>NW_027362807.1:4122500-4565000 GCF_046119375.1 Phyllobates terribilis | reverse complement strand
CCCATAGACTTGTATGGGTGCACATGGTCCGAATATCGAATGAGATTATTTTCTCATGCCAATAATCGCACTGTCCCATAGTATAACATAGGGCCGAGTCCTATCCGATCACATAGCATTCGGCCGTGTTATACGACAGTGTGAGCGAGCCCTTAGAGTCAAGGAATATTTACATGCAGATGATGATATTACTCTCCAAGTGTATATTTTTTTAGGCGAGTTCATAGTAAATGCTTTGCATTTTTGACATGTGATCAACTAAAGAACAAGAAAGATTTAGGACCTCCCCTATAGAGAAACGGAAAATAGTTTGGAGGACTTGCATGTCCTTTTTTATTTATTATGAGAAAATCATAAAAGATCCCGTTTTTTAACCATGCTGTGACTTTCTGCTGAGGGAGAGGGAGAGAGCTGCCCTACTCAGAGTCTGTAATAAGACCTGCTGACAAAAGTGTTGAAGATACAGTCTAATGTGAATTAACAATGAAAAAAAGTTAATTTAACAAATGGCTTGTATTTTTTTTAATACAAACTTTTTTGTCTTTACAGCTCCTTTAAAGGGAATCTGTCATCAGGTTTTTGCCACCTAATCTGAGAGCAGCATAATGTAGGGTTAGAGGCACTGATTCCAGTAATGTGTCACTTACTGGGCTGCTTAGTGTTGTTTTGATAAAATCATTGATTTGTCAGAAGGTAATTATCACTAGATGACTAGTAAGTTCTGTAGGACCCCACCCCCATCACTGATCAGTAGATTTCTGTGTACACTGAGCATGGGCAGAAAGCTGCCAATCAGTGGTGTGGGTGGGGCTATACAGAGCGCAGCATTCAGAGAGCTGCTAGATCTGCAGCAGATAAAACGGTGATTTTCTCAAAATGACAACAAGCAGCTGAAAAAGTGACACATCGCTGGAATCAGGGTATCTGCCCCAATATTGTGCTGCTCTCAGATGAGGCAGCACAATTAATATTATGCCAAATTAATTTCAGGTGAACTATCACATGATCTATCACAGGGGATCATGTGACATGTCACGTGATAAATCAGGTGTGTGGAGGGGGCCCGCGCCTTCTAAACTGCCCGGGGCCCTTGCTACTCTTAATCCACCCCTGCCTATATCCCCGGAGCGGCCTGGCTGCCCCAGTATGCCGGCGAGTCGCATACCTTGGGCGACTTTAAAGAAAGGCTGTATAGCCTGTTCAAAGTTTATCCCCTGACAGAAGAACAGAAAGTAAGCATACTGATAGGGCAGTTAACTGGTGCGGCCCAGCGGGAGGTAAAGTCTTGGACAGCTGAGGAGAAAAGGACTGTAAGGGGGGTTCTGACCCGTCTACGGGACACCTTTGATACCCGTACCTCAGCAGAAATCAAAATGCGGTTCTATGGATGTAAGCAGCGAGCTCAAGATAGCATCCGAGATTCTGCCCTAAATTTACAGGAAGCCTTGGGGGCAATTAAGCAAGCTGACCCTGGCAGCGTGCAGGATACAGATAAACTATTGACTGACCAGTTCATAGAAGGTCTGCTGTCCAGCGCCCACAGAACCCAGCTGCGCCTCATGGCCCTACAGAACCCCGATTTGACTTTTGCACAGTTCAAAGATAGGGCCATCCGGGTGCTCCGAGAACCTGCACCGGGTGGCGCTGTAGCTTCCCGGCGCCCTGCCATCCCTTACCACCAGGGGGCGGCGCCCTATCCCGCAGACCTTGTGGGGGCTGATGCGCAGGCCCTAAATCCATCCCCGCCTGCAAACCTGTACCATCAGGTCCAAGAACTAACAAAGAGTGTTGCTGCATTGACCAGGACCGTACAGTCGTTAC
Source organism: Phyllobates terribilis (assembly GCF_046119375.1). Classification (NCBI taxonomy): domain Eukaryota; kingdom Metazoa; phylum Chordata; class Amphibia; order Anura; family Dendrobatidae; genus Phyllobates; species Phyllobates terribilis. Next base: position 4,563,179 of record NW_027362807.1, on the reverse strand, counting down.
AGATGGACCCGTCAGGACCAATCAAGCTGGCTTCCAGTCTGGAGGATGTCCCGTGGCGTCGACGGAGGAGGATCCCGTCGTTCAGAGGGAGGCCCGCCGATCATTACACTGAGGATGGACAGCCGATTTGCCGTCGTTGCAGCCAGCCGGGACACGTAGCCAGGTACTGTACTTTAAATGGGTCCGACCTGGGGCAAAGGGCCAACCCCCAGGCATAAGGTCATCAGGCCCATCTAATTGGCGTGATAAGTACGTAGGGGGACGTCCGGTTTTACCCGTAGTGCTGGACGGTATCCCCATGAGTGCACTGCTGGACACCGGGTCCCAAGTGACTACCATCCCCTATGTACTTTTCAAGCAGTACTGGAGTGACACTGATATAACTCGTTATCCAGACGATGACTTGAGCATCATCGCCAGCAATGGTCAACCCGTGCCGCAGGTGGGGTTCAGAGAGATGACCATTAAGATTGGTAAAGTTGAACTGCCGGCACAGGGAGTGATCATTGTGGACATTGACTGTCGAGAAATTCACCCTAAAATAACCTTGGGTACTAATGTGATTGAAAATTGTCTTTCAGAAGTACTTGTAATTTTGCAGCAGGTGGCGATGAATGCGAGCTCCAGCCAACAGAGGGTCCTCCAGAAGGAGATAAGAGCCCTGATGAGATGGCAACAGGTAGAACTGTCTGGTGGTGAGATCGGTAGCGTGACGATGAGCGACCCGTTCCCCATTGCCATGCCCCCCAAAAGTGAAATGATCTGGTGTCGGACTGCAATCGGGTTAAGAGGGAGAGACTACCAAGCCATGGTAGAACCTGTGTACTCAGACAGCAGGCCCACCATTTTGACAGCCCGGCGGGTGGTCGATGTCCGCCATGGAAGGGTGCCCATCCGGATCTTAAACATTGGGGAAAGGGAAGTACACTTGCCCCGGTACGCTACACTAGCCAAATTGTATACTGCTGAACACAATGCTGTCAGGGCCATGGAACCCTTGCCTCCATCTCCCCAGGCGGAGGGTAATGGTTCCCAGAAACCCAAGGAGGACTGGTGCCAGAAACTCCACGTGGGTGATGACTCCACTCCCTTGCACCAAAAACAAGGAGTCTACCGGGTGGTTCAAGAGTACGAGAGAATCTTTAGAAAGCACCCGCTAGACTTCGGCAGAGTGAAAGGGGTAGAACACCACATCCCCACGGGGAGCCACCCACCAATAAAAGAAAGATACAGACCTGTACCACCCAGCACACTATCAGAACGCAAAGGGCATGCTGAGAGAAATGAAGGAAGCCGGGGTCATTAGAGACAGTTGTAGCCCCTGGGCAGCCCCCTTGGTTCTGGTAAAAAAGAAAGACTGTACTATGAGAATGTGCGTGGACTATAGAGAAGTCAATCGTATCACCCATAAAGACGCATACCCGTTGCCTAGAATAGAGGAGTCTTTGGTCGCACTAAAATCAGCTAATTTCTTCTCTACTTTGGACCTTACTAGTGGGTACTGGCAGGTTCCTGTGGCAGAGGCTGATAAGGAGAAGACCGCCTTCACCACCCCGATGGGATTAAGTGAATTCAACTATATGCCGTTCGGGCTCTGCAACGCACCCGGGACCTTCCAGAGGCTGATGGAATGCTGTCTAGGGCACCGAAACTTTGAGACCGTCCTACTTTACCTGGACGACGTGATTGTCTATTCGAAGACTTACGAGGACCATCTAAAGCACCTGGCTGAGGTGTTCGAGGCCCTGGCAGGCTTTGGCATGAAAGTGAAACCCTCCAAGTGCCATCTGTTAAAGCCGAAGGTACAGTACCTGGGACACGTGGTCAGTGCAGACGGAGTAGCCCCCGACCCTGACAAAATCACGGCAATAAAGAACTGGCCAAGCCACTCTAACATAAAAGAAGTGAGGCAGTTCCTCGGGTTGATAGGTTACTACCGAAGGTTCATCCCCAGGTTCACCAAGATGGCAGCCCCTATGCAGGACCTCCTTATAGGACAGTCTAAGACCAGAAGCCAAAAGCCACCCTTCAAGTGGGACAAGCCAGAAGAGGAGTCCTTCTGCCAGCTGAAGATGGCCCTCACGGGGGATGAGATCCTGGCCTGCCCTGATTATGGCCAGCCTTTTATCCTCCACACAGACGCCAGTAATGTGGGGCTGGGAGCCGTACTGTCACAGAACCAACAGGGCAGAGAAAGGGTGATCGCGTACGCCAGCCGGAAGCTGAGGCCCACCGAGAGAAACCCGGAGAATTACAGCTCCTTTAAGCTGGAGTCCTTGTCAGTGGTGTGCGCCATAACAGAACGTTTCAAGCATTACCTGGCCTCTGTGAAGTTCACTGTGTACACGGACAACAATCCGTAGACACATCTGGACAATGCGAGACTTGGTGCCCTAGAGCAGCGGTGGATGGCCCGACTAGCAAACTATGACTTCACCATCAAGTACCGGGCAGGCCGAGCCAATGCCAATACACATGCCCTATCGAGAATGCCCCACTTGCCCGATGAGGGAGAAGATCCAGACGAGTTGGAGGAAATAGAGCTCCCTGCATTCCACCGGTACGGGGCCACTCAGTACTCCCACCGTGTAAGAGACAAAGACTTGACCACTGTCATGTTCAATCCCTTACCTCACCACGGCTGGGCTGAAACGCAAGATAGTGACCCTGCAATTCGCCTGGTGAAAGACCTGTTAACCCAGGCAGACGCTAGCCCTGGCTCGGACGCTCCAGAGGAAGCCAAGCAGTTATGGAAGGAGAAAAGCAGGCTATTCCTCTACGAAGGTAAGCTGTGCAGAAGGCTTGTCAACCACCGGACGCACGAGCTGACCTGGCAGGTAGTGGTCCCGAGACGAGATGCAGCAATTGTCCTGGAGGCCTACCATGACAGAGCGGGACACTTCGGGTGGAAGAAACTGGAGTTCCTACTGAGAGACCGGTTCTACTGGGTCGGAATGAGAGGGGCCATAGAGAAGTGGTGCAGGGACTGCGGCCCATGTAACCTCAGAAGGAAGGACGGTACCAGCCAGAAGACGCCCTTGATGCCCATCGTCACCAGGCAGCCTCTTGAGCTGGTAGCTCTGGACCATGTGAAACTGGCTCCAAGCCGGTCGGGCTACGTCTATGCCCTGACAATAGTGGACCACTATTCCCGGTTCCTGGTGGTGGTTCCTGTTAAAGACTTGACAGCCCAAACAGCGGCCAGAGCCTTCCAACAACACTTCTGCCGTCCACACGGGTATCCGGAACAGGTCTTGACTAGTGTTGAGCATTCCGATACTGAAATATCGGGTATCGGCCGATATTCGCGGTATCGGAATTCCGATACTTAATTCCGATACTTTTACAATATCGAATACCGGAATCGGAAGTTCCCATAATGCCTGAGCTCTGCAGTGTCTGTGAAGGATGACAAGTTGGATGGCAGCGCGATCCAGCCTGTCATCAGAATGCCATCAAAGCGGGGGAGAATTCTCCTGATTGTTTAAAAGCCGGCGCGCGGTAAAAAGCCGCTGGCTTTTAAACAATCACACAGCCCCATACTGCTTCCCCGCAGCCTCCCACCCCGATCCTCCGCTCCCCTCGCCACCTCCAATCCCAATCGTAAATTAGGACCGGGCGGGGAGCGCAGCACCAAGGAGCGAAGGACCCGGGCGGGGAAGCCGGCAGTGAAAAGACTTCACCGCCGGCTTTCCCGTTCTGTGCTGCGCTTTCCCGCCGGTTATTTCAAATGAACAGCTGAGGTATCAGGTGATGCCGATCAGCTGTTCATTTGAAGTCGCCGCGGTGCCCTCAGAGGGTTCATGTGAGTTCATGCTTGACTGCATGAACTCACATGAACTTTCCCACGGCCGCACAGGTCAGCCTCACCTCCCAGACCATCAGACCGGTCATGATTAGTGTGTGTGCGGGTGTCTGTGCGTGTGTGTGCGGGGTGTGTGTGCGATGTCTGCATGTGTGTGCGGGGTGTCTGTGCGATGTTTGTGCGGGTGTGCGCGGTGTCTGTGCGTGCAGGCAGACATAGGCCGATGTGACACTACTACTCCCATCGGCCTATGTCTGTCCCCCGTCCACTCGTGCCAGCAGGATCAGCTCGATGGGAGCAGTAGTTCCCATCAGCCTGATCCTGCTATTTAAATTGCCCTACTGTGTCCCCAATAAATTTTAAATACATGTCATTGGTGGCCAGTGGTTACCTACAATAAATTAGTTCATACATTACCTGTCCCCGCCGATCGCCACCTAAAATAAAGTAAAAAATAAAAAACTACACCTATACTCACCTAGACACCTAATTCCCCGAAGCCATCGATCTCCTGTAATAAAATATAAAATAATAAACCACAACCTTATCCTTACCCCTCCGTAGTAGTCCACGAGTGTCCCACGATGATCTCCAGTTCAGAGCAGCCACATAGAATGTGACCGCTCTGAACCGCCGCCGCCGCTAGAATGACAGGGCCGTAAGGGTTCGCCGGAGTTCAGGCAGCGCTGCTCCGGTTAGCTCCTTTACGGCCCTGCTGTATCGTGAGAAATTCCCACGGTACAGCACTGCCGTAAAGGAGGTCTCCGGAGCTGCGCTGCCTGAATGCACTCCGGTGACCTCAGTCAGTGGCTCCCGCTGCCGGGAGCGGACGTGTTCCCGGCAGCGTGAGCTTACAGCAGCCATGCACAGCTGTCACCATCTCCAGATGTGACAGCTGTGCATGGGAGATCAGCGCAGGAACGTGGACAGGTAACTATTATATTTAGTAAACTAAGAATTAAATAAAATGGTGTGTTTTATTTCAAATAAATTATTTTTTTCTGGGTGTAGTGTGTGTTTTCTTTTTAACACTTTGTAGGTTAGTAATGGGGGTGTCTTATAGACGCCCATCATTACTAACCTGGGCTTCATGGCAGCTGGCGCTGACATGAACCCCACCACTATTACCCCCTGCCACCGCACCAGGGCAGCGTGGAAGAGCGAGGCTAAGTGCCAGAATTGGCGCATCATATGGATGCGCCATTTCTGGGGCGGCTGACGGCTGGTGTTTCTAGCCTGGGAGGGGGCCAATATTCATGGCACCCTTCCTGGGCTATTAATATCAGCCCCCAGCTGTCTGCCTAGCCTTTGCTAGCTATTAAAATAGGGGGAACCCCACGTCATTTTTTGGGGGGGGGTCCCCCATTTTAATAGCTAGTAAAGGCTAGGTATTCAGCTGGGGACTGATATTAGTAGCCTGGGAAGCTCCGTGGGTTTTACCCCCTTCCCAGGCTTCAAACATCTGCCCCAGCCGTCTGCTTAACCTCCGCTAGAGACAAAAATTATGGGGGATCCCACGCCATTTTTTTTTAAAATAAATCCTTTATTTTAACACTAAATGACATTTGAGGAGTTAATAAAGATGCAGTCCCTAAATTATTATTTATTTTTTAATTAATTTTTCCCAAAACTTTTGACGTGGGCTTCGCCATATTTTTGTATGCCAGCCAGGTACAGCATCCAGCTTCTATGAACGCGCCATTTTCCGGGGCAGCTGCAGACTGCAATTTTCAGCGGGGGGGGGGGGCAGAAAGCTTGGGCCTCCCTGCGCTGCAGATTCCATCCCCCAGCTGCCTAGTTGTACCTGGCTGGACACAAAAATAGGGCGAAGCCCCACGTATTTTTTTTTTTTATTATTTCATGAAATTCATGGAATAATTAAGAAAAAAAGGGCTTCCCTATATTGTTGTGTCCGGCCAGGTACAAATAGGCAGCTGGTGGTTGGGGGCAGCCCGTTCCTGCCTGCTGTACCTGGCTGGACACAAATATAGTGCAAAGCCCCACGTCAATTTTTTTTTAATTATTTCAGGAAATTCATGAAATAATTAAAAAAAAAAATACGTGGGGCTTCTCCCTATTTTTGTGTCCAGCCAGGTACAACTAGGCAGCTGGGGGCTGGAATCTGCAGCGCAGGGAGACCCAAGCTTTCTGCCCCCCCCCCCCCGCTGCAAATTGCAGTCAGCAGCCGCCCCGGAAAATGGCGCGTTCATAGAAGCGCCATCTTCTGGCGCTGTGCCCAACTCATCCAGGGCCCTGGTGCGGTGGCTCACTGGGTAATAAAGGGGTTAAGGCCAGCTTGGCATTATCAGCTGGCCCTAAGCCCGAAATTCATGGGGTCACGCCAATATTAGACATGACCGCCATGAATTTCTAGTAAAGTATTTAAAAAAAACACAAACACCCAGAAAAAAGTCCTTTAATTGAAATAAACACACAATTCTTTATTGTTCTAAATTAAACCATACTTACCGCCACGCCCATTCCAGCTGAAGCCAACGATCTCCTGCAATAAAAGTAAAATAATAAACCAACATCATCCTTACCTTTCCATGGCTCCCACGACAGCTTCAGCTCTGCTACATCGAGATGACAGGCTGGACCGCAGCAGAACGCTGCCATCCAGCCTGTCATCCCGCAGACACTGAGAAGCGCAGGCATGCTTGCGCTCCTCAGTGTCTGGCTGTGATGGCACCCAGATGAGCCGAGGTCATGTCCAATGAACTCAGCTCACTTCATGTACGTCACTGACAGCGTGGGAGAATTCTCACGCTGAAGCGCTGAGTGCAGGAGAATTTTCCCACGCTGTCAGTGACGTGCATGAGGTGAGCTGAGTTCATTGGACATGACCTCACCTCATGTATGTCACTGACAGCGTGGAAGAATTCTCACGCTGAAGCGCTGAGTGCAGGAGAATTTTCCCACGGTGTCAGTGACGTGCATGAGGTGAGCTGAGTTCATTGGACATGACCTCGGCTCATCTTTATGCCGTCACAGAGAGACACTGAGGAGCGCAAGCATGCCTGCGCTTCTCAGTGTCTGCGGGATGACAGGCTGGATGGCAGCGTTCTGCTGCGGTCCAGCCTGTCATCTCGATGTAGCAGAGCTGAAGCTGTCGTGGGATCCATGGGAAGGTAAGGATGAGGTTGCTTTATTATTTTACTTTTATTGCAGGATATCGTTGGCTTCAGCTGGAATGGGCGTGACTGTAAGTATGGTTTAATTTAGAACAATAAAGAATTGTGTGTTTATTTCAATTAAAGGACTTTATTCTGGGTGTTTGTGTTTTTTTTAAATACTTTACTAGAAATTCATGGTGGTCATGTCTAATATTGGTGTGACCCCATGAATTTCGGGCTTAGGGCCAGCTGATAATGCCAAGCTGGCCTTAACCCCTTTATTACCCAGTGAGCCACCGCACCAGGGCCCTGGATGAGTTGGGTACAGCGCCAGAAGATGGCGCTTCTATGAACGTGCCATTTTCCGGGGTGGCTGCAGACTGCAATTTGCAGCGGGTGGGGCCCAGAAAGCTTGGGCCTCCCTGCGCTGCGGATTCCAGCCCCCAGCTGCCTAGTTGTACCTGGCTGGACACAAAAATAGGGAGAAGCCCCACGTATTTTTTTTTTAAATTCATGAAATTCATGGAATAATTAAGAAAAAAAGGGCTTCCCTATATTGTTGTGTCCGGCTAGGTACAAATAGGCAGCTGGTGGTTGGGGGCAGTCCGTTCCTGCCTGCTGTACCTGGCTGGACACAAATATAGGGCGAAGCCCCACATCAATTATTTTTAATTATTTCATGAATTTCATGAAATAATTTAAAAAAAAAAAATACGTGAAGCTTCTCCCTATTTTTGTGTCCAGCCAGGTACAACTAAGCAGCTGGGGGCTGGAATCCGCAGCGCAGGGAGACCCAAGCTTTCTGGGCCACCCCCGCTGCAAATTGCAGTCCGCAGCCGCCCCAGAAAATGGCGCGTTCATAGAAGCGCCACCTTCTGGCGCTGTACCCAACTCATCCAGGGCCCTGGTGCGGTGGCTCACTGGGTAATAAAGGGGTTAAGGCCAGCTTGGCATTATCAGCTGGCCCTAAGCCCGAAATTCATGGGGTCACGCCAATATTAGACATGACCACCATGAATTTCTAGTAAAGTATTTAAAAAAACACAACACACAGAATAAAGTCCTTTAATTGAAATAAACACACAATTCTTTATTGTTCTAAATTAAACCATACTTACCGTCACGCCCATTCCAGCTGAAGCCAACGATCTCCTGCAATAAAAGTAAAATAATAAAGCAACCTCATCCTTACCTTTCCATGGCTCCCACGACAGCTTCAGCTCTGCTACATCGAGATGACAGGTTGGACCGCAGCAGAACGCTGCCATCCAGCCTGTCATCCCGCAGACACTGAGAAGCGCAGGCATACTTGCACTCCTCAGTGTCTGGCTGTGACGGCATAAAGATGAGCCGAGGTCATGTCCAATGAACTCAGCTCACCTCATGCACGTCACTGACAGCGTGGGAAAATTCTCACGCTGAAGCGCTGAGTGCAGGAGAATTTTCCCACGCTGTCAGTGACGTGCATGAGGTGAGCTGAGTTCATTGGACATGACCTCGGCTCATCTTTATGCCGTCACAGCCAGACACTGAGGAGTGCAAGTATGCCTGCGCTTCTCAGTGTCCGCGGGATGACAGGCTGGATGGCAGTGTTCTGCTATGATCCAGCCTGTCATCTCGATGTAGCAGAGCTGAAGCCGTCCTGGGAACCATGGAAAGGTAAGGATGATGTTGGTTTATTATTTTTCTTTTATTGCAGGAGATCGTTGGCTTCAGCTGGAATGGGCGTGACTGTAAGTATGGTTTAATTTAGAACAATAAAGAATTGTGTGTTTATTTCAATTAAAGGACTTTATTCTGGGTGTTTGTGTTTTTCTTTAACTTTGACTATGGGGTTAGTAATGGGGGTGTCTTATAGACGCCTCTCCATTACTAATCTGGGCTTGATGTCAGCTGGCATTATAAGCTGACATCAACCCCAGCCCTATTACCCCACTGCCACCGCTACAGGGCAGTGGGAAGAGCGAGGCTAAGTGCCAGAATTGGCGCATCCTATGGATGCGCCATTTCTGGGGCGGCTGACGGCTGGTGTTTCTAGCCTGGGAGGGGGCCAATATTCATGGCACCCTTCCTGGGCTATTAAAATCAGCCCCCAGCTGTCTGCCTAGCCTTTGCTAGCTATTAAATTAGGGGGGACCCCACGTTATTTTTTGGGGGGGTTCCCCCATTTTAATAGCTAGTAAAGGCTAGGTATTCAGCTGGGGGCTGATATTAGTAGCCTGGGAAGCTCCGTGGGTATTACCCCCTTCCCAGGCTTCAAACATTTGCCCCAGCTGTCTGCTTAACCTCCGCTAGAGCCTAAAATTAAGGGGAACCCCACGCCAATTTTTTTTTAAATAAATCCTTTATTTTAACACTAAATGACAAGTACAGTAATCAACACTATCACTGTACTTCATATATATGTGACTGACATGTTTCTATCTATCTAATCTATGTGTGATTCTCTATTCCTTCTATTCTAAATTGTCGGGTACCGCTGCTGAATTGCCGGCCGGCTTTCTTAAAGAGACGGTGCACGAAAACACTAATATTTTTTTAAATAAATCCTTTACACTAAATGACAAGTACAGTAAGCAACACTGTCACTGTACTTCATATATATGTGACTGACATGTTTCTATCTATCTAATCTATGTGTGAAGCTCTATTCTGTCTGTTATAAATTGTGGGGTACCGCTGCTGAATTGCCGGCCGGCTTTTTTAAAGAGACGGTGCACGAAAACACTAATATTTTTTTAAATAAATCCTTTACACTAAATGACAAGTTCTGTAAGCAACACTGTCACTGTACTTCATATATATGTGACTGACATGGTTCTATCTACCTAATCTATGTGTGATGCTCTATTCTTTCTGTTGTAAATTGTCGGGTTCCGGTGTATGCCGCTGATGAATTGTCGGCTTTTCATGTCATTCTACATTATTCTTAGTTGTTTTACTTCATGTAGAATTAACCTACAAGGAAAGAAAGGGTTTATTTTCATTCCGATATTTGTGTCCCATTGACTTGCATTGGTTTCCGGTATCGGAATCGGCGATATCCGATACTTTTTGGGTATCGGCCCGATCCAATCCGATACGATATTTCCTGATATCGGAAGGTATCGCTCAACACTAGTCTTGACAGATCAAGGTCCAGAGTTTGAGGCTGAAATCTTCCAGGAGTTCTGCAACCTCTACGGCTGTAAGAAGATTCGGACAACGTCTTACCACCCACAAACCAACGGGCTATGTGAGAAAATGAATAATATCGTCATTGATCTCCTCAAAACGTTGCCCCTGGAAGAACGCCGCCTGTGGCCGGAGAAGCTGCCAGTCCTGATAGACTTATACAACCATATCCCGGTGAATGCTACAAATTGCACCCCGGCTTACCTGATGAGGGCAAGACCATGTAAGCTGCCGATAGACCTGGAGATGGGAGTCCTGACCCCCGAGGACACCTCCCCAGACGCGGACTGGGATACGGAACGGCGGCTACAGTACAAGAAGGTACAGGAGAGTGTGGAGAGGAGTATGGCTCAAGCGAGAGAAAATCAAGAGAGGCTCTTCAACCAACACGCCCCTGCTGGTCCCCTGGAACCTGGTGAGCAGGTCCTGAAGTGGAAGAGAAGGCTTCACAAGCTAGATGACCAGTGGGAGAGCGACCCGTACACAGTACTGCAGTCCAACCACAACAACCCGAAGGTATGTGTAATTATCAAGGATGGAGGAGAAACCACTAGCACCGTCTCCAGAGACCACCTAAAAAGGTGCCCCAAGCAACTACAGAGTGCAGGAGAAGATCAAGGTGACCTTGAACCCGCAGAAGACAAGAAAGAAATGATCAGCACAGTTCTTGGAGAGTTCCCCCGGTCCTGGACTCGGATAAATGATGCAATAGTGGTACCCGTCCTACACTTCCTTCAACCAACCCAGCAGGAACCTACAGGAGAGCAGGAGGAATCAGAAGACCAAGCAGCCCTAGAGGCAGAACAACCCATGCCAGCAGCCCAGGAGAGTCAACCCTCTACTGACAGTGAGCCTGCCATACCTGCGGTAAGCCAAAGGACCCGCAGATAGCTGCCTGCACTGCCTGTAAACCCAGCTAGTAGCTGTACCCTGAATGCTAGTGGGGAAAGTCAGGTTAGACCACCACCAGACAGTGGGTTACGCAGGTCAACCCGGAGCACTAGGGGGCAAATACCAGCTCGCTGGAAGATCTAAATGCTGTATATTGTAAATGTTTTATGTTTGTTGCCTGGTTGCTAATTATGTTTTTCCAGTCTTTCTAGTTCATGGACTAACAGGTTATGGACGCTGAATAACCGGAACTGTCTTGTAGATAGTTGCACTTGGTGCCCTCTTTCGAAGATGGCCACGGAAGAAAAATCTGTCCGGTGTGGCCTCCTTGTGGCCCAAAGTAGAGAGATCAGCCTTGTCGCCACGCCCAAGGCCAGGAACTTGGGGTTTATGGAAACAGGTCCCCACACCGTGGAAAACTTCACCTTGTTGGGTGACATGGACACCCGGTCACGGAAGCGCCGTGACCTCAAGGACAAAATATACTTGTATATATGATATGTTGTCATTTATACCCTGTATTTGTGTTTCCTGTTTAGTCCGGAGTACTAAATTTTAATAGGGGAGAATGTGTCACCCCAGGCCTGGATGCCACAAACAATAATCTGTGTCTGAGAGCAGGAGGGAGGTCCCCTGGTTAGGGACAATTAGCATACAGCACCTCCTGTCCCAGGCCAGCAGGGGGAGCTGGCTGCCCCTATAAAAGCTGGAACTGGGGGCAGGGTTAGAGAGAACTGGAAGACCTAGCTCAGGAGTGAGACTAGTCCCAGAGAAGGAGGGACAGTTCAGCTGTAGCTGAGGAGTCCGTGAGGCAGAGGAGAAACTGCAAGCCAGGGACAGAGGTGACGAGAGCCGGTCCTGGCAGAGAACCAATCTACCGGGCATTGGGGTCCGGGGCTGTCAGGGTTACAAGCCCAGCAGCAGAGAACCAACCTGCGAGGGATTTCAGGTCCCTTGGCCTAAGAAGCCTGGAGGCTCCGCCACACAGAGGGACCAGTACAGCGAGGAGCAAGCAACAGGTACCCAAGGCTCTAGTCGCATGCCATACAGGCGAGAAGTACACGGCCAGCTCAGGGACGTGGGCTATTACACCACGAAAAGGGGGATAGTCAGAAAGAGCATAGAGAGAACGGTAGGCCTACACACTCACCCTGACCAGTGGGGCTCGCCCGAATGCTCTCAGACACCCAGGCTCATTCCTAACCGGTACTGTTGGGTCATTAATAATATCTACAATAAAGACCCTGAACTGTTTGAAGCGGACTCTGAACTCTTACTATTGCGGCCTGCACTATCACCCCCAACATCCACCTACACTGCCCTGAGGCTGCACACCAACACCAGCCTCAGCAGTCTGCCTCGCAGCGGCGGTTATCCCTGACCGCAATCCACGGGTGGCGTAGTCGGACATTCAAAACACTGATAAATAGACTGCCAACATTTGGTCTGACCACCCTGAGCCACGGGATCGGGTTGCCACTACTACCCCCATCAGCACCGTACACTAGAAGGCCCGGTTCCGTGTACCCCACGGCCCAGGGGGCGAGTCATGTGCATCAAATTATACATACACATATGGGGCAGTGGGGCTTCATACTATATACAGGTGCTTCTCACAAAATTAGAATATCATCAAAAGTTAGTTTATTTCAGTTCTTCAATGCAAAAAGTGAAACTCCTATATTATATAGAGTCATTACACACAGAGTGATCTATTATATAGAGTCATTACACAGAGGGATCTATTATATAGAGTCATTACACAGAGGGATCTATTATATAGAGTCATTACACAGAGGGATCTATTATATAGAGTCATTACACACAGAGGGATCTATTATATAGAGTCATTACACAGAGGGAGCTATTATATAGAGTCATTACACACAGAGGGATCTATTATATACAGTCATTACACACAGAGGGATCTATTATATAGAGTCATTACACACAGAGGGATCTATTATAGAGTCATTACACACAGAGGGATCTATTATATAGAGTCATTACACACAGAGGGATCTATTATATAGAGTCATTACACACAGAGGGATCTATTTTAAGTGTTTATTTCTGTTAATGTTGATGATTATGGCTTACAGCCAATGAAAACACAAACGTCATTATCTCAGTAAATTAGAATACTTCATAACAACAGCTTGAAAAATGTTTTTAAAATCCAAAAAGTTGGCCTACTGAAATGTATGTTTAGTAAATGCCCTCAATACTTGTTCGGGCTCCTTGTGCATCAATTACTGCATCAATGCGGCAATGTGGCATGGAGGGATCAGCCTGTGGCACTGCTGAGGTGTTATGGAATGTGGCTTTGATAGCAGCCTTCAGCTCATCTGTATTGTGGGGTCTGGGGTCTCATCTTTCTCTTGACAATACCCCATAGATTCTCTATAATAGATTCTCTATGGGGTTAAGGTCAGGCAAGTTTGCTGCCAATCAAGCACAGTGATACTGTTGTGTGTAAACCAGGTATTGGTACTTTTGGCAGTGTGGACAGGGGCCAAGTCCTGCTGGAGAATGACATTTCCATCTCCATAAAGCTTGTGGGCAGAGGGAAGCATGAAGTGCTGTAAAATGTCCTGGTAGACGGCTGCGCTGACTTTGGTCTTGATAAAACACAGTGGACCTCCACCAGCAGATGACATGGCCCCCCAAACCATCACTGATTGTGGAGACTTCACACTAGACCTCCAGCAGCTTGGATTGTGGCCTCTCCACTCTTCCTCCAGACTCTGGGACCTTGATTTCCAAATGAAATGCAAAATTTACTTTTCATCTGAAAACAACACCTTGGGCCACTGAGCATCAGTCCAGGTCTTTTTCTCTTTGGCCCAGGTAAGACGCTTCTGGCGTTGTCTATTGGTCATGAGGGGCTTGACACAAGCAATGCGACACTTGTAGCCTATGTCCTGGATACGTCTGTGTGTGGTGGCTCTTGAAGCAATGACTCCAGCAGCAGTCCACTCCTTGTGAATCTCCCCCAAATTTTTGAATGGCCTTTTCTTAGCAATCCTTTCAAGGCTGCGGTTATCCCAGTTGCTTGAGCACCTTTTTCTACCACACTTTTTCCTTCCACGTCCATTAATATGCTCGGATACAGCACTCTGTGAACAGCTGCTTCTTTAGCAATGACCTTTTGTGGCTTACCCTCCTTGAGGAGTGTGTCAATGACTGCCTTCTGGACATCTGTCAAGTCAGCAGTCTTGCCCATGATTGTGGAGCCTACTGAAACTGACTAAGGGACCTTTTTAAATGCTTAGGAAGCCTTTGCAGGTGTTTCTTGTTAATTCTAATTTACAGATCACTCTGTTTGTAATGACTCTGTATAATATATGAGTTTCACTTTTTGGATTTAAGAACTGAAATAAATTCACTTTTTGATGATATTCTAATTTTCTGAGAAGCACCTGTATGTAGCAGTGCGGCAATTATACTATATACAGTCAGGAGTAAAAGTACTTGATACACTGACAATTTCGAAAGTTTTTCCACCTACAAAGAATGAAGAGGTCTGTTTTGTTCTACTTAACTGCTGCAACTTGGACCTTTAACAGGATTTATATTTGACCTATGAGAAAGCATACTATGTGTATTTGGCAGATTAACTCAGGCATGTTTATGATAAACTGAATACCTGGATTGGAGTCCTATTTGTATACAGAATATTGACTATTAATGCTGGCAGAGTAAGTCTTAGGCTATATTCACACTAGGTGTTTTTTTTCTGCAGCAAAACATAATCTCTTGGCAGGAAAGAAGTAGCGTCAAAAACGCAGGTTTTGGTGTGTTTTTTTGCAGTGGTTCTTGGTGCATTTTTGGTGCGTTTTTCAGGATCCCAAAGTTCAGCTTTGCTTCCACCATAGACACATGAAAACAGGTCACCATTGCAAGACATATGTTCATGAAAAAGTACACATTACAAATGTAACAGGGGGGGGGTCTGGAATGGTTTATCTAAGACCCTGGCAGTGCATTGAATTTGTAGGACACTATTTACTTTCACATTATGGTTTGTCATTGAGTTGCTCAGGCATTGTTCATTTTCACGCCTCCCTGGGCCACACGTGTTGTTCAATCTCACACCTAGCTCAACCAATGTTTACTTTGTAGGCATCACTAATTTAATTAAACTGTAATAAAACTGTAATAATCCAAGCTGCTATCTCAGGTGACCAAGACAAGATGGTTTAAACTTGGGAAAATCACAAGAATAAATGTGTGTCACATGCTTGCTTTTTTCACTAAAAACGCAGGCTTTTTTTCAGCATTTTTTTCTACCACCCTTTTTTTTAATGGGTGAAAAACGCTGAAACAAGTGACATACTCTATTGCAAAAAGCCATGGAAAGCACAAAATACTGAGGACAAATAAGCAAGCTGTGTGCATGAGATTTCGGAAATCTCATAGACTTTGTTGGTACTGTAAAACGCAGCTGAAAATTTGCATAAAAAAGCCCGCTAAAAAAACGTCTAGTGTGAATGTAGCCTTGTATAACAGTTCGCCAATGAGTTAGGATATATGACCACGATGCAGAAATGCTGCGGATTTTTCCTAAGCGTTTCTGCATCTCCCTGGGTTGTCAAGCGCTTTGCCAAGTGATTTTAGCATCACTTGGAAAAGTGCTTGACAACTTGGTCACACTATATAATTCCATGCAACCGGCATGGATTTATATAGTGTGACCAAGTTACAATGCTGCAAATGCAGCATCAATAATAAAAAAAAGAATAATAATGGTGAAAAATAAAAAAAAAACATTATACTTATCTTCCGATGGTCCTCGATCTCCTTCTCCGGTGCGTCCTGTGTCTTCGGCGGATCACGGTGCTGTAAAAGGACCTTCCATGACGTCATTTAGTCATGTGACAGGTCACGCGACCGCCGATGTCAGCGGTCGCGTGACCTGTCACATGACTAAATGGCGTCATGCAAGGTCATTTTTCCACCACGAGCAGCCGAAGAGCCAGCAGCACCGCCGGGAGCAGACAGGGGCCATCAGAAGGTAAGTATATGTTTATTTTTTATTTTAATTCTATTTTAACTACAGGTACTATGGTACCCGGGTCTGGAGGAGAGTCTCTTCATCTCTAGACCCGGGTACCATACACGCATTGAGTGGCATAATATCCACATGTGTATTTGTAGTCATGCGGATGTTATGCGTTCCAATGCAAGTCAATGGCGGCTAAATCGCAGCGACTCTGCAAAATTAAAGGACGTGCTGCGGATTAGCATTGGGAACCATTGCAGACCTATCACCAAGCGTTTTTTAAGTGTTTCCGCGGCTGAAGTTACGCTGCAGAAATGCCTAAAAAACGCATAGTGGGCACACAGCCTTAAAAGTTCTATGGTGAAGATAAAACACGTGAGATAATAAATGCGAAATATACAATATTTCCCATAATATGACTGAGGATATCTTTAGGGTGTATTCACTGTTTTTTCTTCTGCAGCAAAAATGCTGTGTTTTACAGTACCATCTTAGTGAATGACATTTCTGAAATCTCATTCACATGCTGGTTTTTTTGCATTTTTTTTAAATCTGCAGCTTGTCAAGTCTTTCAGAGGTTTTGCAGCATTTTTCACCCATTCAAATGAATGGAAAAAAAAACACAAGTAAAAACACCTGAATTTTAAGCAGCGTTTTTCCTGCCTCCTTTGATTTTTGAGGTAGAAAAAAAAAGCTGCCAAAATCCAACTTGTGAACACACCTTTATCCTGGTTGTGTTCTAATTGGATATAAAATAGAACGGCCATGATAACATGGGTATTTAATTGTATGGTGTTTTCACTTTATATATTACCAGGCCGCATTCTATTTGCGCAGAGCTGCTCCGTGAAGATTCTATCACAAGATTCCGTGATGACATCACAGGTGATGGTGACATCACTGCTCACAGTCGCTATATATACAATGCACATAGGCTCACCCGTGCCTTTCTTGGCTCTATAGTGACTGATAGCACTTGTAGTTTTTCACTATGGCTGGAATTGTTTTGGACATTCCTCAGGTAAAAGCACTATTGTTGATCCTTATGATCAATCGTCCTAACAGTGTGCTTCTACCACCCGATGGCGTCCTCAGCTTCACTCACCAGCTGGTGATGGAGCTAGTAAAGGATTGCCTGACCAAACACAAACAACGTCGTCTAACGTCAGACTATCTGACGGATTTACTTCAGAACATCAGGACATTACTACACCAGGTAAGTGGCGAACACTCTGCACAGAACATCTCAATATTAATAGATAATAATGGAGGGATAGAAGCTTTTTCTTCTAATATATCGTATTTTGCAGACCATAAGACTAGTGTTGAGCCACCCCCGTAGTGTTCGAGTTCGGTTCGGTTCGTCGAACACCCGTGTGTTCGCCGAACTGTTCGTCGAACTGTTCGTCGAACACCTTCGAACACCGTTAAAACCAATGGCAGGCAAACAAAAACACATAGAAACACATAGAAAACACCTTCAAAGGTGTCCAAAAGCTGACAAACTGCTCAGAAGACATAACTAACACATGGAAAAGTGACAAGTACATATAGTCATGCGAAAATAAAAGAGGTGGAGGAGTAAAAGGAGGGGGAGACACAGATATAGGCATGTCATGCCCTTCTAAAATCCAAAAAGTGAGAAGCCGACACGGCCAGTCCGCTCCTGCCCGTGCCACCTCCGTGTCGCCGGGTTTGTGCCAGAGCCGCGGTGAACCCTGACGGCCAGCCCCCCTCTCCCAATACTGGTGCCTGTCCGCTGGTGGGTCGAGCGAGCCCCCCTGTGGTGGAGGCAGCTCTAAGCTTTTTAATTTAAATTGTCTCTCTAATTTGAATGAATACACTTTAAATCCATTTACAAGGATCTATTGGAGGGCAAGTCTCATGCCAGCAGCCGCGGTAATTCCAGCTCCAGTAGCGTCCACTAAAGCTGCTGCAGTTAAAAAGCTTTTATAAGGATCGAGCTCGGCTGTCCACCGCAAGGCATCCTACTGCCAGTCCCAGCCCCTATGCCTTGGGGTGCCTCCTGATGCTCTTCACTAAGTATCCCATGGTCCCGAAGCATTTCCTTTGAAAAAATTAAGTGTCTAAACTACAGGTGGTGCAGCTTGCTTAACAGCCGGGATAATCCGCTTACTAGCAGACACTGCTACTAGGCACAAAGTATTTCCTGGGCTAGATGCAGTTAAAAATTTGTAATTAGATACTCTCGTTGGATGCTGAGAAAGCATTCCATAGAGTCTCCTGGCACGCCATATATGATTCTCTTAAAAAGCTTGGGGTAGGGGTCTAGGGGACCCTTTTATAGCCAAAATCACGGCCCTGTATCGCAATACGTCACCTAGGCTGAAGATAAATGGAACTGTAGCACCCTGAGGGCTCGGTTGCTAAAGACGTATTGCACCTCACCCAGAGGTGTGATATCTCACTCTCAGGTAAGGATGGAGTGTGGATCAGGACCCGACACCTGCATGCATTACACCACATTGCCGTGGGGCAGGGCGACCAATATGCCCCTGAGATGGGCACGACAGTCCCTGTCCCTGGCTGGAGTGGGGGGAGGGAACACTGAGGAAGGGGAACCCTGTAGTGCAGGAGCAGGGAGGAAGCAGTTCCTGGGTGCATTGAGAAGGGAGTATAAAAGGTGGGCACCATCTTAGTTCAGTGCAGAGAAGTCTGAGCAGAAGTGGCAGGGAGCAGGGGCTCTGCATGAGCTCTGCTCCGGAGGCGGGCCTAGTAACAGAGGCCCAGGCCTGGAAGAGGGAGAAGGAAGGAAGAGGAGCGGAGAAGGCTCCAGGAACGAGGAATGAAGGGATCCCAGGGGTGCGGACGGGCGAGTCGCCACCGCACGCCCGAATCCACCTGCGTGGAGGGGTCAGGCCAAAGGGGGAGACCGGTCCCCGAACTAGTGGAGGCAGGAAACGACCCTCAGCTAGAAACCGGAGGCTCTGACATTTTATGTGGCGCAGCCCCTCGCTACACCCGCTAGGAAGGCACCACATAGGGTCAGGGAAACTGGCGCCAAGTTTACCAAGAGGAGGCCCGAGGCAGCCGGACAGAAGTGTTGGTAAGAAAGGCCAGACAAAGGACACACAAAGGGGGTCCTGTGAAGTGCTCCAAAGTTATCTGGGAGTTGTCTGAGCCCCTCACCTGGTGAGCACAGTACGACGTGGGCAGCCGTTACCTGCAGACGTGGTCTGGATAATAAGAACTGTGAGTAAAGGCCCTGAACTGCATCACTGACTCCGTGTCGTTACTGCTGCTGCCCTGCACCATCACCCCCATCCTCCGCATACACTGCCCTGAGGCTATACTCCTCCCGTGGGGAGTTATGCTACGCTCTGCTGCACCCACAACACCAGCCTCAGTGGTCTGCCCGGTTCACTCTGACCGCAATCCACGGGTGGCGTAGTCGGACATTTAAACATGAAAACCACATAAATAGTTCCGCCACTGGTTTGACCGCCCTGAGCCACGGAACTGGGTCGCCGCCACGAAGACTACAACCACCAGCATCCACCAAAAAGGGTCCGGCTCCGGGTGTCCCAAGGCCCAGGGGGTGCGTCAGAACATTTTCATCACCTTTCACAATCACCAATGGGACAAGGCAGTGATGTCCTCTGTCCCCTCTCTTATACATCCTAGTGACGGAGCACCTGCTCTCATCAATTCGCCATAACCCCAATATTAGGTGGATTGAGGTGGGAGGCACCGAGTACAAGTGCTCTCTATTTGCTGATGATGTCCTAGTATATATCACTCAATCACATATATCCATCCATGCTGTTATGGCTGAAATAGATCACTTTGTTACATGGTAAAATTTTAAAATCAATGCAGCGAAGTCTGAGGCCCTCGATGTCTCCCTCCCCAAATCCATATAGGATTCCATCCAGTCCAACTTTCCCTTTGCCTGGCCCTCACAGGGTATCAAATACTTAGGAATTCCTATTCATAGAGACCTCTCCCATCTATGTTATCTTAATTTTGGGCCCTTTATTGAACAACTCCATACAGACCACGGTTGGCAAGTTAGAACTGTAAGATTCACTACGTGAACCACTGGTGTTTTGTGGAAAAGCACATGTACACTGCGTTCCAAATTATTATACAAAAAGTGTTTAGGAGTGATAAGGGAAGAATTTGTTTGTTTGTCAGTTAAACTCATTGATGGTGATGTGTGTCAGGGCTCTTTATATCACTGTAAGCAATTGCAGACACCTGTGCTAATTAGTTTGGCAGGTGTGTCCAATGAAAGGCAAGACTACTTAAGAAGGCTGTCTCACATTATTAAGCAGCCTACATTTTCTGCCAAAATGGGAAAGAAAAAGGATGTGTCGGCTGCTGAGAAGCAACAAATTGTGGAGTGTTTAGGTCAAGGCATGACTACAATCAACATTGTGCGATGATCAGGATGAAGTGTCTTGGCAATCAAGAAGTATGTAGCTGATTCACAGTACACACGTGTGCGTGCTGATAAGGGCAAATTGAGGACTCTTTCCTACAGGCAATTACGTCAGGTTGAAACAGCAGCGGCAAAAAAGCCTTGTCATAGCAGCAGACAAGTTTTTGAAGCTGCTTGTGCCTCCAACGTCCCCCGAACAACAAGATGCAGGGTCCTTCAGAGGTTTGCAGCTGTGCATGCGCCATCCTGTCGACCTCCTCTATCCACTTCACACAAGCAGAAACGGCTCCAGTGGGACAAACATTACATGAAGACTGATTTCAAAACTGTTTTGTTCACGGATGAGTGCCGTGCAGCGCTCGATGGTCCAGATGGATGGAGTGGAGGATGGCTGGTTGATGGACACCCCACGCAAACACGGCTACAGCGCCAACAAGGAGGAGGTGGAGTAATGTTTTGGGCTGGAATCATGGGGAGAGAGATTGTCGGCCCCTTTAGGATCCCTGAAGGCGCTAAAGATGAACTCCATAATGTATGTGGATTTTCTCAAACAGCACTTCCTGCCATGGTTCAAGAAGAAGAACCGTGTATTTCACAGCAAGATCATTTTTCTGCATGATAATGCACCATCTCATGCTGCACATAAAACATCTGCATCTCTGGCTGATATGGGCATAAAAGGGGACAAACTTATGGTGTGACCCCCATGCTCCCCTGACCTCTACTCCATTCAGAACCTTTGGAGCATCATTAAAAGGAGTGTCTATGATGGCGGGAGGCAGTTCACATCTAAGCAACAGCTCTGGGAGGGTATTCTGTCCTTATGCAAAACAATTGAAGCAGAAACCATCCAAAACCTGACAAATTCAATGGACGAGAGAGTTCAGAAGCTCCTTTCGAACAAGGGGTCCTATGTGAAAATGTAACATCACCTAGAATAAAGTTTTGAGTTGAAAACTGTTTGATTTCAGTTTCTAACAACCTGCTAATGCTTATAATTTCAAAAATGACCATTTTTTTGGTCTTTATTAAAATGAAAAGGTTGATCGAAAAGTTTGGGGGATCTAAGAGTGTGGCAACCCAGTAGTCATGATTACTTCGAATTCTGACAATATGAGGGTCATGCTGCAGGTAGTGCAGCAAGAAGGCACTTATGTGCCTTGCGCATCTCGGAGCCCCAAAATTATTTTCCGGGCTAGATGCAGCTAAAAATTATTTTTAATTTTAAATCTGGTGAAGCTTTAGTATAGATGGCCTAATAGGATCAGTGCTGCACACTGCTACAAAGCCCAAATTATTTTCCAGTCAAGATACAGATAAACATGATTAGTAATTTGAAAGCTTAAAACGGTTGGTAGGGTGATTTTAACCAATCATCAAGCTTTTACTCTCCCCAGGATGACACAGGGGTAGAAAAGTCGTTTCGGATCCATGATTTGTTCATCTTTATGAACGTGAGTCTGTCTACTTTATCAGTGGAGAGCCGCGTGCGCTTATCTGTCAGCACACCACCAGCAGCGCTGAACACACGTTCAGACAGAACGCTGGCTGCGGGGCATGACAAGATCTCCAAGGTGTAAGTGGCTAGCTCTGGCCATTTATCCAGATTGGAAGCCCAAAAAGAGCAAGGGTCCAGTGACACAGTCGTGGCTTCAATGTTTACTTGGAGATACTCCTGTACCATCGTCTCTAGGCGTTGACTATGTGTCAGACTTCTTGTCTCCTGTGGCCTTGCAAAGGATGGGTTAAAAAAGTGGTGAAATTATTCCGCAAAATTGATGTTACCAGCAGATACTGTGGTTCTGTCACGGTTTGAGTGCTGAACACTTGACGGTCCCACGGTTGGCAAGTTGGAACTGTGAGATTCACTACGTGCACCACTGGTATTTTGTGGAAAAGCACATGTAAGATTCTGCAACAGTCTCTGCTGATACTCCTGCATGCGTGCATCCCTTTCTATGGCAGGAATAATTTCTGCAAATTTACTTTTGTACCGGGGATCTAACAGTGTGGCAACCCAGTAGTCAGGATTATTTCTAATTCTCACAATTCGAGGGTCATGTTGTAGGTAGTGCAGCAAGAAGGCACTCATGTGTGTTGCGCATCCAGGAGCACCAAGTCCCTGTTGTGTTGGTGGCGAGGTAACAATCATGCTTCCTTCCTCTGTCCTCTCCCCCCAACCTCGCACAACAGAAATGTGATCAAGGTCTCCCTCAACTGATGAGTCTTCCATCAGTTCGTCCTCCACTTCTTCCTGGGCTCCTGCACCTTCCTCACTAGTTTGGCTGCTACCATGCGCCCTGGTAAAACCATCTCCCCCACCCTCACATGCCTGCCGCCTTGGTGCTGCCGACCGTCTGGACCTTGCAGATGTTAGCCCTTCCGCATACAACTCCTCCTCCTCTACTTCCTCCACCTCCTCTTGTGCCACCACCTGACTCCGAATTCTGTTTAACATGTGCTCCAGCATGTAAATCACCGGAATAGTCATGCTGATAATGGCATCGTCAGCACTAAACATCTTCGTCGCCATTTCAAAACTGTGCAGAAGGGTGCATAGGTCCCTGATCTGAGACCACTCCTCCAGCGTGATTTGCCCCACCTCTGAATCTCGTTGGCCCAGGCTATACGTCAGAACGTATTGCACCAGGGCTTGTCGGTGCTGCCACAGTCGCTGCAACATGTGCAGAGTTGAATTCCACCGGGTAGGCACATCGCATTTTAGCCGGTGAAGTGGCAGGCCCAACGACTTCTGTAGAGATGTAAGTCGCTGAGCTGCGGGATGCGAACGGCGGAAGTGAGCACACAGCGACCGTGCCCTCTGCAGAAGGCCATCTAGTCTGGGATAGTGGGCTAAAAATTGCTGGACAACCAGGTTCAACACGTGAGCCATACAAGGCACGTGTGTGACATTGCCCCGGCGAAGGGCCGCACCCAGGTTTGCAGCATTGTCGCACACGGCCTTCCCTGGTTTCAGGTCCAGTGGAGACAACCATTCATGAAATTGGTTCTCCAGAGCTGACCACAACTCCTCAGCTGTGTGACTCACATTTCCCAGACATTTCAATGTAAAAACCGCCTGATGACGTTGAGCCCTACTGCCAGCATAGTAAGGAGGTGTGCAGGATCCCTTCTGCGCAGTTAGAAAGCTTGTGGCATGACCAGACAGGCTTTGGGTGCAGGTGGAAGACCGAGAGGAGGTTGAGGAGGCAGAAGCAGTGGTGGAACTTTGACATAAAGAGGATTGACGCACAACTCGTGGGGACGGCAAGACTTGGACAGCAGCCCCTTGTCCTGCTGTCACCATAGTTACCCAGTGCCCAGTCAGCGACATGTAACGCCCCTGTCCATGCCTACTCGTCCAAGTGTCTGTGGTGAAATGCACCCTGTCACACACAGAGTTTCTCAAAGAAGCGGTGATGTTGTGTGCGACATGCTGGTGGAGCGCAGGCACACCTTTCTTTGAGAAGTAGTGCCGACTGGGCATCTGGTACTGGGGCACTGCGACGGACATAAGGTCTCGAAAATCCTCTGTGTCCACCAGGCGGAAAGGCAGCATTTCTGTAGCCAAGAGCTTGCAGATGGTGAAATTCAACCTCTTAGCTTTCTCATGGCTAGGAGGAAATGGTCTTTTACTTGTCCACATCTGAGGGACCGAGGGCTGGCAATTGTGCTTAGACGGGGTTGATAAGGGTGTCCCCGGCAAACTGCCGGTCTGTGAGGAAGATGCAGGCGGACATGTTAGGTTGCCTTGATCCAAAGGTGGTGCTATCGATGTCGGACAGCGCTCAAGACCAGCTGGTGTTACCACCTCCAAAGAAAATGATGACCTGCCAATCACGCTGGCTGTTGCGGGTAAAGAGGTGGCAGGTCTGCGCCCCAAAACAGGTGTGACTGCTGTCCCCCCAGTCACAGAGGATGAAGAGGCCGCGGATGCACAAGATATGGCAGACGGTGGTTGGCCCGGCCGGCTAGACCGCATTGTAGCACACTGAGCTTCCCACTGCAACTTATGCTTCATGTCCATGTGCCGGTTCATGCATGAAGTACTCAAACTATGTATTTTTTGGCCTCTACTTAGCTTTTGCTGACAAATGTTACAGATAACACGAGTTGAGTCATCTTTATCGATCTGAAAAACTGCCCAGGCTATGCAAGGCTTAGCACCCATGCGACCTGAAGAGCCACCACGACTTGTGGTGAGAGGCAGAGTTGTGTTTGAGGATGCAGTTGTTGACGTGCTTCCAGTACTACGTCTCTGTCCAGGAAGGCGCAACCTGACCTCGTCGTCACTA
Organism: Phyllobates terribilis; assembly: GCF_046119375.1. NCBI lineage: Eukaryota > Metazoa > Chordata > Amphibia > Anura > Dendrobatidae > Phyllobates > Phyllobates terribilis. The sequence goes on along the minus strand of NW_027362807.1, from coordinate 4,538,488 downwards.
GCATCTTCCTCCACCTCCTCTGCTGACCTCATCTCTTGGCTGACTGTGGGTTGACAGTAAGTGGGATCTCCGACCTCATCATCATCACCCTGTGCGTTATCACACCCGTCGTCCTCAGAGCCAACCTGTTCCTGCCCTGACAAAAAACTAAAGTTGTCGCTCCAATCAGGTATTTGAGTCTTATCATCGTCTTCCTCATTGTCTCCACCAACAGGAGTTACAGTTTGGGAATGAGGGTCTACATTATGGTCAGAACCTTCTGCGTCTGGTCCTGGATCCGACTCATAAAGATTCTGGGCATCAGTGCAGATCATTTCCTCGTCTGGATTCACAGAAGCGCTGGAGTCGACCTCTGATTCCCAGGCTATAGTATGAGTAAACAGCTCTGCAGACTCAACCATCTGTTCTACCTCATACTCAGACGGGCAGCTGGAGATTTGGGAGCTGTGAGGAAGCAAGTGCGATTTGGGTGACACCTTTGAGGACTGGAGTATTTGTGATGTTGAAGTTGATGTGGAGGAGAGCCCACTTAAAGGAGCACTTGATATCCGTTGAAGCACCTGCTGTTTTTGTGCCTCATCTGGAATTTGTAGCGATTGGCGTGGCCGTAAGAAAGGGATCTTATCACATTGTCCGCTAAAAGAAGTAGACATTTTAGTTTGGCTGGAAGATGGTCTTTCTTCTGCACCTACCCCACGGACACAACCTTTTTTCCCCTTCCCAACACGCCTATTCCCCTTTCCACCAGCAGCAGGCCTTTTTCCACTCATTTTGGTGGTTAACTAATTCACAACTCTGGAGTTGTTTGCACAAAAAAACAATGGATGGTAACCGAGCAGAGCTGAGTGGCCAAACTGTGGTATTAGGCCAAAACTATTGGCTGGGTTAGATGCAGAAAAAAATTATTTTTAATTTGCAACCTGATGGAGGTCAGTATAGATGGACTAATAGACCAAGTCCCACACACCGCTAGAAGCCCAAATATTTTTTCAGAGCTAGATGCAGAAAATTTTTTTATTCAATTTGCAACCTGATGGAGGTCAGTATAGATGGACTAATAGACCAAGTCCCACACACTGCTAGAAGCCCAAATATTTTTTCAGAGCTAGATGCAGAAAAAAATTATTTTTAATTGGCAACCTGATGGAGGTCAGTATAGATGGACTAATAGAACAAGTCCCACACGCTGCTAGAAGCCCAAATATTTTTTCAGAGATAAATGAAGAAAAAAATTATTTTTAATTTGCAACCTGATGGAGGTCAGTATAGATGGACTAATAGACCAAGTCCCACACACTGCTAGAAGCCCAAATATTTTTTCAGAGCTAGATGCAGAAAAAAATTATTTTTAATTTGCAACCTGATGGAGGTCAGTATAGATGGACTAATAGACCAAGTCCCACACACCGCTAGAAGCCCAAATATTTTTTCAGAGCTAGATGCAGAAAATTTTTTTATTCAATTTGCAACCTGATGGAGGTCAGTATAGATGGACTAATAGACCAAGTCCCACACGCTGCTAGAAGCCCAAATATTTTTTCAGAGATAAATGAAGAAAAAAATTATTTTTAATTTGCAACCTGATGGAGGTCAGTATAGATGGACTAATAGACCAAGTCCCACACACTGCTAGAAGCCCAAATATTTTTTCAGAGCTAGATGCAGAAAAAAATTATATTCAATTTGCAACCTGCTGGAGGTCAGTATAGATGGACTAATAGACCAAGTCCCACACACTGCTAGAAGCCCAAATATTTTTTCAGAGCTAGATGCAGAAAAAAATTATTTTTAATTTGCAACCTGATGGAGGTCAGTATAGATGGACTAATAGACCAAGTCCCACACACTGCTAGAAGGCCAAATATTTTTTCAGAGCTAGATGCAGAAATTTTTTTTATTCAATTTGCAACCTGATGGAGGTCAGTATAGATGGACTAATAGACCAAGTCCCACACACTGCTAGAAGCCCAAATATTTTTTCAGAGCTAGATGCAGAAAAAAATTATTTTTAATTTGCAACCTGATGGAGGTCAGTATAGATGGACTAATAGAACAAGTCCCACACGCTGCTAGAAGCCCAAATATTTTTTCAGAGATAAATGAAGAAAAAAATTATTTTTAATTTGCAACCTGATGGAGGTCGGTATAGATGGACTAATAGAACAAGTCCCACACGCTGCTAGAAGCCCAAATATTTTTTCAGAGATAAATGAAGAAAAAAATTATTTTTAATTTGCAACCTGATGGAGGTCAGTATAGATGGACTAATAGACCAAGTCCCACACACTGCTAGAAGCCCAAATATTTTTTCAGAGCTAGATGCAGAAAAAAATTATTTTTAATTTGCAACCTGATGGAGGTCAGTATAGATGGACTAATAGACCAAGTCCCACACACCGCTAGAAGCCCAAATATTTTTTCAGAGCTAGATGCAGAAAAAAATTATATTCAATTTGCAACCTGCTGGAGGTCAGTATAGAAGGACTAATAGAACAAGTCCCACACGCTGCTAGAAGCCCAAATATTTTTTCAGAGCTAAATGAAGAAAAAAATTATTTTTAATTTGCAACCTGATGGAGGTCAGTATAGATGGACTAATAGACCAAGTGCCACACACTGCTAGAAGCCCAAATATTTTTTCAGAGCTAGATGCAGAAAAAAATTATATTCAGTTTGCAACCTGATGGAGGTCAGTATAGATGGACTAATAGAATGATGCTATGCCCAAAAGATTTTACTTCACTAGGTGCAGTAAAAAAATTGGTATTCTATACACAGGTGTTATATCTTGCAACACAGATAGGCTACTCCACTGACTAACACACTCTGCAATAGGCCAAAAAGGATTAGCTTTGCTAGATTCAGCCAAATGCTGTGAAAAAAACTTGCACAGCACTGGCACAGACCTGCCTGGCAAAAACTGATAGGAACTCATGTAACCTAGTCCTGAAAAGGACTCCAATTACAATTAGTCTTTACTCCCACAACCTATCTATTTAAGAGCACAGACCTCCCTGATAAAAGTCGTAGGAAATGCTGTAACCTAGTCCTTAAAAGGACTGCAATCACAACTATTCCCTACTCCCAAGCTATCTGTAGATTTGTGCGAAAATTGGCTTGAAATTAACAAGGTATAGCGCACACAGCAACAGCGGTGCCGTCTAACACGCAGCTGCAGCAGTGAGAAAATGGTGGCGACGGGGAAAATGGCTTGGTCTTATAGGGCAAGGACATGTGACATACACTGCCAATGACACATGCCCTTGCTTGTGTGAAAAAAAGCACTTCGCTCCGTGTGTGCGCTGCTGATAGGCTGACAGATTGCACCTCCCCACTGCAAATGCGGGAAAGAGAAAAAAAATGGAGATCTTCATTGTTACTGCAGAGATCCATCCCCTGCCCCTCCCCCCACCCCGCTGTACACTGAAACTGCGTATTAACATTAATTTTAATCATTACTGAGAAAAAATCCAGTTATGATTTTGGTGCACGAACAGTTATCGAACATAACCTCGAACAGCCGAATTTTTCTCAAATCGTTTGTGTTCGCCGAACGGCTCGAACACCGCCCAAAACAGCTCGAATTTGAGATTGGCGAACAGTTCGAGTCGAACAACGCTCATCTCTATTCTTTAGGGGATGTTGCTGGAACTTTGGCTTCAGCAGTCACTGGGGAAAAGGTAGGTGTAGCAGGCTCTGGGGTAACCCCTCCCTGGTAACGTTGCATGGCATTTGTTTCCAGGGGCTGCAGTCCTTTTATAGCCATGTCCTTGAGATTGTCAAAGGTGGCATCTGGATGATCCAGGGACCACCAACGCACAGTCCTGCTCTCCTCTGGAGACCTCAGTCCCCGGACAAACTGTTCCTTCAGCATTTTGCTCTCACTCTCAACGCTGGCTGGGCTAACCTGGTTCAGAGCCCGTAGGGCCCCTTGGAGACGCCAGGCGCAGTCCTGAACATTGTCCTCTGGCTGCTGGGAACAGCTGTAGAACCTCATCCGGAGGTCTGCCTCAGTAAGGTCCTCAAAGACAGTCTGTAATTTTTGGAATATTGCGGACACTGTCTCCCGGTCTGCGGCCGACCAAGTTTCCACTTCCCGCTCCACAGCACCGGTCAGCTGTCCTAATACAACGGCGGCTCTTTCTTTGCCAGTCATAGAGTACATGTCTAAGATACCACATATATTCTGCTTAAATTCAGACAGGGTATCTGGTTTGCCGTTGTACTGGGGGAGCCACTTTGCTCCAGGGATGTACGGTAAAGTCATAAGAATAACAGGTGTTACAGGCGCTGCTGGTGAAGAGGCGGCTTCAGCCTGCCCATTATCGGGTGCGGGCTGAGCTTCTGGGACGTTGACCGGTAGGCCGGCGTTCTGCTGTTCGACGGACACCTTAGCGCCCCCCTAGTTAACCGTGGCCTACCTTCTGGTTTTCTTCCGTTAGGCCGCAGCTCCGCTGGTGACGGTTGCCTTCAGGACCTTGCGTCGTTTGCCTCCTACGTCAGTGCGTTCAGCGACGCTCCGTACAGGACCTGGCGCTTCCTGATTTGACGTCGAGGCGTGGGGCGTGACTGGGACTTCGCGCTCTTTTGCAGGTACGCCCCTTATTTTCCCGCGGTTAAGCCCTTCTTCTCGCTCAACGGTGCAACAATGGCGGCTATCTTCACCACAACTTTACGTACACAGTTCAAAATAAAGGCGCACAGTACCCGGTGGCAACGGGCAAAACACTTCGTCGCTGCAGCGGGCACGTGATCCTGTTCGTGACACCAGGAAAGAGATGTCTAGCCCAGGGGAATGGGGATGACTCGGTACCTGGGCCTTTAGGGATGTCGCGGTGGTCGGCTCCCGGGCCCGTACCCTGGGCCGCTCTTTAAAAAGGGGGTTGGTGTTTGTAATGTTTATAATAGAAAGAGTTCGTGACGCCACCTGTGGCTTCTGGTGATGATCACCAGCGCTGCGCAGTCCACTGAGGCTGATGATAGGGCAGCTTGATGGTATAGCTCTCCACAGGTAGAGCTGGGCCTCAGGGCAGTATAGGAAAGGGGATGCAGGACAAAGAGACCCCGCCGGGCCAGAACAAGAACAGGGACAGACACAATAGTCACTTCAGTACCTTTTACTGGTGGAATTTCAGGCACTCCCCGGAGCACTGTAGGGTGAAGGGTGTAAGTCCGGATCCTCCCCAATGAGCAGGTTTTGGGCCTCCTGGTTCTGGCTTCTGCGTAATAAGTTTCTGACCTGCCTGGAGCTAGGCCTAACTTTGTCTCTGTCCTGCGCTGGCTGACTTTGTGGTAGTGCACGCTCCTGACTTAAAGGGGGCCTATGTGTCTCCCGGTTCTGGTACGTATCAGCACTTTAGCGATCCTGGGACCTGTAGTTCTCCAGGGATTCTGGTTTGTCTTACTGGGTCGTGGAGATCCCGGCAAACTTCGGACCCGGTGTCCGGTAACTACTTCTTCTTCGGGGTGAGCTAGTTAAGCTCCTCTGCCCCCTATGTACTAACTCTCTACTCATCGCCTTCGGCCTACTCAAGCCCTCAATAGGCTACTCACACTAATGGCAGCGTGCCGCGTTTCACCGATCTTATGGCACCAGCACACCTACAGCTCAACTCACTGAGCTACACCGAGTCTTGATCTGGATAAGCTCCACTGCAGGGTAGGATGCAGGAGCTGGAACAGGCTTTTGTCCTCTGAGGTAACACGTCTCAGACTGCACTGGACTCACTGCTAAACCAGAATAGACTAACTGCTGCCTGGCTCCACCTTCCCTTATATATCTCCCTAAGGAGCTCCCTCTGGTGGTCTGAGGTGGAAGGTGGAGATGTGTGAATGGTTATGGGGGCCTCTTGTGGAGGAATCCTTCAATACACCCTTCTGGGTCTGTGATGCCAAGCACAGCTGGGCTTCACACAATCAACCAAACTTTTTTGGGTTATTTTTTATAGTCTGCAGGCATGAAATTAAAGAAGTTGCGGCAATTGGTTGCGGCCTACGGTGCCACCCTCGGATCCTGAAAAGTCCAGTTGTGGAGATGGGCACCTGGACAACCGTTAAGAAGACATGTTGTCAACCTCTAGATCCCTTACATGCCTGCACTTTTCGGCTTGCTGCTGTTGCTGCTGGCTGTCCAGCAGCAGACTGGAGGTGGCTGCTGCCGTGCACAGGTATATAAAGGCTCAGAACCTATTGTGACACGCGCAGCAGTGTTCCATGGCCACATTCCATCTACTGCAGGCAGGATACCTGGCTGGCTGAACAGCATTGAGAAGTTCACAAAGACCGCCATAAGCAACAGTTTAAAAGAATGCCACAGACTAATCAACCAAACTTTTTTGGGTTATTTTTTATAGTCTGCAGGCATGAAATTAAAGAAGTTGCGGCAATTGGTTGCGGCCTACGGTGCCACCCTCGGATCCTGAAAAGTCCATTTGTGGAGATGGGCACCTGGACTCCCGTTAAGAAGACATGTTGTCAACCTCTAGATCCCTTACATGCCTGCACTTTTCGGCTTGCTGCTGCTGCTGGCTGTCCAGCAGCAGACTGAAGGTGGCTGCTGCCGTGCGCAGGTATATAAAGGCTCAGAGCCTATTGTGACACGCGCAGCAGTGTTCCATTGCCACATTCCATCTACTGCAGGCAGGATACTTGGCTGGCTGAACAGCATTGAGTAGCTCACAGAGACCGCTATAAGCAACACTTTAAAAGAACACCACAGACCAATCAACCAAACTTTTTTGGGTTATTGTTTATAGTCTGCAGGCACGAAATTAAAGAAGTTGCAGCAATTGGTTGCAGCCTACGGTGCCACCCTCGGATCCTGAAAAGTCCATTTGTGGAGACGGGCACCTGGACTCCCGTTAAGAAGACATGTTGTCAACCTCTAGATCCCTTACATGCTTGCACTTTTCGGCTTGCTGCTGCTGCTGCTGGATGTCCAGAAGCAGACTGAAGGTGGCTGCTGCCGTGTACAGGTATATAAAGGCTCAGAGACTATTGTGACACGCGCAGCAGTGTTCCATTGCCACATTCCATCTACTGCATGCAGGATACCTGGCTGGCTGAACAGCATTGAGAAGCTCACAGAGACCGCTATAAGCAACACTTTAAAAGAACGCCACAGACCAATCAACCAAACTTTTTTGGGTTATTTTTTATAGTCTGCAGGCATGAAATTAAAGAAGTTGCGGCAATTGGTTGCGGCCTACGGTGCCACCCTCGGATCCTGAAAAGTCCATTTGTGGAGATGGGCACCTGGACTCCCGTTAAGAAGACATGTTGTCAACCTCTAGATCCCTTACATGCCTGCACTTTTCGGCTTCCTGCTGCTGCTGCTGGCTGTCCAGAAGCAGACTGAAGGTGGCTGCTGCCGTGCGCAGGTATATAAAGGCTCAGAGCCTATTGTGACACGCGCAGCAGTGTTCCCTTGCCACATTCCATCTACTGCAGGCAGGATACCTGGCTGGCTGAACAGCATTGAGAAGCTCATAGAGACCGCTATAAGCAACACTTTAAAAGAACGCCACAGACCAATCAACCAAACTTTTTTGGGTTATTTTTTATGGTCTGCAGGCATGAAATTAAAGAAGTTGTGGCAATTGGTTGCGGCCTACGGTGCCACCCTCGGATCCTGAAAAGTCCATTTGTGTAGATGGGCACCTGGACTCCCGTTAAGAAGACATGTTGTCAGCCTCTAGATCCCTTACATGCCTGCACTTTTCGGCTTGCTGCTGCTGTTGCTGGCTGTCCCGCAGCAGACTGAAGGTGGCTGCTGCCGTGCACAGGTATATAAAGGCTCAGAGCCTATTGTGACACGCGCAGCAGTGTTCCATTGCCACATTCCATCTACTGCAGGCAGGATACCTGGCTGGCTGAACAGCATTGAGAAGCTCACAGAGACCGCTATAAGCAACACTTTAAAAGAACGCCACAGACCAATCAACCAAACTTTTTTGGGTTATTTTTTACAGTCTGCAGGCAAGAAATTAAAGAAGTTGCGGCAATTGTTGCGGCCTACGGTGCCACCCTCGGATCCTGAAAAGTCCATTTGTGGAGATGGGCACCTGGACTCCCGTTAAGAAGACATGTTGTCAACCTCTAGATCCCTTACATGCCTGCACTTTTCGGCTTGCTGCTGCTGCTGCTGGCTGTCCAGCAGCAGACTGAAGATGGTTGCTGCCGTGCGCAGGTATATAAAGGCTCAGAGCCTACTGTGACACGCGCAGCAGTGTTCCATTGCCACATTCCATCTACTGCAGGCAGGATACCTGGCTGGCTGAACAGCATTGAGAAGCTCACAGAGACCGCTATAAGCAATACTTTAAAAGAACGCCACAGACCAATCAACCAAACTTTTTTGGGTTATTTTTTATAGTCTGCAGGCATGAAATTAAAGAAGTTGAGGCAATTGGTTGCGGCCTACGGTGCCACCCTCGGATCCTGAAAAGTCCATTTGTGGAGATAGGCACCTGGACTCCCGTTAAGAAGACATGTTGTCAACCTCTAGATCCCTTACATGTCTGCACTTTTCGGCTTACTGCTGCTGCTGGCTGTCCAGCAGCAGACTGAAGGTGGCTGCTGCCGTGCGCAGGTATATAAAGGCTCAGAGCCTATTGTGACACGCGCAGCAGTGTTCCATTGCCACATTCCATCTACTGCAGGCAGGATACCTGACTGGCTGAACAGCATTGAGAAGCTCACAGAGACCGCTATAAGCAGCACTTTAAAAGAACACCACAGACCAACCAAACTTTTTTGGGTTATTTTTTATAGTCTGCAGGCATGAAATTAAAGAATCTGCGGCAATTGGTTGCGGCCTACGGTGCCACCCTCGGATCCTGAAAAGTCCATTTGTGGAGATGGGCACCTGGACTCCCGTTAAGAAGACATGTTGTCAACCTCTAGATCGCTTACATGCCTGCTCTTTTCGGCTTGCTGATGCTGCTGGCTGTCCAGCAGCAGACTGAAGGTGGCTGCTGCCGTGCACAGGTATATAAAGGCTCAGAGCCTATTGTGACACGCGCAGCAGTGTTCCATTGCCACATTCCATCTACTGCAGGCAGGATACCTGGCTGGCTGAACAGCATTGAGAAGCTCACAGAGACCGCTATAAGCAACACTTTAAAAGAACGCCACAGACCAATCAACCAAACTTTTTTGGGTTATTTTTTACAGTCTGCAGGCAAGAAATTAAAGAAGTTGCAGCAATTGTTGCGGCCTACGGTGCCACCCTCGGATCCTGAAAAGTCTATTTGTGGAGATGGGCACCTGGACTCCCGTTAAGAAGACATGTTGTCAACCTCTAGATCCCTTACATGCCTGCACTTTTCGGCTTGCTGATGCTGCTGGCTGTCCAGCAGCAGACTGAAGGTGGTTGCTGCCGTGCGCAGGTATATAAAGGCTCAGAGCCTACTGTGACACGCGCAGCAGTGTTCCATTGCCACATTCCATCTACTGCAGGCAGGATACCTGGCTGGCTGAACAGCATTGAGAAGCTCACAGAGACCGCTATAAGCAATACTTTAAAAGAACGCCACAGACCAATCAACCAAACTTTTTTTGGGTTATTTTTTATAGTCTGCAGGCATGAAATTAAGTAAGTTGCGGCAATTGGTTGCGGCCTACGGTGCCACCCTCGGATCCTGAAAAGTCCATTTGTGGAGATGGGCACCTGGACTCCCGTTAAGAAGACATATTGTCAACCTCTAGATCCCTTACTCGCCTGCACTTTTCGGCTTGCTGCTGCTGCTGGCTGTCCAGCAGCAGATTGAAGGTGGCTGCTGCCGTGCACAGGTATATAAAGGCTCAGAGCCTATTGTGACACGCGCAGCAGTGTTCCATTGCCACATTCCATCTACTGCAGGCAGGATACCTGGCTGGCTGAACAGCATTGAGAAGCTCACAGAGACCGCTATAAGCAACACTTTAAAAGAACGCCACAGACCAATCAACCAAACTTTTTTGGGTTATTTTTTATAGTTTGCAGACATGAAATTAAAGAAGTTGCGGCAATTGGTTGCGGCTTACGGTGCCACCCTCGGATCCTGAAAAGTCCATTTGTGGAGATGGGCACCTGGACTCCCGTTAAGAAGACATATTGTCAACCTCTAGATCCCTTACACACCTGCACTTTTCGGCTTGCTGTTGCTGCTGGCTGTCCAGCAGCAGACTGAAGGTGGCTGCTGTCGTGCGCAGGTATATAAAGGCTCAAAGCCTATTGTGACACGTGCAGCAGTGTTCCATTGCCACATTCCATCTACTGCAGGCAGGATACCTGGCTGGCTGAACAGCATTGAGAAGCTCACAGAGACCGCTTTAAGCAACACTTTAAAAGAACGCCACAGACCAATCACCCAAACTTTTTTGGGTTATTTTTTATAGTCTGCAGGCATGAAATTAAAGAAGTTGCGGCAATTGGTTGCGGCCTACGGTGCCACCCTCGGATCCTGAAAAGTCCATTTGTGGAGATGGGCACCTGGACTCCCGGTAAGAAGACATGTTGTCAACCTCTAGATCCCTTACATGCCTGCACTTTTCGGCTTGCTGCTGCTGCTGCTGGCTGTCCAGCAGCAGACTGAAGGTGGCTGCTGCCGTGCGCAGGTATATAAAGGCACAGAGCCTATTGTGACACGCGCAGCAGTGTTCCATTGCCACATTCCATCTACTGCAGGCAGGATACCTGGCTGGCTGAACAGCATTGAGAAGCTCACAGAGACCGCTATAAGCAACACTTTAAAAGAACGCCACAGGCCAATCAACCAAACTTTTTTGGGGTGTTTTTTATAGTCTGCAGGCATGAAATTAAAGAAGTTGCGGCAATTGGTTGCGGCCTACGGTGCCACCCTCGGATCCTGAAAAGTCCATTTGTGCAGATGGGCACCTGGACTCCCGTTAAGAAGACATGTTGTCAACCTCTAGATCCCTTAAATGCCTGCACCTTTCGGCTTGCTGCTGCTGTTGGCTCTGTTGGCTGTCCAGCAGCAGACTGAAGGTGGCTGCTGCCGTGCGCAGGTATATAAAGGCTCAGAGCCTATTGTGACACGCGCAGCAGTGTTCCATTGCCACATTCCATCTACTGCAGGCAGGATACCTGGCTGGCTGAACAGCATTGAGAAGCTCACAGAGACCGCTATAAGCAACACTTTAAAAGAACGCCACAGACCAATCAACCAAACTTTTTTGGGTTATTTTTTATAGTCTGCAGGCATGAAATTAAAGAAGTTGCGGCAATTGGTTGCGGCCTACGGTGCCACCCTCGGATCCTGAAAAGTCCATTTGTGGAGATGGGCACCTGGACTCTCGTTAAGAAGACATGTTGTCAACCTCTAGATCCCTTACATGCCTGCACTTTTCGGCTTGCTGCTGCTGCTGCTGGCTGTCCAGCAGCAGACTGAAGGTGGCTGCTGCCGTGCGCAGGTATATAAAGGCTCAGAGCCTATTGTGACACGCGCAGCAGTGTTCCATTGCCACATTCCATCTACTGCAGGCAGGATACCTGGCTGGCTGAACAGCATTGAGAAGCTCACAGAGACCGCTATAAGCAACACTTTAAAAGAACGCCACAGACCAATCAACCAAACTTTTTTGGGTTATTTTTTATAGTCTGCTGGCATGAAATTAAAGAAGTTGCGGCAATTGGTTGCAGCCTACGGTGCCACCCTCGGATCCTGAAAAGTCCATTTGTGGAGATGGGCACCTGGACTCCCGTTAAGAAGACATATTGTCAACCTCTAGATCCCTTACACACCTGCACTTTTCGGCTTGCTGTTGCTGCTGGCTGTCCAGCAGCAGACTGAAGGTGGCTGCTGTCGTGCGCAGGTATATAAAGGCTCAAAGCCTATTGTGACACGTGCAGCAGTGTTCCATTGCCACATTCCATCTACTGCAGGCAGGATACCTGGCTGGCTGAACAGCATTGAGAAGCTCACAGAGACCGCTTTAAGCAACACTTTAAAAGAACGCCACAGACCAATCACCCAAACTTTTTTGGGTTATTTTTTATAGTCTGCAGGCATGAAATTAAAGAAGTTGCGGCAATTGGTTGCGGCCTACGGTGCCACCCTCGGATCCTGAAAAGTCCATTTGTGGAGATGGGCACCTGGACTCCCGTTAAGAAGACATGTTCTCAACCTCTAGATCCCTTACATGCCTGCACTTTTCGGCTTGCTGCTCCTACTGGCTGTCCAGCAGCAGACTGAAGGTGGCTGCTGCCGTGCGCAGGTATATAAAGGCTCAGAGCCTATTGTGACACGCACAGCAGTGTTCCATTGCCACATTCCATCTACTGCTGGCAGGATACCTGGCTGGCTGAACAGCATTGAGAAGCTCACAGAGACCGCTATAAGCAACACTTTAAAAGAACGCCACAGACCAATCAACCAAACTTTTTTGGGTTATTTTTTATAGTCTGCAGGCATGAAATTAAAGATGTTGCGGCAATTGGTTGCGGCCTGCGGTGCCACCCTCGGATCCTGAAAAGTCCATTTGTGGAGATGGGCACCTGGACTCCCGGTAAGAAGACATGTTGTCAACCTCTAGATCCCTTACATGCCTGCACTTTTCGGCTTGCTGCTGCTGCTGCTGGCTGTCCAGCAGCAGACTGAAGGTGGCTGCTGCCGTGCGCAGGTATATAAAGGCACAGAGCCTATTGTGACACGCGCAGCAGTGTTCCATTGCCACATTCCATCTACTGCAGGCAGGATACCTGGCTGGCTGAACAGCATTGAGAAGCTCACAGAGACCGCTATAAGCAACACTTTAAAAGAACGCCACAGGCCAATCAACCAAACTTTTTTGGGGTGTTTTTTATAGTCTGCAGGCATGAAATTAAAGAAGTTGCGGCAATTGGTTGCGGCCTACGGTGCCACCCTCGGATCCTGAAAAGTCCATTTGTGGAGATGGGCACCTGGACTCCCGTTAAGAAGACATGTTGTCAACCTCTAGATCCCTTAAATGCCTGCACCTTTCGGCTTGCTGCTGCTGTTGGCTCTGTTGGCTGTCCAGCAGCAGACTGAAGGTGGCTGCTGCCGTGCGCAGGTATATAAAGGCTCAGAGCCTATTGTGACACGCGCAGCAGTATTCCATTGCCACATTCCATCTACTGCAGGCAGAATACCTGGCTGGCTGAACAGCATTGAGAAGCTCACAGAGACCGCTATAAGCAACACTTTAAAAGAACGCCACAGACCAATCAACCAAACTTTTTTGGGTTATTTTTTATAGTCTGCAGGCATGAAATTAAAGAAGTTGCGGCAATTGGTTGCGGCCTACGGTGCCACCCTCGGATCCTGAAAAGTCCATTTGTGGAGATGGGCACCTGGACTCTCGTTAAGAAGACATGTTGTCAACCTCTAGATCCCTTACATGCCTGCACTTTTCGGCTTGCTGCTGCTGCTGCTGGCTGTCCAGCAGCAGACTGAAGGTGGCTGCTGCCGTGCGCAGGTATATAAAGGCTCAGAGCCTATTGTGACACGCGCAGCAGTGTTCCATTGCCACATTCCATCTACTGCAGGCAGGATACCTGGCTGGCTGAACAGCATTGAGAAGCTCACAGAGACCGCTATAAGCAACACTTTAAAAGAACGCCACAGACCAATCAACCAAACTTTTTTGGGTTATTTTTTATAGTCTGCTGGCATGAAATTAAAGAAGTTGCGGCAATTGGTTGCAGCCTACGGTGCCACCCTCGGATCCTGAAAAGTCCATTTGTGGAGATGGGCACCTGGACTCCCGTTAAGAAGACATGTTGTCAACCTCTAAATCCCTTACATGCCTGCACTTTTCGGCTTCCTGCTGCTGCTGGCTGTCCAGCAGCAGACTGAAGGTGGCTGCTGCTGCCGTGCGCAGTTATATAAAGGCTCAGAGCCTATTGTGACACGCGCAGCAGTGTTCCATTGCCACATTCCATCTACTGCAGGCAGGATAACTGGCTGGCTGAACAGCATTGAGAATCTCACAGAGACCGCTATAAGCAACACTTTAAAAGAACGCCACAGACCAATCAACCAAACTTTTTTGGGTTATTTTTTATAGTCTGCAGGCATGAAATTAAAGAAGTTGCAGCAATTGGTTGCGGCCTATGGTGCCACCCTCGGATCCTGAAAAGTCCATTTGTGGAGATGGGCACCTGGACTCCCGTTAAGAAGACATGTTGTCAACCTCTAGATCCCTTACATGCCTGCACTTTTCGACTTGCTGCTGCTGCTGGCTGTCCAGCAGCAGACTGAAGGTGGCTGCTGCCGTGCGCAGGTATATAAAGGCTCAGAGCCTATTGTGACACGCGCAGCAGTGTTCCATTGCCACATTCCATCTACTGCAGGCAGGATACCTGGCTGGCTGAACAGCATTGAGAAGCTCACAGAGACCGCTATAAGCAACACTTTAAAAGAATGCCACAGACCAATCAACCAATCTTTTTTGGGTTATTTTTTATAGTCTGCAGGCATGAAATTTAAGAAGTTGCGGCAATTGGTTGCGGCCTACGGTGCCACTCTCGGATCCTGAAAAGTCCATTTGTGGAGATGGGCACCTGGACTCCCGTTAAGAAGACATGTTGTCAACCTCTAGATCCCTTACATGCCTGCAGTTTTCGGCTTGCTGCTGCTGCTGCTGGCTGTCCAGCAGCAGACTGAAGGTGGCTGCTGCCGTGCGCAGGTATATAAAGGCTCAGAGCCTATTGTGACACGCGCAGCAGTGTTCCATTGTCACATTCCATCTACTGCAGGCAGGATACCTGGCTGGCTGAACAGCATTGAGAAGCTCACAGAGACCGCTATAAGCAACACTTTAAAAGAACGCCACAGACCAATCAACCAAACTTTTTTGTGTTATTTTTTATAGTCTGCAGGCATGAAATTAAAGAAGTTGCGGCAATTGGTTGCGGCCTACGGTGCCACCCTCGGATCCTGAAAAGTCCATTTGTGGAGATGGGCACCTGGACTCCCGTTAAGAAGACATGTTGTCAACCTCTAGATCCCTTACATGCCTGCACTTTTCGGCTTGCTGCTGCTGCTTCTGGCTGTCCAGCAGCAGACTGAAGGTGGCTGCTGCCGTGCGCAGGTATATAAAGGCTCAGAGCCTATTGTGACACGCGCAGCAGTGTTCCCTTGCCATATTCCATCTACTGCAGGCAGGATACCTGGCTGGCTGAACAGCATTGAGAAGCTCACAGAGACCGCTATAAGCAACACTTTAAAAGAACGCCACAGACCAATCAACCAAACTTTTTTGGGTTATTTTTTATAGTCTGCAGGCATGAAATTAAAGAAGTTGCGGCAATTGGTTGCAGCCTACGGTGCCACACTCGGATCCTGACAAGTCCATTTGTGGAGATGGGCACCTGGACTCCCGTTAAGAAGACATGTTGTCAACCTCTAGATCCCTTACATGCCTGCACTTTTCGGCTTGCTGCTGCTGCTGCTGGCTGTCCAGCAGCAGACTGAAGGTGGCTGCTGCCGTGCGCAGGTATATAAAGGCTCAGAGCCTATTGTGACACGCGCAGCAGTGTTCCATTGCCACATTCCATCTACTGCAGGCAGGATACCTGGCTGGCTGAACAGCATTGAGAAGCTCACAGAGACCGCTATAAGCAACACTTTAAAAGAATGCCACAGACCAATAAACCAAACTTTTTTGGGTTATTTTTTATAGTCTGCAGGCATGAAATTAAAGAAGTTGCGGCAATTGGTTGCGGCCTATGGTGCCACCCTCGGATCCTGAAAAGTCCATTTGTGGAGATAGGCACCTGGACTCCCGTTAAGAAGACATGTTGTCAACCTCTAGATCCCTTACATGCCTGCACTTTTCGGCTTGCTGCTGCTGCTGGCTGTCCAGCAGCAGACTGAAGGTGGCTGCTGCCGTGCGCAGGTATATAAAGGCTCAGAGCCTATTGTGACACGCGCAGCAGTGTTCCATTGCCACATTCAATCTACTGCAGGCAGGATACCTGGCTGGCTGAACAGCATTGAGAAACTCACAGAGACCGCTATAAGCAACACTTTAAAAGATCGCCACAGACCAATCAACCAAACTTTTTTGGGTTATTTTTTATAGTCTGCAGGCTTGAAATTAAAGAAGTTGCGGCAATTGGTTGCGGCCTACGGTGCCACCCTCGGATCCTGAAAAGTCCATTTGTGGAGATGGGCACCTGGACTCCCGGTAAGAAGACATGTTGTCAACCTCTAGATCCCTTACATGCCTGCACTTTTCGGCTTGCTGCTGCTGCTGCTGGTTGTCCAGCAGCAGACTGAAGGTGGCTGCTACCGTGCGCAGGTATATAAAGGCTCAGAGCCTATTGTGACACACGCAGCAGTGTTCCATTGCCACATTCCATCTACTGCAGGCAGGATACCTGGCTGGCTGAACAGCATTGAGAAGCTCACAGAGACCGCTATAAGCAACACTTTAAAAGAACGCCACAGACCAATCAACCAAACTTTTTTGGGTTATTTTTTATAGTCTGCAGGCATGAAATTAAATTAGTTGCGGCAATTGGTTGCGGCCTACGGTGCCACCCTCGGATCCTGAAAAGTCCATTTGTGGAGATGGGCACCTGGACGCCCGGTAAGAAGACATGTTGTCAACCTCTAGATCCCTTACATGCCTGCACTTTTCGGCTTGCTGCTGCTGCTGCTGGTTGTCCAGCAGCAGACTGAAGGTGGCTGCTGCCGTGCGCAGGTATATAAAGGCTCAGAGCCTATTGTGACACGCGCAGCAGTGTTCCATTGCCACATTCCATCTACTGCAGGCAGGATACCTGGCTGGCTGAACAGCATTGAGAAGCTCACAGAGACCGCTATAAGCAACACTTTAAAAGAACGCCACAGACCAATCAACCAAACTTTTTTGTGTTATTTTTTATAGTCTGCAGGCATGAAATTAAAGAAGTTGCGGCAATTGGTTGCGGCCTACGGTGCCACCCTCGGATCCTGAAAAGTCCATTTGTGGAGATGGGCACCTGGACTCCCGGTAAGAAGACATGTTGTCAACCTCTAGATCCCTTACATGCCTGCACTTTTCGGCTTGCTGCTGCTGCTGCTGGCTGTCCAGCAGCAGACTGAAGGTGGCTGCTGCCGTGCGCAGGTATATAAAGGCTCTGAGCCTATTGTGACACGTGCAGCAATATTCCCTTGCCACATTCCAACTACTGCAGGCAGGATACCTGGCTGGCTGAACAGCATTGAGAAGCTCACAGAGACCGCTATAAGCAACACTTTAAAAGAACGCCACAGACCAATCAACCAAACTTTTTTGGGTTATTTTTTATAGTCTGCAGGCATGAAATTAAAGGAGTTGCGGCAATTGGTTGCGGCCTACGGTGCCACCCTCGGATCCTGAAAAGTCCATTTGTGGAGATGGGCACCTGGACTCCCGGTAAGAAGACATGTTGTCAACCTCTAGATCCCTTACATGCCTGCATTTTTCGGCTTGCTGCTGCTGCTGCTGGCTGTCCAGCAGCAGACTGAAGGTGGCTGCTGCCGTGCGCAGGTATATAAAGGCTCAGAGCCTATTGTGACACGCGCAGCAGTGTTCCATTGTCACATTCCATCTACTGCAGGCAGGATACCTGGCTGGCTGAACAGCATTGAGAAGCTCACAGAGACCGCTATAAGCAACACTTTAAAAGAACGCCACAGACCAATCAACCAAACTTTTTTGGGGTATTTTTTATAGTCTGCAGGCATGAAATTAAAGAAGTTGCGGCAATTGGTTGCGGCCTACGGTGCCACCCTCTGATCCTGAAAAGTCCATTTGTGGAGATGGGCACCTGGACTCCCGTTAAGAAGACATGTTGTCAACCTCTAGATCCCTTAAATGACTGCACCTTTCGGCTTGCTGCTGGTGTTGGCTGTCCAGCAGCAGACTGAAGGTGGCTGCTGCCGTGCGCAGGTATATAAAGGCTCAGAGCCTATTGTGACACACGCAGCAGTGTTCCATTGCCACATTCCATCTACTGCAGGCAGAATACCTGGCTGGCTGAACAGCATTGAGAAGCTCACAGAGACCGCTATAAGCAACACTTTAAAAGAACGCCACAGACCAATCAACCAAACTTTTTTGGGTTATTTTTTATAGTCTGCAGGCATGAAATTAAAGAAGTTGCGGCAATTGGTTGCGGCCTACGGTGCCACCCTCGGATCCTGAAAAGTCCATTTGTGGAGATGGGCACCTGGACTCTCGTTAAGAAGACATGTTGTCAACCTCTAGATCCCTTACATGCCTGCACTTTTCGGCTTGCTGCTGCTGCTGCTGGTTGTCCAGCAGCAGACTGAAGGTGGCTGCTGCCGTGCGCAGGTATATAAAGGCTCAGAGCCTATTGTGACACGCGCAGCAGTGTTCCATTGCCACATTCCATCTACTGCAGGCAGGATACCTGGCTGGCTGAACAGCATTGAGAAGCTCACAGAGACCGCTATAAGCAACACTTTAAAAGAACGCCACAGACCAATCAACCAAACTTTTTTGGGTTATTTTTTATAGTCTGCAGGCATGAAATTAAAGAAGTTGCGGCAATTGGTTGCGGCCTACGGTGCCACCCTCGGATCCTGAAAAGTCCATTTGTGGAGATGGGCACCTGGACTCCCGGTAAGAAGACATGTTGTCAACCTCTAGATCCCTTACATGCCTGCACTTTTCGGCTTGCTGCTGCTGCTGCTGGCTGTCCAGCAGCAGACTGAAGGTGGCTGCTGCCGTGCGCAGGTATATAAAGGCTCTGAGCCTATTGTGACACGTGCAGCAGTATTCCCTTGCCACATTCCAACTACTGCAGGCAGGATACCTGGCTGGCTGAACAGCATTGAGAAGCTCACAGAGACCGCTATAAGCAACACTTTAAAAGAACGCCACAGACCAATCAACCAAACTTTTTTGGGTTATTTTTTATAGTCTGCAGGCATGAAATTAAAGGAGTTGCGGCAATTGGTTGCGGCCTACGGTGCCACCCTCGGATCCTGAAAAGTCCATTTGTGGAGATGGGCACCTGGACTCCCGGTAAGAAGACATGTTGTCAACCTCTAGATCCCTTACATGCCTGCACTTTTCGGCTTGCTGCTGCTGCTGCTGGCTGTCCAGCAGCAGACTGAAGGTGGCTGCTGCCGTGCGCAGGTATATAAAGGCTCAGAGCCTATTGTGACACGCGCAGCAGTGATCCCTTGCCACATTCCATCTACTGCAGGCAGGATACCTGGCTGGCTGAACAGCATTGAGAAGCTCACAGAGACCGCTATAAGCAACACTTTAAAAGAACGCCACAGACCAATCAACCAAACTTTTTTTGGGTATTTTTTATAGTCTGCAGGCATGAAATTAAAGAAGTTGCAGCAATTCGTTGCGGCCTACGGTGCCACCCTCGGATCCTGAAAAGTCCATTTGTGGAGATGGGCACCTGGACTCCCGTTAAGAAGACATGTTGTCAACCTCTAGATCCCTTAAATGACTGCACCTTTCGGCTTGCTGCTGGTGTTGGCTGTCCAGCAGCAGACTGAAGGTGGCTGCTGCCGTGCGCAGGTATATAAAGGCTCAGAGCCTATTGTGACACACGCAGCAGTGTTCCATTGCCACATTCCATCTACTGCAGGCAGGATACCTGGCTGGCTGAACAGCATTGAGAAGCTCACAGAGACCGCTATAAGCAACACTTTAAAAGAATGCCACAGACCAATCAACCAAACTTTTTTGGGTTACTTTTTACAGTCTGCAGGCATGAAATTAAAGAAGTTGCAGCAATTGGTTGCGGCCTACGGTGCCACCCTCGGATCCTGAAAAGTCCATTTGTGGAGATGGGCACCTGGACTCCCGTTAAGAAGACATGTTGTCAACCTCTAGATCCCTTACATGCCTGCACTTTTCGGCTTGCTGCTGCTGCTGCTGGCTGTCCAGCAGCAGACTGAAGGTGGCTGCTGCCGTGCGCAGGTATATAAAGGCTCAGAGCCTATTGTGACACGCGCAGCAGTGTTCCCTTGCCACATTCCATCTACTGCAGGCAGGATACCTGGCTGGCTGAACAGCATTGAGAAGCTCACAGAGACCGCTATAAGCAACACTTTAAAGGAACGCCACAGGCCAATCAACCAAACTTTTTGGGGTATTTTTTATAGTCTGCAGGCATGAAATTAAAGAAGTTGCGGCAATTGGTTGCGGCCTACGGTGCCACCCTGGGATCCTGAAAAGTCCATTTGTGGAGATGGGCACCTGGACTCCCGTTAAGAAGACATGTTGTCAACCTCTAGATCCCTTAAATGCCTGCACCTTTCGGCTTGCTGCTGCTGTTGGCTCTGTTGGCTGTCCAGCAGCAGACTGAAGGTGGCTGCTGCCGTGCGCAGGTATATAAAGGCTCAGAGCCTATTGTGACACGCGCAGCAGTATTCCATTGCCACATTCCATCTACTGCAGGCAGAATACCTGGCTGGAAGAAGAGCATTGAGAAGCTCACAGAGACCGCTATAAGCAACACTTTAAAAGAACGCCACAGACCAATCAACCAAACTTTTTTGGGTTATTTTTTATAGTCTGCAGGCATGAAAGAAAAGAAGTTGCGGCAATTGGTTGCGGCCTACGGTGCCACCCTCGGATCCTGAAAAGTCCATTTGTGGAGATGGGCACCTGGACTCTCGTTAAGAAGACATGTAGTCAACCTCTAGATCCCTTACATGCCTGCACTTTTCGGCTTGCTGCTGCTGCTGCTGGCTGTCCAGCAGCAGACTGAAGGTGGCTGCTGCCGTGCGCAGGTATATAAAGGCTCAGAGCCTATTGTGACACGCGCAGCAGTGTTCCATTGCCACATTCCATCTACTGCAGGCAGGATACCTGGCTGGCTGAACAGCATTGAGAAGCTCACAGAGACCGCTATAAGCAACACTTTAAAAGAACGCCACAGACCAATCAACCAAACTTTTTTGGGTTATTTTTTATAGTCTGCAGGCATGAAATTAAAGAAGTTGCGGCAATTGGTTGCAGCCTACGGTGCCACCCTCGGATCCTGAAAAGTCCATTTGTGGAGATGGGCATCTGGACTCCCGTTAAGAAGACATGTTGTCAACCTCTAGATCCCTTACATGCCTGTAGTTTTCGGCTTGCTGCTGCTCCTGCTGGCTGTCCAGCAGCAGACTGAAGGTGGCTGCTGCCGTGCGCAGGTATATAAAGGCTCAGAGCCTATTGTGACACGCGCAGCAGTGTTCCATTGCCACATTCCATCTACTGCAGGCAGGATACCTGGCTGGCTGAACAGCATTGAGAAGCTCACAGAGACCGCTATAAGCAACACTTTAAAAGAACGCCACAGACCAATCAACCAAACATTTTTGGGTTATTTTTTATAGTCTGCAGGCATGAAATTTAAGAAGTTGCGGCAATTGGTTGCGGCCTACGGTGCCACACTCGGATCCTGACAAGTCCATTTGTGGAGATGGGCACCTGGACTCCCGTTAAGAAGACATGTTGTCAACCTCTAGATCCCTTACATGCCTGCACTTTTCGGCTTGCTGCTGCTGCTGGCTGTCCAGCAGCAGACTGAAGGTGGCTGCTGCCGTGCGCAGGTATATAAAGGCTCAGAGCCTATTGTGACACGCGCAGCAGTGTTCCATTGCCACATTCCATCTACTGCAGGCAGGATACCTGGCTGGCTGAACAGCATTGAGAAGCTCACAGAGACCGCTATAAGCAACACTTTAAAAGAACGGCACAGACCAATCAACCAAACTTTTTTGGGTTATTTTTTATAGTCTGCAGGCATGAAATTAAAGAAGTTGCGGCAATTGGTTGCGGCCTATGGTGCCACCCTCGGATCCTGAAAAGTCCATTTGTGGAGATAGGCACCTGGACTCCCGTTAAGAAGACATGTTGTCAACCTCTAGATCCCTTACATGCCTGCACTTTTCGGCTTGCTGCTGCTGCTGGCTGTCCAGCAGCAGACTGAAGGTGGCTGCTGCCGTGCGCAGGTATATAAAGGCTCAGAGCCTATTGTGACACGCGCAGCAGTGTTCCATTGCCACATTCCATCTACTGCAGGCAGGATACCTGGCTGGCTGAACAGCATTGAGAAGCTCACAGAGACCGCTATAAGCAACACTTTAAAAGAACGCCACAGACCAATCAACCAAACTTTTTTGGGTTATTTTTTATAGTCTGCAGGCATGAAATTAAAGAAGTTGCGGCAATTGGTTGCGGCCTACGGTGCCACCCTTGGATCCTGAAAAGTCCATTTGTGGAGATGGGCACCTGGACTCCTGTTAAGAAGACATGTTGTCAACCTCTAGATCCCTTACATGCCTGCACTTTTCGGCTTGCCGCTGCTGCTTCTGGCTGTCCAGCAGCCGACTGAAGGTGGCTGCTGCCGTGCGCAGGTATATAAAGGCTCAGAGCCTATTGTGACACGCGCAGCAGTGTTCCATTGCCACATTCCATCTACTGCAGGCAGGATACCTGGCTGGCTGAACAGCATTGAGAAGCTCACAGAGACCGCTATAAGCAACACTTTAAAAGAACGCCACAGACCAATCAACCAAACTTTTTTGGGTTATTTTTTACAGTCTGCAGGCATGAAATTAAAGAAATTGCAGTAATTGGTTGCGGCCTACGGTGCCACCCTCGGATCCTGAAAAGTCCATTTGTGGAGATGGGCACATGGACTCCCGTTACGAAGACATGTTGTCAAGCTCTAGATCCCTTACATGCCTGCACTTTTCGGCTTGCTGCTGCTGCTGGCTGTCCAGCAGCAGACTGAAGGTGGCTGCTGCCGTGCGCAGGTATATAAAGGCTCAGAGCCTATTGTGACACGCGCAGCAGTGTTCCATTGCCACATTCCATCTACTGCAGGCAGGATACCTGGCTGGCTGAACAGCATTGAGAAGCTCACAGAGACCGCCATAAGCAACACTTTAAAAGAATGCCACAGACCAATCAACCAAACTTTTTTGGGTTATTTTTTATAGTCTGCAGGCATGAAATTAAAGAAGTTGCGGCAATTGGTTGCGGCCTACGGTGCCACCCTCGGATCCAGAAAAGTCCATTTGTGGAGATGGGCACCTGGACTCCCGTTAAGAAGACATGTTGTCAACCTCTAGATCCCTTACATGCCTGCACTTTTCGGCTTGCTGCTGCTGCTGGCTGTCCAGCAGCAGACTGAAGGTGGCTGCTGCCGCCGTGCACAGGTATATAAAGGCTCAGAGCCTATTGTGACACGCGCAGCAGTGTTCCATTGCCACATTCCATCTACTGCAGGCAGGATAACTGGCTGGCTGAACAGCATTGAGAAGCTCACAGAGACCGCTATAAGCAACACTTTAAAAGAACGCCACAGACCAATCAACCAAACGTTTTTGGGCTATTTTTTATAGTCTGCAGGCATGAAATTAAAGAAGTTGCGGCAATTGGTTGCGGCCTATGGTGACACCCTCGGATCCTGAAAACTCCATTTGTGGAGATGGGCACCTGGACTCCCGTTAAGAAGACATGTTGTCAACCTCTAGATCCCTTACATGCCTGCACTTTTCGGCTTGCTGCTGCTGCTGCTGGCTGTCCAGCAGCAGACTGAAGGTGGCTGCTGCCGTACGCAGGTATATAAAGGCTCAGAGCCTATTGTGACACGCGCAGCAGTATTCCATTGCCACATTCCATCTACTGCAGGCAGGATACCTGGCTGGCTGAACAGCATTGAGAAGCTCACAGAGACCGCTTTAAGCAACACTTTAAAAGAACGCCACAGACCAATCAACCAAACTTTTTTGGGTTATTTTTTATAGTCTGCAGGCATGAAATTAAAGAAGTTGTGGCAATTGGTTGCGGCCTACAGTGCCACCCTCGGATCCTGAAAAGTCCATTTGTGCAGATGGGCACCTGGACTCCCGTTAAGAAGACATGTTGTCAACCTCTAGATCCCTTACATGCCTGCACTTTTCGGCTTGCTGCTGCTGCTGCTGGCTGTCCAGCAGCAGACTGAAGGTGGCTGCTGCCGTACGCAGGTATATAAAGGCTCAGAGCCTATTGTGACACGCGCAGCAGTGTTCCATTGCCACATTCCATCTACTGCAGGCAGGATACCTGGCTGGCTGAACAGCATTGAGAAGCTCACAGAGACCGCTATAAGCAACACTTTAAAAGAACGCCACAGACCAATCAACCAAACTTTTTTGGGTTATTTTTTATAGTCTGCAGGCATGAAATTAAAGAAGTTGCGGCAATTGGTTGCGGTCTACGGTGCCACCCTCGGATCCTGAAAAGTCCATTTGTGAAGATGGGCACCTGGATTCCTGTTAAGAAGACATGTTGTCAACCTCTAGATCCCTTACATGCCTGCACTTTTCGGCTTGCCGCTGCTGCTTCTGGCTGTCCAGCAGCCGACTGAAGGTGACTGCTGCCGTGCGCAGGTATATAAAGGCTCAGAGCCTATTGTGACACGCGCAGCAGTGTTCCATTGCCACATTCCATCTACTGCAGGCAGGATACCTGGCTGGCTGAACAGCATTGAGAATCTCACAGAGACCGCTATAAGCAACACTTTAAAAGAACGCCACAGACCAATCAACCAAACTTTTTTGGGTTATTTTTTACAGTCTGCAGGCATGAAATTAAAGAAGTTGCAGTAATTGGTTGCGGCCTACGGTGCCACCCTCGGATCCTGAAAAGTCCATTTGTGGAGATGGGCACCTGGACTTCCGTTAAGAAGACATGTTGTCAACCTCTAGATCCCTTACATGTCTGCACTTTTCGGCTTACTGCTGCTGCTGGCTGTCCAGCAGCAGACTGAAGGTGGCTGCTGCCGTGCGCAGGTATATAAAGGCTCAGAGCCTATTGTGACACGCGCAGCAGTGTTCCATTGCCACATTCCATCTACTGCAGGCAGGATACCTGGCTGGCTGAACAGCATTGAGAAGCTCACAGAGACCGCCATAAGCAACACTTTAAAAGAATGCCACAGACCAATCAACCAAACTTTTTTGGGTTATTTTTTATAGTCTGCAGGCATGAAATTAAAGAAGTTGCGGCAATTGGTTGCGGCCTACGGTGCCACCCTCGGATCCAGAAAAGTCCATTTGTGGAGATGGGCACCTGGACTCCCGTTAAGAAGACATGTTGTCAACCTCTAGATCCCTTACATGCCTGCACTTTTCGGCTTGCTGCTGCTGCTGGCTGTCCAGCAGCAGACTGAAGGTGGCTGCTGCCGCCGTGCACAGGTATATAAAGGCTCAGAGCCTATTGTGACACGCGCAGCAGTGTTCCATTGCCACATTCCATCTACTGCAGGCAGGATAACTGGCTGGCTGAACAGCATTGAGAAGCTCACAGAGACCGCTATAAGCAACACTTTAAAAGAACGCCACAGACCAATCAACCAAACGTTTTTGGGCTATTTTTTATAGTCTGCAGGCATGAAATTAAAGAAGTTGCGGCAATTGGTTGCGGCCTATGGTGACACCCTCGGATCCTGAAAACTCCATTTGTGGAGATGGGCACCTGGACTCCCGTTAAGAAGACATGTTGTCAACCTCTAGATCCCTTACATGCCTGCACTTTTCGGCTTGCTGCTGCTGCTGCTGGCTGTCCAGCAGCAGACTGAAGGTGGCTGCTGCCGTACGCAGGTATATAAAGGCTCAGAGCCTATTGTGACACGCGCAGCAGTATTCCATTGCCACATTCCATCTACTGCAGGCAGGATACCTGGCTGGCTGAACAGCATTGAGAAGCTCACAGAGACCGCTTTAAGCAACACTTTAAAAGAACGCCACAGACCAATCAACCAAACTTTTTTGGGTTATTTTTTATAGTCTGCAGGCATGAAATTAAAGAAGTTGTGGCAATTGGTTGCGGCCTACAGTGCCACCCTCGGATCCTGAAAAGTCCATTTGTGCAGATGGGCACTTGGACTCCCGTTAAGAAGACATGTTGTCAACCTCTAGATCCCTTACATGCCTGCACTTTTCGGCTTGCTGCTGCTGCTGCTGGCTGTCCAGCAGCAGACTGAAGGTGGCTGCTGCCGTACGCAGGTATATAAAGGCTCAGAGCCTATTGTGACACGCGCAGCAGTGTTCCATTGCCACATTCCATCTACTGCAGGCAGGATACCTGGCTGGCTGAACAGCATTGAGAAGCTCACAGAGACCGCTATAAGCAACACTTTAAAAGAACGCCACAGACCAATCAACCAAACTTTTTTGGGTTATTTTTTATAGTCTGCAGGCATGAAATTAAAGAAGTTGCGGCAATTGGTTGCGGTCTACGGTGCCACCCTCGGATCCTGAAAAGTCCATTTGTGAAGATGGGCACCTGGATTCCTGTTAAGAAGACATGTTGTCAACCTCTAGATCCCTTACATGCCTGCACTTTTCGGCTTGCCGCTGCTGCTTCTGGCTGTCCAGCAGCCGACTGAAGGTGACTGCTGCCGTGCGCAGGTATATAAAGGCTCAGAGCCTATTGTGACACGCGCAGCAGTGTTCCATTGCCACATTCCATCTACTGCAGGCAGGATACCTGGCTGGCTGAACAGCATTGAGAATCTCACAGAGACCGCTATAAGCAACACTTTAAAAGAACGCCACAGACCAATCAACCAAACTTTTTTGGGTTATTTTTTACAGTCTGCAGGCATGAAATTAAAGAAGTTGCAGTAATTGGTTGCGGCCTACGGTGCCACCCTCGGATCCTGAAAAGTCCATTTGTGGAGATGGGCACATGGACTCCCGTTACGAAGACATGTTGTCAAGCTCTAGATCCCTTACATGCCTGCACTTTTCGGCTTGCTGCTGCTGGCTGTCCAGCAGCAGACTGAAGGTGGCTGCTGCCGTGCGCAGGTATATAAAGGCTCAGAGCCTATTGTGACACGCGCAGCAGTGTTCCATTGCCACATTCCATCTACTGCAGGCAGGATACCTGGCTGGCTGAACAGCATTGAGAAGCTCACAGAGACCGCCATAAGCAACACTTTAAAAGAATGCCACAGACCAATCAACCAAACTTTTTTGGGTTATTTTTTATAGTCTGCAGGCATGAAATTAAATTAGTTGCGGCAATTGGTTGCGGCCTACGGTGCCACCCTCGGATCCTGAAAAGTCCATTTGTGGAGATGGGCACCTGGACGCCCGGTAAGAAGACATGTTGTCAACCTCTAGATCCCTTACATGCCTGCACTTTTCGGCTTGCTGCTGCTGCTGCTGGTTGTCCAGCAGCAGACTGAAGGTGGCTGCTGCCGTGCGCAGGTATATAAAGGCTCAGAGCCTATTGTGACACGCGCAGCAGTGTTCCATTGCCACATTCCATCTACTGCAGGCAGGATACCTGGCTGGCTGAACAGCATTGAGAAGCTCACAGAGACCGCTATAAGCAACACTTTAAAAGAACGCCACAGACCAATCAACCAAACTTTTTTGTGTTATTTTTTATAGTCTGCAGGCATGAAATTAAAGAAGTTGCGGCAATTGGTTGCGGCCTACGGTGCCACCCTCGGATCCTGAAAAGTCCATTTGTGGAGATGGGCACCTGGACTCCCGGTAAGAAGACATGTTGTCAACCTCTAGATCCCTTACATGCCTGCACTTTTCGGCTTGCTGCTGCTGCTGCTGGCTGTCCAGCAGCAGACTGAAGGTGGCTGCTGCCGTGCGCAGGTATATAAAGGCTCTGAGCCTATTGTGACACGTGCAGCAGTATTCCCTTGCCACATTCCAACTACTGCAGGCAGGATACCTGGCTGGCTGAACAGCATTGAGAAGCTCACAGAGACCGCTATAAGCAACACTTTAAAAGAACGCCACAGACCAATCAACCAAACTTTTTTGGGTTATTTTTTATAGTCTGCAGGCATGAAATTAAAGGAGTTGCGGCAATTGGTTGCGGCCTACGGTGCCACCCTCGGATCCTGAAAAGTCCATTTGTGGAGATGGGCACCTGGACTCCCGGTAAGAAGACATGTTGTCAACCTCTAGATCCCTTACATGCCTGCATTTTTCGGCTTGCTGCTGCTGCTGCTGGCTGTCCAGCAGCAGACTGAAGGTGGCTGCTGCCGTGCGCAGGTATATAAAGGCTCAGAGCCTATTGTGACACGCGCAGCAGTGTTCCATTGTCACATTCCATCTACTGCAGGCAGGATACCTGGCTGGCTGAACAGCATTGAGAAGCTCACAGAGACCGCTATAAGCAACACTTTAAAAGAACGCCACAGACCAATCAACCAAACTTTTTTGGGGTATTTTTTATAGTCTGCAGGCATGAAATTAAAGAAGTTGCGGCAATTGGTTGCGGCCTACGGTGCCACCCTCTGATCCTGAAAAGTCCATTTGTGGAGATGGGCACCTGGACTCCCGTTAAGAAGACATGTTGTCAACCTCTAGATCCCTTAAATGACTGCACCTTTCGGCTTGCTGCTGGTGTTGGCTGTCCAGCAGCAGACTGAAGGTGGCTGCTGCCGTGCGCAGGTATATAAAGGCTCAGAGCCTATTGTGACACACGCAGCAGTGTTCCATTGCCACATTCCATCTACTGCAGGCAGGATACCTGGCTGGCTGAACAGCATTGAGAAGCTCACAGAGACCGCTATAAGCAACACTTTAAAAGAACGCCACAGACCAATCAACCAAACTTTTTTGGGTTATTTTTTATAGTCTGCAGGCATGAAATTAAAGAAGTTGCGGCAATTGGTTGCGGCCTACGGTGCCACCCTTGGATCCTGAAAAGTCCATTTGTGGAGATGGGCACCTGGACTCCTGTTAAGAAGACATGTTGTCAACCTCTAGATCCCTTACATGCCTGCACTTTTCGGCTTGCCGCTGCTGCTTCTGGCTGTCCAGCAGCCGACTGAAGGTGGCTGCTGCCGTGCGCAGGTATATAAAGGCTCAGAGCCTATTGTGACACGCGCAGCAGTGTTCCATTGCCACATTCCATCTACTGCAGGCAGGATACCTGGCTGGCTGAACAGCATTGAGAAGCTCATAGAGACCGCTATAAGCAACACTTTAAAAGAACGCCACAGACCAATCAACCAAACTTTTTTGGGTTATTTTTTACAGTCTGCAGGCATGAAATTAAAGAAGTTGCAGTAATTGGTTGCGGCCTACGGTGCCACCCTCGGATCCTGAAAAGTCCATTTGTGGAGATGGGCACATGGACTCCCGTTACGAAGACATGTTGTCAAGCTCTAGATCCCTTACATGCCTGCACTTTTCGGCTTGCTGCTGCTGCTGGCTGTCCAGCAGCAGACTGAAGGTGGCTGCTGCCGTGCGCAGGTATATAAAGGCTCAGAGCCTATTGTGACACGCGCAGCAGTGTTCCATTGCCACATTCCATCTACTGCAGGCAGGATACCTGGCTGGCTGAACAGCATTG
The DNA here is from genome assembly GCF_046119375.1 of Phyllobates terribilis. Lineage (NCBI taxonomy): Eukaryota > Metazoa > Chordata > Amphibia > Anura > Dendrobatidae > Phyllobates > Phyllobates terribilis. Next base: position 4,509,184 of record NW_027362807.1, on the reverse strand, counting down.
AGAAGCTCACAGAGACCGCCATAAGCAACACTTTAAAAGAATGCCACAGACCAATCAACCAAACTTTTTTGGGTTATTTTTTATAGTCTGCAGGCATGAAATTAAAGAAGTTGCGGCAATTGGTTGCGGCCTACGGTGCCACCCTCGGATCCAGAAAAGTCCATTTGTGGAGATGGGCACCTGGACTCCCGTTAAGAAGACATGTTGTCAACCTCTAGATCCCTTACATGCCTGCACTTTTCGGCTTGCTGCTGCTGCTGCTGGCTGTCCAGCAGCAGACTGAAGGTGGCTGCTGCCGTACGCAGGTATATAAAGGCTCAGAGCCTATTGTGACACGCGCAGCAGTATTCCATTGCCACATTCCATCTACTGCAGGCAGGATACCTGGCTGGCTGAACAGCATTGAGAAGCTCACAGAGACCGCTTTAAGCAACACTTTAAAAGAACGCCACAGACCAATCAACCAAACTTTTTTGGGTTATTTTTTATAGTCTGCAGGCATGAAATTAAAGAAGTTGTGGCAATTGGTTGCGGCCTACAGTGCCACCCTCGGATCCTGAAAAGTCCATTTGTGCAGATGGGCACCTGGACTCCCGTTAAGAAGACATGTTGTCAACCTCTAGATCCCTTACATGCCTGCACTTTTCGGCTTGCTGCTGCTGCTGCTGGCTGTCCAGCAGCAGACTGAAGGTGGCTGCTGCCGTACGCAGGTATATAAAGGCTCAGAGCCTATTGTGACACGCGCAGCAGTGTTCCATTGCCACATTCCATCTACTGCAGGCAGGATACCTGGCTGGCTGAACAGCATTGAGAAGCTCACAGAGACCGCTATAAGCAACACTTTAAAAGAACGCCACAGACCAATCAACCAAACTTTTTTGGGTTATTTTTTATAGTCTGCAGGCATGAAATTAAAGAAGTTGCGGCAATTGGTTGCGGTCTACGGTGCCACCCTCGGATCCTGAAAAGTCCATTTGTGAAGATGGGCACCTGGATTCCTGTTAAGAAGACATGTTGTCAACCTCTAGATCCCTTACATGCCTGCACTTTTCGGCTTGCCGCTGCTGCTTCTGGCTGTCCAGCAGCCGACTGAAGGTGGCTGCTGCCGTGCGCAGGTATATAAAGGCTCAGAGCCTATTGTGACACGCGCAGCAGTGTTCCATTGCCACATTCCATCTACTGCAGGCAGGATACCTGGCTGGCTGAACAGCATTGAGAATCTCACAGAGACCGCTATAAGCAACACTTTAAAAGAACGCCACAGACCAATCAACCAAACTTTTTTGGGTTATTTTTTACAGTCTGCAGGCATGAAATTAAAGAAGTTGCAGTAATTGGTTGCGGCCTACGGTGCCACCCTCGGATCCTGAAAAGTCCATTTGTGGAGATGGGCACATGGACTCCCGTTACGAAGACATGTTGTCAAGCTCTAGATCCCTTACATGCCTGCACTTTTCGGCTTGCTGCTGCTGGCTGTCCAGCAGCAGACTGAAGGTGGCTGCTGCCGTGCGCAGGTATATAAAGGCTCAGAGCCTATTGTGACACGCGCAGCAGTGTTCCATTGCCACATTCCATCTACTGCAGGCAGGATACCTGGCTGGCTGAACAGCATTGAGAAGCTCACAGAGACCGCCATAAGCAACACTTTAAAAGAATGCCACAGACCAATCAACCAAACTTTTTTGGGTTATTTTTTATAGTCTGCAGGCATGAAATTAAATTAGTTGCGGCAATTGGTTGCGGCCTACGGTGCCACCCTCGGATCCTGAAAAGTCCATTTGTGGAGATGGGCACCTGGACGCCCGGTAAGAAGACATGTTGTCAACCTCTAGATCCCTTACATGCCTGCACTTTTCGGCTTGCTGCTGCTGCTGCTGGTTGTCCAGCAGCAGACTGAAGGTGGCTGCTGCCGTGCGCAGGTATATAAAGGCTCAGAGCCTATTGTGACACGCGCAGCAGTGTTCCATTGCCACATTCCATCTACTGCAGGCAGGATACCTGGCTGGCTGAACAGCATTGAGAAGCTCACAGAGACCGCTATAAGCAACACTTTAAAAGAACGCCACAGACCAATCAACCAAACTTTTTTGTGTTATTTTTTATAGTCTGCAGGCATGAAATTAAAGAAGTTGCGGCAATTGGTTGCGGCCTACGGTGCCACCCTCGGATCCTGAAAAGTCCATTTGTGGAGATGGGCACCTGGACTCCCGGTAAGAAGACATGTTGTCAACCTCTAGATCCCTTACATGCCTGCACTTTTCGGCTTGCTGCTGCTGCTGCTGGCTGTCCAGCAGCAGACTGAAGGTGGCTGCTGCCGTGCGCAGGTATATAAAGGCTCTGAGCCTATTGTGACACGTGCAGCAGTATTCCCTTGCCACATTCCAACTACTGCAGGCAGGATACCTGGCTGGCTGAACAGCATTGAGAAGCTCACAGAGACCGCTATAAGCAACACTTTAGAAGAACGCCACAGACCAATCAACCAAACTTTTTTGGGTTATTTTTTATAGTCTGCAGGCATGAAATTAAAGGAGTTGCGGCAATTGGTTGCGGCCTACGGTGCCACCCTCGGATCCTGAAAAGTCCATTTGTGGAGATGGGCACCTGGACTCCCGGTAAGAAGACATGTTGTCAACCTCTAGATCCCTTACATGCCTGCATTTTTCGGCTTGCTGCTGCTGCTGCTGGCTGTCCAGCAGCAGACTGAAGGTGGCTGCTGCCGTGCGCAGGTATATAAAGGCTCAGAGCCTATTGTGACACGCGCAGCAGTGTTCCATTGTCACATTCCATCTACTGCAGGCAGGATACCTGGCTGGCTGAACAGCATTGAGAAGCTCACAGAGACCGCTATAAGCAACACTTTAAAAGAACGCCACAGACCAATCAACCAAACTTTTTTGGGGTATTTTTTATAGTCTGCAGGCATGAAATTAAAGAAGTTGCGGCAATTGGTTGCGGCCTACGGTGCCACCCTCTGATCCTGAAAAGTCCATTTGTGGAGATGGGCACCTGGACTCTCGTTAAGAAGACATGTTGTCAACCTCTAGATCCCTTACATGCCTGCACTTTTCGGCTTGCTGCTGCTGCTGCTGGTTGTCCAGCAGCAGACTGAAGGTGGCTGCTGCCGTGCGCAGGTATATAAAGGCTCAGAGCCTATTGTGACACGCGCAGCAGTGTTCCATTGCCACATTCCATCTACTGCAGGCAGGATACCTGGCTGGCTGAACAGCATTGAGAAGCTCACAGAGACCGCTATAAGCAACACTTTAAAAGAACGCCACAGACCAATCAACCAAACTTTTTTGGGTTATTTTTTATAGTCTGCAGGCATGAAATTAAAGAAGTTGCGGCAATTGGTTGCGGCCTACGGTGCCACCCTCGGATCCTGAAAAGTCCATTTGTGGAGATGGGCACCTGGACTCCCGGTAAGAAGACATGTTGTCAACCTCTAGATCCCTTACATGCCTGCACTTTTCGGCTTGCTGCTGCTGCTGCTGGCTGTCCAGCAGCAGACTGAAGGTGGCTGCTGCCGTGCGCAGGTATATAAAGGCTCTGAGCCTATTGTGACACGTGCAGCAGTATTCCCTTGCCACATTCCAACTACTGCAGGCAGGATACCTGGCTGGCTGAACAGCATTGAGAAGCTCACAGAGACCGCTATAAGCAACACTTTAAAAGAACGCCACAGACCAATCAACCAAACTTTTTTGGGTTATTTTTTATAGTCTGCAGGCATGAAATTAAAGGAGTTGCGGCAATTGGTTGCGGCCTACGGTGCCACCCTCGGATCCTGAAAAGTCCATTTGTGGAGATGGGCACCTGGACTCCCGGTAAGAAGACATGTTGTCAACCTCTAGATCCCTTACATGCCTGCACTTTTCGGCTTGCTGCTGCTGCTGCTGGCTGTCCAGCAGCAGACTGAAGGTGGCTGCTGCCGTGCGCAGGTATATAAAGGCTCAGAGCCTATTGTGACACGCGCAGCAGTGATCCCTTGCCACATTCCATCTACTGCAGGCAGGATACCTGGCTGGCTGAACAGCATTGAGAAGCTCACAGAGACCGCTATAAGCAACACTTTAAAAGAACGCCACAGACCAATCAACCAAACTTTTTTGGGGTATTTTTTATAGTCTGCAGGCATGAAATTAAAGAAGTTGCGGCAATTCGTTGCGGCCTACGGTGCCACCCTCGGATCCTGAAAAGTCCATTTGTGGAGATGGGCACCTGGACTCCCGTTAAGAAGACATGTTGTCAACCTCTAGATCCCTTAAATGACTGCACCTTTCGGCTTGCTGCTGGTGTTGGCTGTCCAGCAGCAGACTGAAGGTGGCTGCTGCCGTGCGCAGGTATATAAAGGCTCAGAGCCTATTGTGACACACTCAGCAGTGTTCCATTGCCACATTCCATCTACTGCAGGCAGGATACCTGGCTGGCTGAACAGCATTGAGAAGCTCACAGAGACCGCTATAAGCAACACTTTAAAAGAATGCCACAGACCAATCAACCAAACTTTTTTGGGTTACTTTTTACAGTCTGCAGGCATGAAATTAAAGAAGCTGCAGCAATTGGTTGCGGCCTACGGTGTCACCCTCGGATCCTGAAAAGTCCATTTGTGGAGATGGGCACCTGGACTCCCGTTAAGAAGACATGTTGTCAACCTCTAGATCCCTTACATGCCTGCACTTTTCGGCTTGCTGCTGCTGCTGCTGGCTGTCCAGCAGCAGACTGAAGGTGGCTGCTGCCGTGCGCAGGTATATAAAGGCTCAGAGCCTATTGTGACACGCGCAGCAGTGTTCCCTTGCCACATTCCATCTACTGCAGGCAGGATACCTGGCTGGCTGAACAGCATTGAGAAGCTCACAGAGACCGCTATAAGCAACACTTTAAAGGAACGCCACAGGCCAATCAACCAAACTTTTTGGGGTATTTTTTATAGTCTGCAGGCATGAAATTAAAGAAGTTGCGGCAATTGGTTGCGGCCTACGGTGCCACCCTGGGATCCTGAAAAGTCCATTTGTGGAGATGGGCACCTGGACTCCCGTTAAGAAGACATGTTGTCAACCTCTAGATCCCTTAAATGCCTGCACCTTTCGGCTTGCTGCTGCTGTTGGCTCTGTTGGCTGTCCAGCAGCAGACTGAAGGTGGCTGCTGCCGTGCGCAGGTATATAAAGGCTCAGAGCCTATTGTGACACGCGCAGCAGTATTCCATTGCCACATTCCATCTACTGCAGGCAGAATACCTGGCTGGCTGAACAGCATTGAGAAGCTCACAGAGACCGCTATAAGCAACACTTTAAAAGAACGCCACAGACCAATCAACCAAACTTTTTTGGGTTATTTTTTATAGTCTGCAGGCATGAAAGAAAAGAAGTTGCGGCAATTGGTTGCGGCCTACGGTGCCACCCTCGGATCCTGAAAAGTCCATTTGTGGAGATGGGCACCTGGACTCTCGTTAAGAAGACATGTAGTCAACCTCTAGATCCCTTACATGCCTGCACTTTTCGGCTTGCTGCTGCTGCTGGCTGTCCAGCAGCAGACTGAAGGTGGCTGCTGCCGTGCGCAGGTATATAAAGGCTCAGAGCCTATTGTGACACGCGCAGCAGTGTTCCATTGCCACATTCCATCTACTGCAGGCAGGATACCTGGCTGGCTGAACAGCATTGAGAAGCTCACAGAGACCGCTATAAGCAACACTTTAAAAGAACGCCACAGACCAATCAACCAAACTTTTTTGGGTTATTTTTTACAGTCTGCAGGCATGAAATTAAAGAAGTTGCGGCAATTGGTTGCAGCCTACGGTGCCACCCTCGGATCCTGAAAAGTCCATTTGTGGAGATGGGCACCTGGACTCCCGTTAAGAAGACATGTTGTCAACCTCTAGATCCCTTACATGCCTGTAGTTTTCGGCTTGCTGCTGCTGCTGCTGGCTGTCCAGCAGCAGACTGAAGGTGGCTGCTGCCGTGCGCAGGTATATAAAGGCTCAGAGCCTATTGTGACACGCGCAGCAGTGTTCCATTGCCACATTCCATCTACTGCAGGCAGGATACCTGGCTGGCTGAACAGCATTGAGAAGCTCACAGAGACCGCTATAAGCAACACTTTAAAAGAACGCCACAGACCAATCAACCAAACATTTTTGGGTTATTTTTTATAGTCTGCAGGCATGAAATTTAAGAAGTTGCGGCAATTGGTTGCGGCCTACGGTGCCACACTCGGATCCTGACAAGTCCATTTGTGGAGATGGGCACCTGGACTCCCGTTAAGAAGACATGTTGTCAACCTCTAGATCCCTTACATGCCTGCACTTTTCGGCTTGCTGCTGCTGCTGGCTGTCCAGCAGCAGACTGAAGGTGGCTGCTGCCGTGCGCAGGTATATAAAGGCTCAGAGCCTATTGTGACACGCGCAGCAGTGTTCCATTGCCACATTCCATCTACTGCAGGCAGGATACCTGGCTGGCTGAACAGCATTGAGAAGCTCACAGAGACCGCTATAAGCAACACTTTAAAAGAACGCCACAGACCAATCAACCAAACTTTTTTGGGTTATTTTTTATAGTCTGCAGGCATGAAATTAAAGAAGTTGCGGCAATTGGTTGCGGCCTATGGTGCCACCCTCGGATCCTGAAAAGTCCATTTGTAGAGATAGGCACCTGGACTCCCGTTAAGAAGACATGTTGTCAACCTCTAGATCCCTTACATGCCTGCACTTTTCGGCTTGCTGCTGCTGCTGGCTGTCCAGCAGCAGACTGAAGGTGGCTGCTGCCGTGCGCAGGTATATAAAGGCTCAGAGCCTATTGTGACACGCGCAGCAGTGTTCCATTGCCACATTCCATCTACTGCAGGCAGGATACCTGGCTGGCTGAACAGCATTGAGAAGCTCACAGAGACCGCTATAAGCAACACTTTAAAAGAACGCCACAGACCAATCAACCAAACTTTTTTGGGTTATTTTTTATAGTCTGCAGGCATGAAATTAAAGAAGTTGCGGCAATTGGTTGCGGCCTACGGTGCCACCCTTGGATCCTGAAAAGTCCATTTGTGGAGATGGGCACCTGGACTCCTGTTAAGAAGACATGTTGTCAACCTCTAGATCCCTTACATGCCTGCACTTTTCGGCTTGCCGCTGCTGCTTCTGGCTGTCCAGCAGCCGACTGAAGGTGGCTGCTGCCGTGCGCAGGTATATAAAGGCTCAGAGCCTATTGTGACACGCGCAGCAGTGTTCCATTGCCACATTCCATCTCCTGCAGGCAGGATACCTGGCTGGCTGAACAGCATTGAGAAGCTCACAGAGACCGCTATAAGCAACACTTTAAAAGAACGCCACAGACCAATCAACCAAACTTTTTTGGGTTATTTTTTACAGTCTGCAGGCATGAAATTAAAGAAGTTGCAGTAATTGGTTGCGGCCTACGGTGCCACCCTCGGATCCTGAAAAGTCCATTTGTGGAGATGGGCACATGGACTCCCGTTACGAAGACATGTTGTCAAGCTCTAGATCCCTTACATGCCTGCACTTTTCGGCTTGCTGCTGCTGCTGGCTGTCCAGCAGCAGACTGAAGGTGGCTGCTGCCGTGCGCAGGTATATAAAGGCTCAGAGCCTATTGTGACACGCGCAGCAGTGTTCCATTGCCACATTCCATCTACTGCAGGCAGGATACCTGGCTGGCTGAACAGCATTGAGAAGCTCACAGAGACCGCCATAAGCAACACTTTAAAAGAATGCCACAGACCAATCAACCAAACTTTTTTGGGTTATTTTTTATAGTCTGCAGGCATGAAATTAAAGAAGTTGCGGCAATTGGTTGCGGCCTACGGTGCCACCCTCGGATCCAGAAAAGTCCATTTGTGGAGATGGGCACCTGGACTCCCGTTAAGAAGACATGTTGTCAACCTCTAGATCCCTTACATGCCTGCACTTTTCGGCTTGCTGCTGCTGCTGGCTGTCCAGCAGCAGACTGAAGGTGGCTGCTGCCGCCGTGCACAGGTATATAAAGGCTCAGAGCCTATTGTGACACGCGCAGCAGTGTTCCATTGCCACATTCCATCTACTGCAGGCAGGATAACTGGCTGGCTGAACAGCATTGAGAAGCTCACAGAGACCGCTATAAGCAACACTTTAAAAGAACGCCACAGACCAATCAACCAAACGTTTTTGGGCTATTTTTTATAGTCTGCAGGCATGAAATTAAAGAAGTTGCGGCAATTGGTTGCGGCCTATGGTGCCACCCTCGGATCCTGAAAACTCCATTTGTGGAGATGGGCACCTGGACTCCCGTTAAGAAGACATGTTGTCAACCTCTAGATCCCTTACATGCCTGCACTTTTCGGCTTGCTGCTGCTGCTGCTGGCTGTCCAGCAGCAGACTGAAGGTGGCTGCTGCCGTACGCAGGTATATAAAGGCTCAGAGCCTATTGTGACACGCGCAGCAGTGTTCCATTGCCACATTCCATCTACTGCAGGCAGGATACCTGGCTGGCTGAACAGCATTGAGAAGCTCACAGAGACCGCTTTAAGCAACACTTTAAAAGAACGCCACAGACCAATCAACCAAACTTTTTTGGGTTATTTTTTATAGTCTGCAGGCATGAAATTAAAGAAGTTGTGGCAAATGGTTGCGGCCTACAGTGCCACCCTCGGATCCTGAAAAGTCCATTTGTGCAGATGGGCACCTGGACTCCCGTTAAGAAGACATGTTGTCAACCTCTAGATCCCTTACATGCCTGCACTTTTCGGCTTGCTGCTGCTGCTGCTGGCTGTCCAGCAGCAGACTGAAGGTGGCTGCTGCCGTACGCAGGTATATAAAGGCTCAGAGCCTATTGTGACACGCGCAGCAGTGTTCCATTGTCACATTCCATCTACTGCAGGCAGGATACCTGGCTGGCTGAACAGCATTGAGAAGCTCACAGAGACCGCTATAAGCAACACTTTAAAAGAACGCCACAGACCAATCAACCAAACTTTTTTGGGTTATTTTTTATAGTCTGCAGGCATGAAATTAAAGAAGTTGCGGCAATTGGTTGCGGCCTACGGTGCCACCCTCGGATCCTGAAAAGTCCATTTGTGAAGATGGGCACCTGGATTCCTGTTGAGAAGACATGTTGTCAACCTCTAGATCCCTTACATGCCTGCACTTTTCGGCTTGCCGCTGCTGCTTCTGGCTGTCCAGCAGCCGACTGAAGGTGGCTGCTGCCGTGCGCAGGTATATAAAGGCTCAGAGCCTATTGTGACACGCGCAGCAGTGTTCCATTGCCACATTCCATCTACTGCAGGCAGGATACCTGGCTGGCTGAACAGCATTGAGAATCTCACAGAGACCGCTATAAGCAACACTTTAAAAGAACGCCACAGACCAATCAACCAAACTTTTTTGGGTTATTTTTTACAGTCTGCAGGCATGAAATTAAAGAAGTTGCAGTAATTGGTTGCGGCCTACGGTGCCACCCTCGGATCCTGAAAAGTCCATTTGTGGAGATGGGCACCTGGACTCCCGTTACGAAGACATGTTGTCAAGCTCTAGATCCCTTACATGCCTGCACTTTTCGGCTTGCTGCTGCTGGCTGTCCAGCAGCAGACTGAAGGTGGCTGCTGCCGTGCGCAGGTATATAAAGGCTCAGAGCCTATTGTGACACGCGCAGCAGTGTTCCATTGCCACATTCCATCTACTGCAGGCAGGATACCTGGCTGGCTGAACAGCATTGAGAAGCTCACAGAGACCGCCATAAGCAACACTTTAAAAGAATGCCACAGACCAATCAACCAAACTTTTTTGGGTTATTTTTTATAGTCTGCAGGCATGAAATTAAATTAGTTGCGGCAATTGGTTGCGGCCTACGGTGCCACCCTCGGATCCTGAAAAGTCCATTTGTGGAGATGGGCACCTGGACTCCCGTTAAGAAGACATGTTGTCAACCTCTAGATCCCTTACATGCCTGCACTTTTCGGCTTGCTGCTGCTGCTGGCTGTCCAGCAGCAGACTGAAGGTGGCTGCTGCCGCCGCGCACAGGTATATAAAGGCTCAGAGCCTATTGTGACACGCGCAGCAGTGTTCCATTGCCACATTCCATCTACTGCAGGCAGGATAACTGGCTGGCTGAACAGCATTGAGAAGCTCACAGAGACCGCTATAAGCAACACTTTAAAAGAACGCCACAGACCAATCAACCAAACGTTTTTGGGTTATTTTTTATAGTCTGCAGGCATGAAATTAAAGAAGTTGCGGCAATTGGTTGCGGCCTATGGTGCCACCCTCGGATCCTGAAAAGTCCATTTGTGGAGATGGGCACCTGGACTCCCGTTAAGAAGACATGTTGTCAACCTCTAGATCCCTTACATGCCTGCACTTTTCGGCTTGCTGCTGCTGCTGCTGCTGGCTGTCCAGCAGCAGACTGAAGGTGGCTGCTGCCGTACGCAGGTATATAAAGGCTCAGAGCCTATTGTGACACGCGCAGCAGTGTTCCATTGCCACATTCCATCTACTGCAGGCAGGATACCTGGCTGGCTGAACAGCATTGAGAAGCTCACAGAGACCGCTTTAAGCAACACTTTAAAAGAACGCCACAGACCAATCAACCAAACTTTTTTGGGTTATTTTTTATAGTCTGCAGGCATGAAATTAAAGAAGTTGTGGCAATTGGTTGCGGCCTACGGTGCCACCCTCGGATCCTGAAAAGTCCATTTGTGCACATGGGCACCTGGACTCCCGTTAAGAAGACATGTTGTCAACCTCTAGATCCCTTACATGCCTGCAGTTTTCAGCTTGCTGCTGCTGCTGCTGGCTGTCCAGCAGCAGACTGAAGGTGGCTGCTGCCGTGCGCAGGTATATAAAGGCTCAGAGCCTATTGTGACACGCGCAGCAGTGTTCCATTGCCACATTCCATCTACTGCAGGCAGGATACCTGGCTGGCTGAACAGCATTGAGAAGCTCACAGAGACCGCTATAAGCAACACTTTAAAAGAACGCCACAGACCAATCAACCAAACTTTTTTGGGTTATTTTTTATAGTCTGCAGGCATGAAATTAAAGAAGTTGCGGCAATTGGTTGCGGCCTGCGGTGCCACCCTCGGATCCTGAAAAGTCCATTTGTGGAGATGGGCAGCTGGACTCCCGTTAAGAAGAAATATTGTCAGCCTCTAGATCCCTTACATGCCTGCAGTTTTTGGCTTGCTGCTGCTGCTACTGGCTGTCCAGTATTATGCACACGCCCGGACTGACTGGCGTGTGCGGGAGAAGTGGTTCCACTGGACCATGAACCGGAGAGTGCCTAGAGGGGCGTGACTAAGTATCTGGCCGTTCCGACCAAGGTGGCACGACGGCATACGACGCCAGTGCACCAGGGAGAAACCAGGCAGAGGGACCAGGTTCTACTCCAGGTCAAACTCCAGACACGGGGGTTGACCCACACAGGGATAACTGGAACAGGCAGGTTAGGCTGGCACAGACTGGTGGATATAAGCGAACACGGCAGGTATGCAGACGGGTGGATACAGGCGAGTATGCAGGCAGGGAAGTACTGGCCGAAAGGACGGGCTGGAGCACAGAGAGGACAAGACCCAGTACAGACTGGGTCACAGAAACAGAACCGCAGATGCGGTAGCCAAACACAGCAGAGAGGGAACGCCCAAAGCGGTGGGCAAGAGCAGAACAGGACGGGACTGCCGGAGCAGCGAGCACAAGCAGAGCAGGACAGGACTGCCGGAGCAGCGAGCAGATGCAGAGCAGGACGGGACTGCCGAAGCAGCGAGCAGAAGCAGAGCAGGACAGCACTGCCGGAGCAGCGAGCAGATGCAGAGCAGAAACCGCAGGAGCGGCAAGCAAGGCAAGAGCAGAGTGGAAACCGCAAGAGCGGTAAACAAGGCAGGAACTGAGCGGAAACCGCAGAGCGGCTAAGAAGGCCGCAGCAGAGCGGAAACCGCAGAGCGGCAAACAAGGCAGGAGCAGAGCGGAAACCGCAGAGCGGTAAACAAGGCAGGAGCAGAGCGGAAACCGCAGAGCGGTAAACAAGGCAGGAGCAGAGCGGAAACCGCAGAGCGGCTAAGAAGGCAGGAGCAGAGCGGAAACCGCAGAGCGGCAAACAAGGCAGGAGCAGAGCGGAAACCGCAGAGCGGCAAACAAGGCATGAGCAGAGCAGAAACCGCAGGAGCGGCAAGCAAGGCAAGAGCAGAGCAGAAACCGCAAGAGCGGCAAACAAGGCAAGAGCAGAGCGGAAACCGCAGAGCGGTAAACAAGGCAGGAGCAGAACGGAAACCGCAGGGCGGTAGGCGAGGCAGAAGCAGAGCGGAAACCGCAGAGCGGCTAGAACCGCCGGAGCGGCGAACGAGACAAGGCAAGGGGATAGGACTCTGTTCACAAAGAACAGACGGAGAAGGAAAGGCAGAACCAGATACCCACAGGATACTTGCAGTGAAGTAGCGAGTGGACCACAAACTCACAAACGGGAGTACAGAGACAACAAGCAGGAGTTAGGTACGAGTTCAGACTCTGCAGAAAAAGGAAGGGAACGGACATAGAGGCAAAACAGGTAAAGGATAGGAAAGAGTTCAGACTGGAACTGAGTGTACGGAGGAGACCGACACTGCAGCGGGATACAGGAGCGGGTCTGGGAATACGGCCCCCAGAGAGGCGGGACGAACAGGCAAGGAGCGTGTTCAGACAGGACAGACAAGATACAGGAGCAGGTCTAGGTAGTCGGCCCCTAGAAGGCGGGAGGAACAGGCTAGGAGCGTGTTCAGACAGGCCTGGAAATACAGCCTCCAGGATAGGCAGACAAGAGAACACAGACAGGACTCAGTTCAGACACGGGAACTGATACCGCAAGGCAGGAGACATAGACAGGACTCAGTTCAGACACGGGAACTGATATCGCAAGGCAGGAGACATAGACAGGACTCAGTTCAGACACGGGAACTGATACCGCAAAGGCAGGAGACAAAGAACGGGACCTGGCACCTTCAGAATGCATGCACACACTGAATGAAACTCTATGCTCAGGCAGGGGTAGATGGGAGCAGCTGAGCTATATACCAGGTGACAGACAGCAATAGGCTGAGGACGCACAAGGGGTGTGACCCACAGCAGGTACAAAAAGCAGGAAGTGATCGGGCGCCGCCCTTAAGCAGCAGAAACAGACACAAACAGACAGCATGGAGGGAAGCCAGAGAGACATTCTGGACAGGAGATCAAGTGCGCGCTCTTGCACAGTGGGAGATGGACCACCATGCAAGGACGCCGCCAGGTATGTTACATCCAGCAGCAGACTGAAGGTGGCTGCTGCCGTGCGCAGGTATATAAAGGCTCAGAGCCTATTGTGACACGCGCAGCAGTGTTCCATTGCCACATTCCATCTACTGCAGGCAGGATACCTGGCTGGCTGAACAGCATTGAGAAGCTCACAGAGACCGCCATAAGCAACACTTTAAAAGAACGCCACAGACCAATCAACCAAACTTTTTTGGGTTATTTTTTATAGTCTGCAGGCATGAAATTAAAGAAGTTGCGGCAATTGGTTGTGGCCTACGGTGCCACCCTCGGATCCTGAAAAGTCCATTTGTGGAGATGGGCACCTGGACTCCCGTTAAGAAGATATGTTCTCAACCTCTAGATCCCTTACATGCCTGCACTTTTCGCTTGCTGCTGTTGGCTGTCCAGCAGCAGACTGAAGGTGGCTGCTGCTGCCGTGCGCAGGTATATAAAGGCTCAGAGCCTATTGTGACACGCGCAGCAGTGTTTCATTGCCACATTCCATCTACTGCAGGCAGGATACCTGGCTGGCTGAACAGCATTGAGAAGCTCACAGCGACCGCTAGAAGCAATTCTTTAAAAGAACGCCACAGACCAATCAACCAATATTTTTTGGGTTATTTTTTATAGTCTGCAGGCATGAAATTAAAGAAGTTGCGGCAATTGGTTGCGGCCTACGGTGCCACCCTCGGATCCTGAGAAGTCCATTTGTGGAGATGGGCACCTGGACTCCCGTTAAGAAGACATGTTGTCAACCTCTAGATCCCTTACATGCCTGCAGTTTTCGGCTTGCTGCTGCTGCTGCTGGCTGTCCAGCAGCAGACTGAAGGTGGCTGCTGCCGTGCGCAGGTATATAAAGGCTCAGAGCCTATTGTGACACGCGCAGCAGTGTTCCATTGCCACATTCCATCTACTGCAGGCAGGATACCTGGCTGGCTGAACAGCATTGAGAAGCTCACAGAGACCGCTATAAGCAACACTTTAAAAGAACGCCACAGACCAATCAATGAAACTTTTTTGGGTTATTTTTTATAGTCTGCAGGCATGAAATTAAAGAAGTTGCGGCAATTGGTTGCGGCCTACGGTGCCACCCTCTGATCCTGAAAAGTCCATTTGTGGAGATGGGCACCTGGACTCCCGTTAAGAAGACATGTTGTCAACCTCTAGATCCCTTACATGCCTGCACTTTTCGGCTTGTTGCTGCTGCTGCTGCTGCTGGCTGTCCAGCAGCAGACTGAAGGTGGCTGCTGCCGTGCGCAGGTATATAAAGGCTCAGAGCCTATTGTGCCACACGCAGCAGTGTTCCATTGCCACATTCCATCTACTGCAAGCAGGATACCTGGCTGGCTGAACAGCATTGAGAAGCTCACAGCGACCGCTAGAAGCAATTCTTTAAAAGAACGCCACAGACCAATCAACCAATATTTTTTGGGTTATTTTTTATAGTCTGCAGGCATGAAATTAAAGAAGTTGCGGCAATTGGTTGCGGCCTACGGTGCCACCCTCTGATCCTGAAAAGTCCATTTGTGGAGATGGGCACCTGGACTCCCGTTAAGAAGACATGTTGTCAACTTCTAGATCCCTTATGACGCGCCCCCTGGGACATATTCCTTTTTGAGGGGAATACCCGGCACCGGATCAGATGGGGGGTTGTAGTCTCCGAGCGGCTGTGACCCGGCCCCGTGCCCAGGGCGTCAAGCTCAGTGTATGTGGCAGTCCTACAGATGTTATTAAGTTCTTAATGTCGACTACGCCACCCGTTGTGTTGCGGTCACTGTGGCCGCCGCTGCAGCAGGGTCCGCTGAGGCTGATGGTGGGTGCGCAGCTTGATGAAATAACCCCCAACGGGAGGGGTATAGCCTCAGGGGGGACAGGTGCAGAGGATGGGGGTTGTGGTGGTGCAGTGCAGACGGCAATGAAGACAGAGTCGGGTTGTGCAGTTAAGGGTGTTTACTTACTGCAGATGTTGTACTGGTCACTCCAGCTGCTAGTGACCACCCGAGCCGTGCTGCGTCCACCAGGTCCTGGATCCAGCCAACCCCCAAACAAGTCCGGAGCGTGGCCCTGAGCTCTCCTTCTGTCCCGTTCTCTGGCCGTCCCCACCAGTGATCCACCTAGGTCCAGCTCCCTCGGGCCTTCTGTTGGGACACCCTTGGCCTTGGGTTCCCTGACCCTTCATGTGGTGTGCCTTCGGGGTGGATGTGATGGGTGACCGTGACAAACGCTGCCCACGGTCTCCGGTCTCTGGCTGGGGTGTGTTTTCTGCCCCCACCAGCTTGGGATCCGGTACCCTGTGCCGACTCCTCACCCGGGGATTTAATTTGGGTTCTTGGGTCCTCTCTGTTTTCCCCTCTGGGTACTCCTTCTCTGCTCCTCTCTCACTCAGGGTCTCTCTCTTGCTGCAGGCTGACTTCCTCTCTGCTTGCTGTCTGCTCCTCTGCAGCTGTCTTGCTGTCTGCTCCTCTGCAGCTGTCTTGTTCTCTGCATCTGACCCTGATCTTAGTTGGTGCCCACCTTATATACACCCTCTATGTGTGAGCTCAGGTGACCAGCACCCAATGAGCTCCTATCTTTACCCAGGCTGCTCCCCCTATCTGCCCCTACACTACTTGGGATGTACCACCCCCCTCCCACTCCAGCCAGGAACAGACTCGGTCGTACCTGCACATTTCTAAGTGGGAGTACCGTCGGTCTGCTCCTCGGAAATGGGATGTGTGTAGTGATTGCAGCCTACCGAGCTCAGTTCCACACTCCATCCTTACCCGGGAGTGGAATATCACACCTCTGGGTTGAGGTGCAATACCCCTGTAGCAGCCGAATCCTCAGGGTGCTACATTCCCCCCTGGTAAATCACAGCACGTCCTCGGGCTGTAAAGACAAAAACACCAAAACATACAAAATTTTTTTTTTCCATATAAACATAATAAAACATATAAAACATTATATGTATGAAACTTTTCATATAAACATTCTCGTAGTCGTTTCTTGTTTCAGGTTCCTCCTCCGGACACTGTGCAACGTGTGTCCGGGAAAAGTACGACAGTCTCTTAGAAAAACTGGTTTTCCTATAAAACCGGTAGGGGGCGCTTTAGGAAGCGCAACTATATACAGGGGAAGTTGGCCGCTCTCAGTCCTCGGCCAGGTAGAGGGAAGGGAATGGCTGCTCACAGTCCTCAGCCTGTGGGATTAAGGGGTTAACGGGTAAACAGTTCACACTTGCTGGTCCCAACGGGGACTATATATATATATATCAACAGTTTCTTTGGTACCCGGTCGGGTAACTATTTACATCACTTGCTCTGCCGCACTCAACGGCGTCTTCCTCCTGCTCTTTGCTTATAGCTGGTTGTTACTTCAGACCCGTCCGGGTCCTCTTGCTCCTCCTCCTCGCACCGCAACTCCTCCTCCGTCAGGCGGTGTACGTGGAGGGCATAAGGTCCCTTGGCACACTTGTGCCGGGTAAAGGTGACCTCGTCTCCGATGTAGAGGTCACGACCTCTGTGCCCCTCCGGCAGATGGGACTCCACGTCTCTGCGCGTGACAAAGACGTCGCCGGGGATGTTGTTGTCTCGAATGAAGCCCCACCTGTGCTGCTGGTTAAACTTGATTACAGTCCCGGTGGTACGGGGACTGTGCGCTGCACGGGGGTCCCTCCTGGTCCGGCTCTTTTGCTCGGCGCTCCTTATTTGGGCCTGTTGTTCCCGGACCCGCCTCTCTCTCCGCTCCCTCGCAAACTCCTCGAGCTGTTGGCGGCAGCACTCCGCACGCTCTGCTGCAGCTGCCCTAGTTTCCTGAGTGAACCCCATTAGATCTTCTCCGGTGGGGTCCCACTCAAACTGTGCTTCCGCTAGCGGGGGCGAGATCCTTATTACGGGCTTCGGAGCCGGAATCAGGGGTGCACACATGGCCCCAACCCTCCTCTGGTGCTCCAGTTCGTAATACTTCTGGGGCCAGACGAAAGGCTGCCCGTCCGGCCACGTGTGCTGGGCAAACAAGTCCTCTCCCAGACGCGGCACCCTTGGTTTTGCGGGTGCGGGCGCGGTGGTGGTGGCGCCCGGGTTGCCCAGGCCTTGCGGCCATGCCTGGGGCACCTGGAAGGTGAAGGGCACCGTTAATACGGCGGCGCCCTGGGCTACCTGGCCTTGCGGCCAGGCCGGAGGCTCCGCGGAGGTAGGGGGCGCTGTTGGTGATTCGGCGCCCGGGAATTCTAGGCCCTGCGACCAGGCTGGTGGTACTTCCTGCTTGGTCACGCTCGGGGTCGAGGCGTGTGACGTCACAGGGGTCGCGGCGGCGGCTTCCGGTTGGGGCCTAGTCTGCGTCGGTGACATGGTGTTTTCGGGCACAGCAGGGGGACTTTCGGGCTCTGCGACGGGGAGCTGGGGCAGGTAAGCGGTGTCACGGCTTGGGGTATAGGCGTCCCCTTTACCTGCCTCCATGCGTTCGGCTCCCTCCTCGGCGCCGTCTCCGGCCTTGGGTCCTCCCGCGCCATCCTCAGAGGCGGTCTCCTTCCTCATCTCGGCTGGCGTGCTCCGGGTCTTGGTTTCAGCTTGCGTCTTGGTTTCAGCTTGCTGGGCCATCTCCCGGCTCCATTCCGCCAATATCTCGCGCTGTACCCGGGCCATCCTCCGTGCGAGGCCCTCCAGGGCAGTCTGCGCACACTCCCGGTCTCGGGGGAGCTGTGCAAGGACCTCCACTAGGCCTAGTGGGGTCGTGGTGTCCAGCAGGCTCCTGACCAACGGGTCGGTGCTGCTCTGCTCTTCTTCCAGCAGGCTCCTGGCCAGCGGGCCGGTGCTGCTCTGCTCTCTGGACATCTCCGGGTGAGCTTTTCTGCTACTCTTCTCCAGGCTTCCTGCCTCCGGGTGCGCTCGCTCCAGACTGCTCCAGGCGGCACCCATCTTCGTTCTTTTCTTTCGTCTCCTCCCACTTCGAGGGCGGTCCCGGGGCAACTCGGTGACTGTCAGCTCCAGAGGTAGTTCTTTCACGCTGACAGACACCTCCAGCATCACAGTCTCTGTTGGTGGGGGCGGTTTCCACTTTTGGCGCCATTTTCTGTCCTGGCCCACGATGGGAGGTGGCCTCTTGCCCTCCTTTGGCACGCCCATAATGGCGTCCGCTGCTCTTCCAAGGCGGGAAATCTGCGGTTTTGGCGGGAAGCGTCGCCCAGTGGCGGGAAACTCTGCAGATGGCGGGAACAAGTTGGAAATGGCGGACAATCGGCGGGAAACGACTGGTGATGGAGTCCGATGGCGTGGACCCTCCGGAACCGGCGGGAGACTTCTTTCTGAGGTAAACTTGCACTTTTCTTCAGGCACGCAGTACCCGGGTGTTGCGGGCACGTAATCCTGCCGACTACGCCAAAGTTGACGCGCCCCCTGGGACATATTCCTTTTTGAGGGGAATACCCGGCACCGGATCAGATGGGGGGTTGTAGTCTCCGAGCGGCTGTGACCCGGCCCCGTGCCCAGGGCGTCAAGCTCAGTGTATGTGGCAGTCCTACAGATGTTATTAAGTTCTTAATGTCGACTACGCCACCCGTTGTGTTGCGGTCACTGTGGCCGCCGCTGCAGCAGGGTCCGCTGAGGCTGATGGTGGGTGCGCAGCTTGATGAAATAACCCCCAACGGGAGGGGTATAGCCTCAGGGGGGACAGGTGCAGAGGATGGGGGTTGTGGTGGTGCAGTGCAGACGGCAATGAAGACAGAGTCGGGTTGTGCAGTTAAGGGTGTTTACTTACTGCAGATGTTGTACTGGTCACTCCAGCTGCTAGTGACCACCCGAGCCGTGCTGCGTCCACCAGGTCCTGGATCCAGCCAACCCCCAAACAAGTCCGGAGCGTGGCCCTGAGCTCTCCTTCTGTCCCGTTCTCTGGCCGTCCCCACCAGTGATCCACCTAGGTCCAGCTCCCTCGGGCCTTCTGTTGGGACACCCTTGGCCTTGGGTTCCCTGACCCTTCATGTGGTGTGCCTTCCGGGTGGATGTGATGGGTGACCGTGACAAACGCTGCCCACGGTCTCCGGTCTCTGGCTGGGGTGTGTTTTCTGCCCCCACCAGCTTGGGATCCGGTACCCTGTGCCGACTCCTCACCCGGGGATTTAATTTGGGTTCTTGGGTCCTCTCTGTTTTCCCCTCTGGGTACTCCTTCTCTGCTCCTCTCTCACTCAGGGTCTCTCTCTTGCTGCAGGCTGACTTCCTCTCTGCTTGCTGTCTGCTCCTCTGCAGCTGTCTTGCTGTCTGCTCCTCTGCAGCTGTCTTGTTCTCTGCATCTGACCCTGATCTTAGTTGGTGCCCACCTTATATACACCCTCTATGTGTGAGCTCAGGTGACCAGCACCCAATGAGCTCCTATCTTTACCCAGGCTGCTCCCCCTATCTGCCCCTACACTACTTGGGATGTACCACCCCCCTCCCACTCCAGCCAGGAACAGACTCGGTCGTACCTGCACATTTCTAAGTGGGAGTACCGTCGGTCTGCTCCTCGGAAATGGGATGTGTGTAGTGCATGCAGCCTACCGAGCTCAGTTCCACACTCCATCCTTACCCGGGAGTGGAATATCACACCTCTGGGTTGAGGTGCAATACCCCTGTAGCAGCCGAATCCTCAGGGTGCTACACTTACATGCCTGCACTTTTCGGCTTGCTGCTGCTGATGCTGGCTGTCCAGCAGCAGACTGAAGGTGGCTGCTGCCGTGCGCAGGTATATAAAGGCTCGGAGCCTATTGTGCCACGCGCAGCAGTGTTCCATTGCCACATTCCATCTACTGCAAGCAGGATACCTGGCTGGCTGAACAGCATTGAGAAGCTCACAGAGACCGCTATAAGCAACACTTTAAAAGAATGCCACAGACCAATCAACCAAACTTTTTCGGGTTATTTTTTATAATCTGCAGGCATGAAATTGAAGAAGTTGCGGCAATTGGTTGCGGCCTACAGTGCCACCCTCGGATCCTGAAAAGTCCATTTGTGGAGATGGGCACCTGGACTCCCATTAAGAAGACATGTTGTCAACCTCTAGATCCCTTACATGCCTGCACTTTTCGGCTTGCTGCTGCTGCTGCTGGCTGTCCAGCAGCAGACTGAAGGTGGCTGCTGCCGTGCGCAGGTATATAAAGGCTCAGAGCCTATTGTGACATGCGCAGCAGTGTTCCATTGCCACATTCCATCTACTGCAGGCAGGATACCTGGCTGGCTGAACAGCATTGAGAAGCTCACAGAGACCGCTATAATCAACACTTTAAAAGAACGCCACAGACCAATCAATGAAACTTTTTTGGGTTATTTTTTATAGTCTGCAGGCATGAAATTAAAGAAGTTGCGGCAATTGGTTGCGGCCTACGGTGCCACCATCGGATCCTGAAAAGTCCATTTGTGGAGATGGGCACCTGGACTCCCGTTAAGAAGACATGTTGTCAACCTCTAGATCCCTTACATGCCTGCACTTTTCGGCTTGCTGCTGCTGCTGCTGGCTGTCCAGCAGCAGACTGAAGGTGGCTGCTGCCGTGCGCAGGTATATAAAGGCTCAGAGCCTATTGTGCCACGCGCAGCAGTGTTCCATTGCCACATTCCATCTACTGCAAGCAGGATACCTGGCTGGCTGAACAGCATTGAGAAGCTCACAGCGACCGCTAGAAGCAATTTTTTAAAAGAACGCCACAGACCAATCAACCAATATTTTTTGGGTTATTTTTTATAGTCTGCAGGCATGAAATTAAAGAAGTTGCGGCAATTGGTTGCGGCCTACGGTGCCACCCTCTGATCCTGAAAAGTCCATTTGTGGAGATGGGCACCTGGAATCCCGTTAAGAAGACATGTTGCCAACCTCTAGATCCCTTACATGCGTGCACTTTTTCGGCTTGCTGCTGCTGCTGCTGGCTGTCCAGCAGCAGACTGAAGGTGGCTGCTGCTGTGCGCAGGTATATAAAGGCTCATAGCCTATTGTGACACGCGCAGCAGTGTTCCATTGCCACATTCCATCTACTGCAGGCAGGATACCTGGCTGGCTGAACAGCATTGAGAAGCTCACAGAGACCGCTTTAAGCAACACTTTAAAAGAACGCCACAGACCAATTGTCTAGCCCAGGGGAATGGGGATGACTCGGTACCCAGGCCTTCAGCCTGGCCTTTAGGGATGTCTTGGTGGTCGACTCCCGGGCCCGTACCCTGGGCCGCTCTTTAAAAAGGGGGTTGGTGTTTGTAATGTTTATAATAGAAAGAGTTTGTGACGCCACCTGTGGCTTCTGGTGATGATCACCAGCGCTGAGCAGTCCACTGAGGCTGATGATAGGGCAGCTTGATGGTATAGCTCTCCACAGGTAGAGCTGGGCCTCAGGGCAGTATAGGAACGGGGATGCAGGACAAAGAGACCCCGCTGGGCCAGAACAAGAACAGGGACGGACACAATAGTCACTTCAGTACCTTTTACAGGTGGAATTTCAGGCACTCCCCGGAGCACTGTAGGGTGAAGGGTGTATGTCCGGATCCTCCCCAATGAGCAGGTTTTGGGCCTCCTGGTTCTGGCTTCTGCGTAATAAGTTTCTGATCTGCCTGGAGCTAGGCCTAACTTTGTCTCTGTCCTGCGCTGGCTGACTTTGTGGTAGTGCACGCTCCCGACTTAAAGGGGGCCTATGTGTCTCCCGGTTCTGGTACGTATCAGCACTTTAGCGATCCTGGGACCTGTAGTTCTCCAGGGATTCTGGTTTGTCTTACTGGGTCGTGGAGATCCCGGCAAACTTCGGACCCGGTGTCCGGTAACTACTTCTTCTTCGGGGTGAGCTAGTTAAGCTCCTCTGCCCCCTATGTACTAACTCTCTACTCATCGCCTTCGGCCTACTCAAGCCCTCAATAGGCTACTCACACTAATGGCAGCGTGCCGCGTTTCACCGATCTTATGGCACCAGCACACCTACAGCTCACCTCACTGAGCTACACCGAGTCTTCATCTGGATAAGCTCCACTGCAGGGTAGGATGCAGGAGCTGGAACAGGCTTTTGTCCTCTGAGGTAACACGTCTCAGACTGCACTGGACTCACTGCTAAACCAGAATAGACTAACTGCTGCCTGGCTCCACCTTCCCTTATATATCTCCCTAAGGAGCTCCCTCTGGTGGTCTGAGGTGGAAGGTGGAGATGTGTGAATGGTTATGGGGGCCTCTTGTGGAGGAATCCTTCAATACACCCTTCTGGGTCTGTGATGCCAAGCACAGCTGGGCTTCACATTCCCCCCTAGTAAAACTCAGCACTCCCGGGCTGAAGTACATTTTATAAAAACAGTAACAATAGTAAACATTGGGAAACATAAGCAATACTTGAACAATCTTCCCTTTATGGGAGGCACGAATCTTAAACGTTGCATAACAAAACAATTACAGAGTGTCCTCAGAACCCAAGTCTCCTTTGGTGAGGTTCCCATACAGGATGTCCATCTCACAAGGTAGAGTACATTGGTAGTTTTGAGGGACCTGTCCTAAACCCTCTACGTAGGCCCTGGGGTGGCTGCAGGGCATGAAAATCCAGAGTTGGACCTCCACAAAAGCCACTCCAGACAGGTTTTCCTTCTGAGGTCACCTGAAAGGGGCACTCCAGGGAGCGCAATTATATACATTGGAGACTTTTTGGGCTGCACACAGTCCTCAGCCACGCAATTCATTATGCAAATAAAGGATTAATAGGAAAAAGCACAAATTAATAAACATGCATGAAATTATACAACTATGCAATACATCACAATTTAATATACAATACCCCAGGGGTAACTATCTACACTTTCAGCAATATTGATCATCTACTGTGTGTACCTAGCAGGAGGTTTACCTCTTGTGCTGCTTACTGATCTGCGTAGTGCTGTGGTTGGTGGAGGGTCAGTATCTGTATCCTCAGTTACTCTACCAGTTCTACGTGTAACCATGTTGTAAAACTGCCTTAACCTCTCTCTTGGACTGGCAAGTCTACCATTGGCTGGGCCCTCTTGCTCTGCTCCTGCCGGGGATCCTTCTTCCGGGGATGCTTCTTGAGCTGGCTCTTCTGCAGCACTTACAAGTACAACTTGCTGTGGAGGGTTTTCTGGCTGTTCATAGAATTGGAGTACTGGAACGATTACTGCACCTCCGATCTGAGGCCAATCCTCAGGGAAGTCTCCTAGGTCAGTGTGGATCACTGTTTCTTTAGGTTCTTCCTGGGTTGTGAAAGACACTTCTTCCTGAGTCTTTAGTAGATGTGGACACAATTTTAAATGGTCCCTGGACACTGTAGCAGATGTTTTTCCTCCATCACGACTAATGATGCAGGTCTTTTTGTTGTCAAACTTCAATGGTAACACAGTGTAGGGGTCTTTTTCCCATTGGTCGTCGAGTTTGTGGTTACGTCTTTTTCTTTTTAGTACTGTTTCACCAGGTGTGAAAGGTTCTGCGGGTGCGTTTTTGTTGTATTGGATTTCCTGTTTTTCTCTCACCCGAGTAAGACTGTCCTTGACACAAGCTTGTACTCTTCTGTACTGCTCCTGTCTGGTGGTGTCCCAGTCCTCAGTGGTCATATCAGCTTCAGGTTCAACAACACCAAGCTCCAAGTCCATGGGCAGCTTTCCTGGCCTTGCCCGCATGAGATATGCCGGAGTGCAATTGATGGAACTGACTGGTATATGATTATACAGATCCACTAAGTCAGGTAGTAGGTCTGGCCACTGGTTTCTCTGCTCAAGTGGTATGGTCTTTAGCAGGTCGATGATGATGTTGTTCATCTTTTCACAGAGACCGTTTGTTTGTAGGTGATATGGTGTAGTTCTGATCTTTTTACACCCGTAGAGATGGCAGAACTCTTTGAACAATTCAGCCTCAAAGGCCAAGCCTTGGTCAGTCAGTACCTGCTCAGGGTATCCATGAGGTCTGCAGAAGTACGCTTGGGACGTCTTCGCTGCTGTCTCTGCTGTCAGGTCTTTGACAGGGGCGACCACCAGGAAACGTGAGTAATGATCCAACATGGTCAGAGCATAGGAGTACCCTGACCTGCTGGGGGAGAGCTTGACATGGTCCAGGGCCACGATCTCCAGGGGTCGAGTCGTCCCGATAGGCTGCAGGGGCGCCTTCTGGCTGCTGAAGTCCTTTCTTCTTAAGCCGCAGGGTCCACAGTCCCGGCACCACCTTTCAATGGAGCTGCGCATTCCTACCCAGTAGAATCGACACTTCAGCAGGGTCTCTAGCTTTTTCCAGCCAAAGTGCCCCGCCTGATCGTGGTAAGCTTCTAATACCATTTGGATGTCTGTCTTCGGGACTACTATCTGCCATACCATCTCATGAGTTTTTGGATTGACGCACCTCCGGCACAGCATCTCACGGTAGATAAACAGCCGGCTCCTCTCGTTCCACAGCTGCTTTGCTTGGAGAGACGCATCTTTCTCCAGGGAGGCACCTTCTTGGGTTATCAGCTGTTTAATGCTGCTGACAACCGGGTCGCTGTCCTGGGTCTCTTTCCAGCTGTGGTGAGGCAGGGGGTTTAACGTCTTTCCACGCTGCTTGTTGGAGACTCTCTGCTCATGGATCATCCCATTCCGGTGAAAGGCAGGTAGCTCAATCTCTTCCAAGTCATCCACTTCTTCCTCCGTGTCTGACTGGTGAGGCATCCTAGACAGGGCATCGGCGTTGGCGTTCTTGCGGCCCGCCAGGTATTTGATTGTAAATTGGTAATTTGACAGCCGAGCCATCCATCATTGTTCCAGAGCCCCCAACTTAGCTGTTTCAAGATGGGTCAAGGGGTTGTTATCAGTAAAGGCAGTGAACTTGCTGGAGGCTAGATAGTGCTTGAACCGCTCAGTGATGGCCCAGACCAAGGCCAGGAACTCCAACTTGAAGCTGCTATAGTTCTATGGGTTCCTCTCGGTCGGGCGGATCTTCCTGCTTGCATATGCGATGACTTTCTCTTGCCCATTCTGCTTCTGACTCAAGACAGCTCCCAGTCCCTCGTTGCTGGCATCTGTATACAGCAGGAACGGTTGGTTGTAGTCAGGATCTCATTACCTGTCAGGATCTCCTTCATCTCTTGAAATGATTCAGCCTGTTCCTTACCCCAGTGGAATGGAGGGTTTTTGCCTTTGGGGGACTGCCCTACCAGGAGGTCTTGCAGAGGAGCTGCCTTCTTAGTGTAGTCCTTTACGAACCTCCGGTAGTATCCTACTAGTCCCGAGAACTGACGCATCTCCTTGAGGTTCTTTGGCTCCGGCCACTTCTGGATGGCTGTGACTTTCTCCGGGTCTGGTGCTACCCCTTCTGGACTGACAATGTGCCCCAGGTACTGTACCTTTCTCTTGAGCAGGTGGCACTTTGAGGGCTTCAGCTTCATCCCGTACCGGGATTGTGACTCAAATACCTCTGCCAGGTGTTTCAAGTGGTCCTCGTACGTTCTGGAGTACACAATCACGTCATCCAGGTAAAGTAACACAGTCTCGAAGTTGCGGTGTCCCAGGCAGCACTCCATCAATCTCTGGAATGTTCCGGGGGCATTGCAGAGTCCAAACGGCATGCTATTGAACTCGCAGAGTCCCATCGGGGTGGTGAAGGCCGTCTTCTCCCGATCCTCCTCAGCCACAGCGACCTGCCAGTAGCCACTAGTGAGGTCAAGGGTAGAAAAGTAATTTGCAGACTTTAAGGCAGCTAGGGACTCCTCTATGCGTGGCAAAGGGTATGCATCTTTATGTGTAATGCGATTTACTTGACGGTAATCTACACACATTCTCATGCTCCCGTCCTTTTTCCTAACCATCACTAGGGGATCCGCCCAGGGACTACAACTATCCCTAATTACTCCTGCCTTCCTCATGTCATGCAGCATTTCTTTTGCCTTCTGGTAGTGAGCTGGGGGGATAGGCCTATAACGTTCTTTAATTGGGGAATGGTTGCCTGTGGGGATATGATGTTGAACCTCCTTAACCCTCCCGAAGTCTCCTGCGAGTATTCTTGAACCACCCGGTGAACACCCTGTTTTTGATGGGCAGGAGTGGTGTCTGTCCCAACATGGAGCTGTTGACACCAATCCTCCACCTAGGTTGCAGGGTCATTATCCTCCACTTCTTCTGGTGAAGTTAAGGACTCCGCCTCATGGATACAGTTGTTGTTGACAGCATGTAACTTAGCAACAGTGGCATAACGTGGCAATTTAACCTCATCTTCCCCTATGTTAAGAAGACTGACAGGCACCCTCCCATTATGTACATCTACCACTCCCCTGGCGGTTAAGAGCGTGGGTCTGTGCTCAGAGCTAAGGGGTTCTACTACCGCCTGGTAGCTCTGTCCTCTAAGACCTATGGCAGCTCTACACCAGATGAGCATTTCACTCATTGGGGGAACAACAATGGGTATAGGGTCTGTTACCCTCACGTTACCGATTTCACCATCTGTTAACTTTACTTGCTGTTGATACATCAGGACGCGGATCTCTCTCTGCAGTGCCCTCCTCTGTCTCGGTCTGGCAGTGTCAGTGATCTGTTGGAGCAAGGAGACAACCTCTCCCAAACAGTTACCAACAACATTAGTGCCTAGTACCATATATGGGTTGCTGTCATCAGGGTTAGTCTCCACTACAATTAGTCCCTGGTCCTTCAGCTCCACTCTCCCCACTTTTACAGTCACATTCTTAACTCCGAGTAGGTTAAGGGGGAGTCCATTTGAAGCGTATACAGACAAATTTGGAGCTGGCGGACGTAGGTCGTCCATGGACCAGAACTTCTTGTAGAGGACTTCAGGCATGATGGTTACCTGAGATCCTGTGTCCAGCAGGGCATGCGTCGGGATCCCGTCCAGTACAATGGACAGGAAAGGTCTTCCTCCGACGAACCTGTTGTACCAGTCTGATGGGCCTGGTGAGTCTACTCCTGGGAGGCGGCCCTCGGACCCAGGGTTTTCTCGTTTAAAGGACACTTCTGGGCGAGGTGTCCGGTCTTGCGACATCGGTAGCAGGTAGGTTCCCTCGGTGGGCGGCGCTGGTCACTGGTCCTCGGCGAGGGTGGTGTTGGCCTCCTCCTCCTCCGCATCCAGGGGACATCCTCTGGGCTGTCGGCTAGCAGGATTTTCCCTCCTTCCTCAGGCTCCGTCCGCAGCTGCAGAGCACTCAGCACAGTGGTCAGGGTTTTGCTCAACTGACGCACTTCAGAGCGCAGACTGTCCAGTTCTTTAGTAGTGTTGAGCCACCCCCGTAGTGTTCGAGTTCGGTTCGGTTCGTCGATCACCCGTGTGTTCGCCGAACTGTTCGTCGAACTGTTCGTCGAACACCTTCGAACACCGTTAAAACCAATGGCAGGCAAACAAAAACACATAGAAACACATAGAAAACACCTTCAAAGGTGTCCAAAAGCTGACAAACTGCTCTGAAGACACAACTAACACATGGAAAAGTGACAAGTACATATAGTCATGCGAAAAGAAAAGAGGTGGAGGAGTAAAAGGAGGGGGAGACACAGATATAGGCATGTCATGCCCTTCTAAAATCCAAAAAGTGAGAAGCCGACACGTTCAGTCCGCTCCTGCCCGTGCCACCTCCGTGTCGCCGGGTTTGTGCCAGAGCCGCGGTGAACCCTGACGGCCAGCCCCCCTCTCCCAATACTGGTGCCTGTCCGCTGGTGGGTCGAGCGAGCCCCCCTGTGGTGGAGGCAGCTCTAAGCTTTTTAATTTAAATTGTCTCTCTAATTTGAATGAATACACTTTAAATCCATTTACAAGGATCTATTGGAGGCAAGTCTCATGCCAGCAGCTGCATAATTCCAGCTCCAGTAGCGTCCACTAAAGCTGCTGTAGTTAAAAAGCTTTTATAAGGATCGAGCTCGGCTGTCCACCGCAAGGCATCCTACTGCCAGTCCCAGCCCCTATGCCTTGGGGTGCCTCCTGATGCTCTTCACTGAGTATCCCGTGGTCCCGAAGCATTTCCTTTGAAAAAATTAAGTGTCCAAACTACAGGTGGTGTAGCTTGCTTAACAGCCGGGATAATCCGCTGACTAGCAGACACTGCTACTAGGCACAAAGTATTTCCTGGGTTAGATGCAGTTAGAAATTTGTAATTAGATACTCTCGTTGGATGCTGAGAAAGCATTCCATAAAGTCTCCTGGCACGCCATATATGATTCTCTTAAAAAGCTTGGGGTAGGGGTCTAGGGGACCCTTTTATAGCCAAAATCACGGCCCTGTATCACAATACGTCACCTAGGCTGAAGATAAATGGAACTGTAGCACCCTGAGGGCTCGGTTGCTACAGAGGTATTGCACCTCACCCAGAGGTGTGATATCTCACTCTCAGGTAAGGATGTAGTGTGGATCAGGACCCGACACCTGCATGCATTACACCACATTGCCGTGGGGCAGGGCGACCAATATGCCCCTGAGATGGGCACAACAGTCCCTGTCCCTGGCTGGAGTGGGGGGAGGGAACACTGAGGAAGGGGAACCCTGTAGTGCAGGAGTAGGGAGGAAGCAGTTCCTGGGTGCATTGAGAAGGGAGTATAAAAGGTGGGCACCATCTTAGTTCAGTGCAGAGAAGTCTGAGCAGAAGTGGCAGGGAGCAGGGGCTCTGCATGAGCTCTGCTCCGGAGGCGGGCCTAGTAACAGAGGCCCAGGCCTGGAAGAAGGAGAAGGAAGGAAGAGGAGCGGAGAAGGCTCCAGGAACGAGGAACGAAGGGATCCCAGGGGTGCGGACGGGCGAGTCGCCACCGCACGCCCGAATCCACCTGCGTGGAGGGGTCAGGCCAAAGGGGGAGACCGGTCCCCGAAACTAGTGGAGGCAGGAAACGACCCTCAGCTAGAAACAGGAGGCTGTGACATTTTATGTGGCGCAGCCCCTCGCTACACCCGCTAGGAAGGCACCACATAGGGTCAGGGAAACTGGCGCCAAGTTTACCAAGAGGAGGCCCGAGGCAGCCGGACAGAAGGGTTGGTAAGAAAGGCCAGACAAAGGACACACAAAGGGGGTCCTGTGAAGCGCTCCAAAGTTATCTGGGAGTTGTCTGAGCCCCTCACCTGGTGAGCACAGTACGACGTGGGCAGCCGTTACCTGCAGACGTGGTCTGGATAATAAGAACTGTGAGTAAAGGCCCTGGACTGCATCACTGACTCCGTGTCGTTACTGCTGCTGCCCTGCACCATCACCCCCATCCTCCGCATACACTGCCCTGAGGCTATACTCCTCCCGTGGGGAGTTATGCTACGCTCTGCTGCCCCCACAACACCAGCCTCAGCGGTCTGCCCTGGAGCGGCGGTTCACGCTGACCGCAATCCACGGGTGGCGTAGTCGGACATTTAAACATCAAAACCACATAAATAGTTCCGCCACTGGTTTGACCGCCCTGAGCCACGGAACCGGGTCGCCGCCACGGAGACTACAACCACCAGCATCCACCAAAAAGGGTCCGGCTCCGGGTGTCCCAAGGCCCAGGGGGCGTGTGTCACCCTGACCTGGATGCCACAAGTGTAATTAAAGCTGTGTCTGAGAGCAAGGGGGAGGTTCTCTAGTCAGGGGAACATTAGCATGCAATGCCTCCTGTCTCAGGCCAGTAGGGGGAGCTGGCTGCCCCTATAAAAGCTGGTACTGAGGGCAGGGTTAGGGAGAACTGGATTGCCTGTCTCAGCTCTGAGACGTGTCCCAGAGTGGAGCAGGGACAGAAAGTTGTGTTGCACCTAAGAGGAAGTGTGGCAGTAGGAGAGAGCCACCAGCCAGAGACAAGAGGCGAAGAGAGCCTGTCTTGGCAAAGAAAAGACTTCATTTTACCAGACTTTGGTGTCTGAGGCTGGAAGGATTCCACGTCCCCCAGCAGAGAACCAGTCCGCAAGGGACTGTACATTCCTTGGCCTAAGAAGCCTGGAGGCCCTGCCACAACCGAAGGGACCAGTAAAGCCGTACAAGGCTGGGAGCAGAAAGGAACCCACGTCGCAGGCCATACAGGCGAGAATACACGGAAAGCTCGGAAACGTGAGCTGTTACCCTATCAGGAGGAGATAGCCAGAAGGAGCGCAGAAAGCACGGTAGGCCTACACCCTCACCCTGACCAGGGCCAATTCCCCCGTTGCTCTCAGACATCCAGGTCCCCTCCTAGCCGGGACTGTTTATGGGTCAGTTTACCTGTTGTAGTAAAGACCCTGGACTGCAATTTGTTGTCTGTGTGCTCCTTGCTCCTCCAGCACTATCAGCACTGGGATTCTCACTACCATCACTCCCACCATCCACTATACTGCCCTGGGGCCGCACTCTTCCCGTGGGGAGTCACACTACCATAGCTGCACATCTCATCAGCCCCAGCGGTCTGCATGCAGCGGCGGTTCCTAATAACCGCAAATCCACGGGTGGCGTAGTCGGACATAATCAATATAACGGACTACCACTGGCCTGACCACCCTGAGCCACGGAACCGGGTTGCCACTACTACTCCCATCGTTCCCTATTGCCCGGATCCGAGTGCCCCACGGCCCAGGGGGTGAGTCAGGCGCGTCAGAACATTTTCATCACCTTTCACAATCACCAATGGGACAAGGCAGGGATGTTCTCTGTCCCCTCTGTTATACATCCTAGTGACGGAGCACCTGCTCTCATCAATTCGCCATAACCCCAATATTAGGTGGATTGAGGTGGGAGGCACCGAGTACAAGTGCTCTCTATTTGCTGATGATGTCCTAGTATATATCACTCAATCACATATATCCATCCATGCTGTTATGGCTGAAATAGATCACTTTGTTACATGGTCAAATTTTAAAATCAATGCAGCGAAGTCTGAGGCCCTCGATGTCTCCCTCCCCAAATCCATATAGGATTCCATCCAGTCCAACTTTCCCTTTGCCTGGCCCTCACAGGGTATCAAATACTTAGGAATTCCTATTCATAGAGACCTCTCCCCTCTATGTTATCTTAATTTTGGGCCCTTTATTGAACAACTCCATACAGACCACGGTTGGCAAGTTAGAACTGTAAGATTCACTACGTGAACCACTGGTGTTTTGTGGAAAAGCACATGTACACTGTGTTCCAAATTATTATGCAAAAAGTGTTTAGGAGTGATAAGGGAAGAATTTGTTTGTTTGTCAGTTAAACTCATTGATGGTGATGTGTGTCAGGGCTCTTTATATCACTGTAAGCAATTGCAGACACCTGTGCTAATTAGTTTGGCAGGTGTGTCCAATGAAAGGCAAGACTACTTAAGAAGGTTGTCTCACATTATTAAGCAGCCTACATTTTCTGCCAAAATGGGAAAGAAAAAGGATGTGTCGGCTGCTGAGAAGCAACAAATTGTGGAGTGTTTAGGTCAAGGCATGACTACAATCAACATTGTGCGATGATCAGGATGAAGTGTCTTGGCAATCAAGAAGTATGTAGCTGATTCACAGTACACACGTGTGCGTGCTGATAAGGGCAAATTGAGGACTCTTTCCTACAGGCAATTACGTCAGGTTAAAAGAGCAGCGGCAAAAAAGCCTTGTCATAGCAGCAGACAAGTTTTTGAAGCTGCTGGTGCCTCCAACGTCCCCTGAACAACAAGATGCAGGGTCCTTCAGAGGTTTGCAGCTGTGCATACGCCATCCTGTCGACCTCCTCTATCCACGTCACACAAGCAGAAACGGCTCCAGTGGGCCAAACATTACATGAAGACTGATTTCAAAACTGTTTTGTTCACGGATGAGTGCCATGCAGCGCTCGATGGTCCAGATGGATGGAGTGGAGGATGGCTGGTTAATGGACACCCCATGCAAACACGGCTACAGCGCCAACAAGGAGGAGGTGGAGTAATGTTTTGGGCTGGAATCATGGGGAGAGAGATTGTCGGCCCCTTTAGGATCCCTGAAGGCGCTAAAGATGAACTCCATAATGTATGTGGATTTTCTCAAACAGCACTTCCTGCCATGGTTCAAGAAGAAGAACCGTGTATTTCACAGCAAGATCATTTTTTTGCATGATAATGCACCATCTCATGCTGCACATAAAACATCTGCATCTCTGGCTGATATGGGCATAAAAGGGGACAAACTTATGGTGTGACCCCCATGCTCCCCTGACCTCTACCCCATTCAGAACCTCTGGAGCATCATTAAAAGGAGTGTCTATGATGGCGGGAGGCAGTTCACATCTAAACAACAGCTCTGGGAGGGTATTCTGTCCTCATGCAAAACAATTGAAGCAGAAACCATCCAAAACCTGACAAATTCAATGGACGAGAGAGTTCAGAAGCTCCTTTCGAACAAGGGGTCCTATGTGAAAATGTAACATCACCTAGAATAAAGTTTTGAGTTGAAAACTGTTTGATTTCAGTTTCTAATAACCTGCTAATGCTTATAATTTCAAAAATGACCATTTTTTGGTCTTTATTAAAATGAAAAGGTTGATCGAAAAGTTTGGGGGATCTAAGAGTGTGGCAACCCAGTAGTCATGATTACTTCGAATTCTGACAATATGAGGGTCATGTTGCAGGTAGTGCAGCAAGAAGGCACTTATGTGTCTTGCGCATCTCGGAGCCCCAAAATTATTTTCCGGGCTAGATGCAGCTAAAAATTATTATTAATTTTAAATCTGGTGGAGCTTAGTATAGATGGCCTAATAGGATCAGTGCTTCACACTGCTACAAAGCCCAAATTATTTTCCAGTCAAGATACAGATAAACATGATTAGTAATTTTAAATCTGGTGGAGCTTATTATAGATGGCCTAATAGAATCAGTGCTGCACACTGCTACAAAGCCCAAATTATTTTCCAGCCAAGATACAGATAAACATGATTAGTAATTTGAAAGCTTAAAAAGGTTGGTGAGGTGATTTTAACCAATCATCAAGCTTTTACTCTCCCCAGGATGACACAGGGGTAGAAAAGTCGTTTCGGATCCATGATTTGTTCATCTTTATGAACGTGAGTCTGTCTACATTATCAGTGGAGAGCCGCGTGCGCTTATCTGTCAGCACACCACCAGCAGCGCTGAACACACGTTCAGACAGAACGCTGGCTGCAGGGCATGACAAGATCTCCAAGGCGTAAGTGGCTAGCTCCGGCCATTTATCCAGATTGGAAGCCCAAAAAGAGCAAGGGTCCAGTGACACAGTCATGGCTTCAATGTTTACTTGGAGATACTCCTGTACCATCGTATCTAGGCGTTGACTATGTGTCAGACTTCTTGTCTCCTGTGGCCTTGCAAAGGATGGGCTAAAAAAGTGGTGAAATGATTCCGCAAAATTGATGTTACCAGCAGATACTGTGGTTCTGTTACGGTTTGAGTGCTGAACACTTGACGGTCCCACGGTTGGCAAGTTGGAACTGTGAGATTCACTACGTGCACCACTGGTGTTTTGTGGAAAAGCACATGTAAGATTCTGCAACAGTCTCTGCTGATACTCCTGCATGCGTGCATCCCTTTCTATGGCAGGAATAATTTCTGCAAATTTACTTTTGTACCGGGGATCTAACAGTGTGGCAACCCAGTAGTCAGGATTATTTCTAATTCTCACAATTCGAGGGTCATGTTGCAGGTAGTGCAGCAAGAAGGCACTCATGTGTGTTGCGCATCCAGGAGCACCAAGTCCCTGTTGTGTTGGTGGCGAGGTAACAATCATGCTTCCTTCCTCTGTCCTCTCCCCCCAACCTCGCACAACAGAAATGTGATCAAGGTCTCCCTCATCTGATGAGTCTTCCATCAGTTCGTCCTCCACTTCTTCCTGGGCTCCTGCACCTTCCTCACTAGTTTGGCTGCTACCATGCGCCCTGGTAAAACCATCTCCCCCACCCTCACATGCCTGCCGCCTTGGTGCTGCCAACCATCTGGACCTTGCAGATGTTAGCCCTTCCGCATACAACTCCTCCTCCTCTACTTCCTCCACCTCCTCTTGTGCCACCACCTGACTCCGAATTCTGTTTAACATGTGCTCCAGCATGTAAATCACTGGAATAGTCATGCTGATAATGGCATCGTCAGCACTAAACATCTTCGTCGCCATTTCAAAACTGTGCAGAAGGGTGCATAGGTCCCTGATCTGAGACCACTCCTCCAGCGTGATTTGCCCCACCTCTGGATCTCGTTGGCCCAGGCTATACGTCAGAACGTATTGCACCAGGGCTTGTCGGTGCTGCCACAGTCGCTGCAACATGTGCAGAGTTGAATTCCACCGGGTAGGCACATCGCATTTTAGCCGGTGAAGTGGCAGGCCCAACGACTTCTGTAGAGATGTAAGTCGCTGAGCTGCGGGATGCGAACGGCGGAAGTGAGCACACAGCGACCGTGCCCTCTGCAGAAGGCCATCTAGTCTGGGATAGTGGGCTAAAAATTGCTGGACAACCAGGTTCAACACGTGAGCCATACAAGGCACGTGTGTGACATTGCCCCGGCGAAGGACCGCACCCAGGTTTGCAGCATTGTCGCACACGGCCTTCCCTGGTTTCAGGTCCAGTGGAGACAACCATTCATGAAATTGGTTCTCCAGAGCTGACCACAACTCCTCAGCTGTGTGACTCACATTTCCCAGACATTTCAAAGTAAAAACCGACTGATGATGTTGAGCCCTGCTGCCAGCATAGTAAGGAGGTGTGCAGGATCCCTTCTGCGCAGTTAGAAAGCTTGTGGCATGACCAGACAGGCTTTGGGTGCAGGTGGAAGACCGAGAGGAGGTTGAGGAGGCAGAAGCAGTGGAGGAACTTTGACATAAAGAGGATTGACGCACAACTCGTGGGGACGGCAAGACTTGGACAGCAGCCCCTTGTCCTGCTGTCACCATAGTTACCCAGTGCCCAGTCAGCGACATGTAACGCCCCTGTCCATGCCTACTCGTCCAAGTGTCTGTGGTGAAATGCACCCTGTCACACACAGAGTTTCTCAAAGAAGCGGTGATGTTGTGTGCGACATGCTGGTGGAGAGCAGGCACACCTTTCTTTGAGAAGTAGTGCCGACTGGGCATCTGGTACTGGGGCACTGCGACGGACATAAGGTCTCGAAAATCCTCTGTGTCCACCAGGCGGAAAGGCAGCATTTCTGTAGCCAAGAGCTTGCAGATGGTGAAATTCAACCTCTTAGCTTTCTCATGGCTAGGAGGAAATGGTCTTTTACTTGTCCACATCTGAGGGACCGAGGGCTGGCTATTGTGCTTAGACGGGGTTGATAAGGGTGTCCCCGGCAAACTGCCGGTCTGTGAGGAAGATGCAGGCGGACATGTTAGGTTGCCTTGATCCAAAGGTGGTGCTATCGATGTCGGACAGCGCTCAACACCAGCTGGTGTTACCACCTCCAAAGAAAATGATGACCTGCCAATCACGGTGGCTGTTGCGGGTAAAGAGCTGGCAGGTCTGCGCCCCAAAACAGGTGTGACTGCTGTCCCCCCAGTCACAGAGGATGAAGAGGCCGCGGATGCACAAGATATGGCAGACGGCGGTTGGCCCGGCCGGCTAGGCCGCATTGTAGCACACTGAGCTTCCCACTGCAACTTATGCTTCATGTCCATGTGCCGGTTCATGCATGAAGTACTCAAACTATGTATTTTTTGGCCTCTACTTAGCTTTTGCTGACAAATGTTACAGATAACACGAGTTGGGTCATCTTTATCGATCTGAAAAACTGCCCAGGCTATGCAAGGCTTAGCACCCATGCGACCTGAAGAGCCACCACGACTTGTGGTGAGAGGCAGAGTTGTGTTTGAGGATGCAGTTGTTGACGTGCTTCCAGTACTACGTCTCTGTCCAGGAAGGCGCAACCTGACCTTGTCGTCACTAGCATCTTCCTCCACCTCCTCTGCTGACCTCATCTCTTGGCTGACTGTGGGTTGACAGTAAGTGGGATCTCCAACCTCATCATCATCACCCTGTGCGTTATCACACCCGACGTCCTCAGAGCCAACCTGTTCCTGCCCTGACAAAAAACTAAAGTTGTCGCTCAAATCAGGTATTTGAGTCTCATCATCGTCTTCCTCATTGTCTCCACCAACAGGAGTTACAGTTTGGGAATGAGGGTCTACATTATGGTCAGAACCTTCTGCGTCTGGTCCTGGATCCGACTCATAAAGATTCTGGGCATCAGTGCAGATCATTTCCTCGTCTGGATTCACAGAAGCGCTGGAGTTGACCTCTGATTCCCAAGCTATAGTATGAGTAAACAGCTCTGCAGACTCAACCATCTGTTCTACCTCATACTCAGACGGGCAGCTGGAGATTTGGGAGCTGTGAGGAAGCAAGTGCGATTGGGGTGACACCTTTGAGGACTGGAGTATTTGTGATGTTGAAGTTGATGTGGAGGAGAGCCCACTTAAAGGAGCACTTGATAACCGTTGAAGCACCTGCTGTTTTTGTGCCTCATCTGGAATTTGTAGCGATTGGCGTGGCCGTAAGAAAGGGATCTTATCACATTGTCCGCTAAATGAAGTAGACATTTTAGTTTGGCTGGAAGATGGTCTTTCTTCTGCAGATGTTACTGTTGCTTTAACACCTACCCCACGGACACAACCTTTTTTCCCCTTCCCAACACGCCTATTCCCCTTTCCACCAGCAGCAGGCCTTTTTCCACTCATTTTGGTGGTTAACTAATTCACAACTCTGGAGTTGTTTGCACAAAAAAACAATGGATGGGAACCGAGCAGAGCTGAGTGGCCAAACTGTGGTATTAGGCCAAAACTATTGGCTGGGTTAGATGCAGAAAAAAATTATATTCAATTTGCAACCTGATGGAGGTCAGTATAGATGGACTAATAGAACAAGTCCCACACACAGCTAGAAGCCCAAATATTTTTTCAGAGGTAGATGCAGATAAAAATTATTTTTAATTTGCAACCTGATGGAGGTCAGTATAGATGGACTAATAGAGAAAGTCCCACACACTGCTAGAAGCCCAAATATTTTTTCAGAGGTAGATGCAGAAAAAAATTATATTCAGTTTGCAACCTGATGGAGGTCTGTATAGATGGATTAATAGAGAAAGTCCCACACACTGCTAGAAGGCCAAATATTTTTTCAGAGCTAGATGCAGATAAAAATTATTTTTAATTTGCAACCTGATGGAAGTTAGTATAGATAGACTAAAAGAGAAAGTCCCATACACTGCTAGAAGGCCAAATATTTTTTCAGAGCTAGATGCAGAAAAAAATTATATTCAGTTTGCAACCTGATGGAGGTCTGTATAGATGGATTAATAGAACAAGTCCCACACACAGCTACAAGCCCAATATTTTTTCAGAGGTAGATGCAAAATAAATATATATTCAGTTTGCAACCTGATGGAGGTCAGTATAGATGGACTAATAGAACAAGTCCCACACACAGCTAGAAGCCCAAATATTTTTTCAGAGGTAGATGCAGATAAAAATTATTTTTAATTTGCAACCTGATGGAGGTCAGTATAGATGGACTAATAGAGAAAGTCCCACACACTGCTAGAAGGCCAAATATTTTTTCAGAGCTAGATGCAGAAAAAAATTATATTCAGTTTGCAACCTGATGGAGGTCTGTATAGATGGATTAATAGAACAAGTCCCACACACAGCTACAAGCCCAATATTTTTTCAGAGGTAGATGCAGAAAAAATATATATTCAGTTTGCAACCTGATGGAGGTCTGTATAGATGGATTAATAGAACAAGTCCCACACACAGCTAGAAGCCCAATATTTTTTCAGAGGTAGATGCAGAAAAAATATATATTCAGTTTGCAACCTGATGGAGGTCAGTATGGATGGACTAATAGAGAAAGTCCCACGCACTGCTAGAAGGCCAAATAGTTTTTCAGAGGTAGATGCAGAAAAAAATTATATTCAGTTTGCAACCTGATGGAGGTCAGTATAGATGGACTAATAGAACAAGTCCCACACACAGCTAGAAGCCCAAATATTTTTTCAGAGGTAGATGCAGATAAAAATTATTTTTAATTTGCAACCTGATGGAGGTCAGTATAGATGGACTAATAGAGAAAGTCCCACACACTGCTAGAAGGCCAAATATTTTTTCAGAGGTAGATGCAGATAACAATTATTTTTAATTTGCAACCTGATGGAGGTCAGTATAGATGGACTAATAGAGAAAGTCCCACACACTGCTAGAAGGCCAAATATTTTTTCAGAGCTAGATGCAGAAAAAAATTATATTCAGTTTGCAACCTGATGGAGGTCAGTATAGATGGACTAATAGAACAAGTACCACACACAGCTAGAAGCCCAAATATTTTTTCAGAGGTAGATGCAGATAAAAATTATTTTTAATTTGCAACCTGATGGAGGTCAGTATAGATGGACTAATAGAGAAAGTCCCACACACTGCTAGAAGGCCAAATATTTTTTCAGAGCTAGATGCAGACAAAAAAATATATTCAGTTTGCAACCTGATGGAGGTCAGTATAGATGGACTAATAGAACAAGTCCCACACACTGCTAGAAGGCCAAATATTTTTTCAGAGGTAGATGCAGAAAAAAATTATATTCAGTTTGCAACCTGATGGAGGTCAGTATAGATGGACTAATAGAATGATGCTATGCACAAAAGATTTTACTTCACTAGGTGCAGTAAAAAAATTGGTATTCTATACACAGGTGGTATATCTTGCAACACAGATAGGCTACTCCACTGACTAACACACTCTGCAATAGGCCAAAAAGGATTAGCTTTGCTAGATTCAGCAAAATGCTGTGAAAAAAACTTGCACAGCACTGGCACAGACCTGCCTGGCAAAAACTGATAGGAACTGATGTAACCTAGTCCTTAAAAGGACTCCAATTACAATTAGTCTTTACTCCCACAATCTATCTATTTAAGAGCACAGACCTGCCTGATAAAAGTCGTAGGAAATGCTGTAACCTAGTCCTTAAAAGGACTGCAATCACAACTATTCCCTACTCCCAAGCTATCTGTAGAT
Source organism: Phyllobates terribilis (assembly GCF_046119375.1). NCBI lineage: Eukaryota > Metazoa > Chordata > Amphibia > Anura > Dendrobatidae > Phyllobates > Phyllobates terribilis. The sequence continues at coordinate 4,470,137 of NW_027362807.1, read as the reverse complement.
TTGTGCGAAAATTAGCTTGAAATTAACAAGGTATAGCGCACACAGCAACAGCGGTGCCGTCTAACACGCAGCTGCAGCAGTGAGAAAATGGTGGCGACGGGGAAAATGGCTTGGTCTTATAGGGCAAGGACATGTGACATACACTGCCAATGACACATGCCCTTGCTTGTGTGAAAAAAAGCACTTCGCTCCGTGTGTGCGCTGCTGATAGGCTGACAGACTGCACCTTCCCACTGTAAATGCGGGAAAGAGAAAAAAAAATGGAGATCTTCATTATTCCTGCAGAGATCCATCCCCTGCCCCTCCCCCCACCCCGCTGTACACTGAAACTGCGTATTAACATTAATTTTAATCATTACTGAGAAAAAATCCAGTTATGATTTTGGTGCACGAACAGTTATCGAACATAACCTCGAACAGCCGAATTTTTCTCAAATCGTTCGTGTTCGCCGAACGGCTCGAACACCGCCCAAAACAGCTCGAATTTGAGATTGGCGAACAGTTCGAGTCGAACAACGCTCATCTCTATTCTTTAGGGGATGTTGCTGGAACTTTGGCTTCAGCAGTCACTGGGGAAAAGGTAGGTGTAGCAGGCTCTGGGGTAACCCCTCCCTGGTAACGTTGCATGGCATTTGTTTCCAGGGGCTGCAGTCCTTTTATAGCCATGTCCTTGAGATTGTCAAAGGTGGCATCTGGATGATCCAGGGACCACCAACGCACAGTCCTGCTCTCCTCTGGAGACCTCAGTCCCCGGACAAACTGTTCCTTCAGCATTTTGTTCTCACTCTCAACCCTGGCTGGGCTAACCTGGTTCAGAGCCCGTAGGGCCCCTTGGAGACGCCAGGCGCAGTCCTGAACATTGTCCTCTGGCTGCTGGGAACAGCTGTAGAACCTCATCCGGAGGTCTGCCTCAGTAAGGTCCTCAAAGACAGTCTGTAATTTTTGGAATATTGCGGACACTGTCTCCCGGTCTGCGGCCGACCAAGTTTCCACTTCCCGCTCCACAGCACCGGTCAGCTGTCCTAATACAACGGCGGCTCTTTCTTTGCCAGTCATAGAGTACATGTCTAAGATACCACATATATTCTGCTTAAATTCAGACAGGGTATCTGGTTTGCCGTTGTACTGGGGGAGCCACTTTGCTCCAGGGATGTACGGTAAAGTCATAAGAATAACAGGTGTTACAGGCGCTGCTGGTGAAGAGGCGGCTTCGGCCTGCCCATTATCGGGTGCGGGCTGAGCTTCTGGGACGTTGACCGGTAGGCCGGCGTTCTGCTGTTCGACGGACACCTTAGCGCCCCCCTAGTTAACCGTGGCCTACCTTCTGGTTTTCTTCCGGTAGGCCGCAGCTCCGCTGGTGACGGTTGCCTTCAGGACCTTGCGTCGTTTGCCTCCTACGTCAGTGCGTTCAGCGACGCTCCGTACAGGACCTGGCGCTTCCTGATTTGACGTCGAGGCGTGGGGTGTGTCCGGGACTTCGCGCTCTTTTGCAGGTACGCCCCTTATTTTCCCGCGGTTAAGCCCTTCTTCTCGCTCAACGGTGCAACAATGGCGGCTATCTTCACCACAACTTTACGTACACAGTTCAAAATAAAGGCGCACAGTACCCGGTGGCAACGGGCAAAACACTTCGTCGCTGCAGCGGGCACGTGATCCTGTTCGTGACGCCAGGAAAGAGATGTCTAGCCCAGGGGAATGGGGATGACTCGGTACCTGGGCCTTTAGGGATGTCGCGGTGGTCGGCTCCCGGGCCCGTACCCTGGGCCACTCTTTAAAAAGGGGGTTGGTGTTTGTAATGTTTATAATAGAAAGAGTTCGTGACGCCACCTGTGGCTTCTGGTGATGATCACCAGCGCTGCGCAGTCCACTGAGGCTGATGATAGGGCAGCTTGATGGTATAGCTCTCCACAGGTAGAGCTGGGCCTCAGGGCAGTATAGGAAAGGGGATGCAGGACAAAGAGACCCCGCCGGGCCAGAACAAGAACAGGGACAGACACAATAGTCACTTCAGTACCTTTTACTGGTGGAATTTCAGGCACTCCCCGGAGCACTGTAGGGTGAAGGGTGTAAGTCCGGATCCTCCCCAATGAGCAGGTTTTGGGCCTCCTGGTTCTGGCTTCTGCGTAATAAGTTTCTGACCTGCCTGGAGCTAGGCCTAACTTTGTCTCTGTCCTGCGCTGGCTGACTTTGTGGTAGAGCACGCTCCCGACTTAAAGGGGGCCTATGTGTCTCCCGGTTCTGGTACGTATCAGCACTTTAGCGATCCTGGGACCTGTAGTTCTCCAGGGATTCTGGTTTGTCTTACTGGGTCGTGGAGATCCCGGCAAACTTCGGACCCGGTGTCCGGTAACTACTTCTTCTTCGGGGTGAGCTAGTTAAGCTCCTCTGCCCCCTATGTACTAACTCTCTACTCATCGCCTTCGGCCTACTCAAGCCCTCAATAGGCTACTCACACTAATGGCAGCGTGCCGCGTTTCACCGATCTTATGGCACCAGCACACCTACAGCTCACCTCACTGAGCTACACCGAGTCTTCATCTGGATAAGCTCCACTGCAGGGTAGGATGCAGGAGCTGGAACAGGCTTTTGTCCTCTGAGGTAACACGTCTCAGACTGCACTGGACTCACTGCTAAACCAGAATAGACTAACTGCTGCCTGGCTCCACCTTCCCTTATATATCTCCCTAAGGAGCTCCCTCTGGTGGTCTGAGGTGGAAGGTGGAGATGTGTGAATGGTTATGGGGGCCTCTTGTGGAGGAATCCTTCAATACACCCTTCTGGGTCTGTGATGCCAAGCACAGCTGGGCTTCACACAATCAACCAAACTTTTTTGGGTTATTTTTTATAGTCTGCAGGCATGAAATTAAAGAAGTTGCGGCAATTGGTTGCGGCCTACGGTGCCACCCTCGGATCCTGAAAAGTCCAGTTGTGGAGATGGGCACCTGGACAACCGTTAAGAAGACATGTTGTCAACCTCTAGATCCCTTACATGCCTGCACTTTTCGGCTTGCTACTGTTGCTGCTGGCTGTCCAGCAGCAGACTGGAGGTGGCTGCTGCCATGCACAGGTATATAAAGGCTCAGAACCTATTGTGACACGCGCAGCAGTGTTCCATGGCCACATTCCATCTACTGCAGGCAGGATACCTGGCTGGCTGAACAGCATTGAGAATTTCACAAAGACCGCCATAAGCAACAGTTTAAAAGAATGCCACAGACTAATCAACCAAACTTTTTTGGGTTATTTTTTATAGTCTGCAGGCATGAAATTAAAGAAGTTGCGGCAATTGGTTGCGGCCTACGGTGCCACCCTTGGATCCTGAAAAGTCCATTTGTGGAGATGGGCACCTGGACTCCCGTTAAGAAGACATGTTGTCAACCTCTAGATCCCTTACATGCCTGCACTTTTCGGCTTGCTGCTGCTGCTGGCTGTCCAGCAGCAGACTGAAGGTGGCTGCTGCCGTGCGCAGGTATATAAAGGCTCAGAGCCTATTGTGACACGCGCAGCAGTGTTCCATTGCCACATTCCATCTACTGCAGGCAGGATACTTGGCTGGCTGAACAGCATTGAGTAGCTCACAGAGACCGCTATAAGCAACACTTTAAAAGAACACCACAGACCAATCAACCAAACTTTTTTAGGTTATTTTTTATAGTCTGCAGGCACGAAATTAAAGAAGTTGCAGCAATTGGTTGCAGCCTACGGTGCCACCCTCGGATCCTGAAAAGTCCATTTGTGGAGACGGGCACCTGGACTCCCGTTAAGAAGACATGTTGTCAACCTCTAGATCCCTTACATGCTTGCACTTTTCGGCTTGCTGCTGCTGCTGCTGGATGTCCAGAAGCAGACTGAAGGTGGCTGCTGCCGTGCGCAGGTATATAAAGGCTCAGAGACTATTGTGACACGCGCAGCAGTGTTCCATTGCCACATTCCATCTACTGCATGCAGGATACCTGGCTGGCTGAACAGCATTGAGAAGCTCACAGAGACCGCTATAAGCAACACTTTAAAAGAACGCCACAGACCAATCAACCAAACTTTTTAGGGTTATTTTTTATAGTCTGCAGGCATGAAATTAAAGAAGTTGCGGTAATTGGTTGCGGCCTACGGTGCCACCCTCGGATCCTGAAAAGTCCATTTGTGGAGATGGGCACCTGGACTCCCGTTAAGAAGACATGTTGTCAACCTCTAGATCCCTTACATGCCTGCACTTTTCGGCTTCCTGCTGCTGCTGCTGGCTGTCCAGAAGCAGACTGAAGGTGGCTGCTGCCGTGCGCAGGTATATAAAGGCTCAGAGCCTATTGTGACACGCGCAGCAGTGTTCCATTGCCACATTTCATCTACTGCAGGCAGGATACCTGGCTGGCTGAACAGCATTGAGAAGCTCATAGAGACCGCTATAAGCAACACTTTAAAAGAACGCCACAGACCAATCAACCAAACTTTTTTGGGTTATTTTTTATGGTCTGCAGGCATGAAATTAAAGAAGTTGTGGCAATTGGTTGCGGCCTACGGTGCCACCCTCGGATCCTGAAAAGTCCATTTGTGTAGATGGGCACCTGGACTCCCGTTAAGAAGACATGTTGTCAACCTCTAGATCCCTTACATGCCTGCACTTTTCGGCTTGCTGCTGCTGTTGCTGGCTGTCCCGCAGCAGACTGAAGGTGGCTGCTGCCGTGCACAGGTATATAAAGGCTCAGAGCCTATTGTGACACGGGCAGCAGTGTTCCATTGCCACATTCCATCTACTGCAGGCAGGATACCTGGCTGGCTGAACAGCATTGAGAAGCTCACAGAGACCGCTATAAGCAACACTTTAAAAGAACGCCACAGACCAATCAACCAAACTTTTTTGGGTTATTTTTTACAGTCTGCAGGCAAGAAATTAAAGAAGTTGCGGCAATTGTTGCGGCCAACGGTGCCACCCTCGGATCCTGAAAAGTCCATTTGTGGAGATGGGCACCTGGACTCCCGTTAAGAAGACATGTTGTCAACCTCTAGATCCCTTACATGCCTGCACTTTTCGGCTTGCTGCTGCTGCTGGCTGTCCAGCAGCAGACTGAAGATGGTTGCTGCCGTGCGCAGGTATATAAAGGCTCAGAGCCTATTGTGACACGCGCAGCAGTGTTCCATTGCCACATTCCATCTACTGCAGGCAGGATACCTGGCTGGCTGAACAGCATTGAGAAGCACACAGAGACCGCTATAAGCAATACTTTAAAAGAACGCCACAGACCAATCAACCAAACTTTTTTTGGGTTATTTTTTATAGTCTGCAGGCATGAAATTAAGTAAGTTGCGGCAATTGGTTGCGGCCTACGGTGCCACCCTCGGATCCTGACAAGTCCATTTGTGGAGATGGGCACCTGGACTCCCGTTAAGAAGACATATTGTCAACCTCTAGATCCCTTACTCGCCTGCACTTTTCGGATTGCTGCTGCTGCTGCTGGCTGTCCAGCAGCAGATTGAAGGTGGCTGCTGCCGTGCACAGGTATATAAAGGCTCAGAGCCTATTGTGACACGCGCAGCAGTGTTCCATTGCCACATTCCATCTACTGCAGGCAGCATACCTGGCTGAACAGCATTGAGAAGCTCACAGAGACCGCTATAAGCAATTCTTTAAAAGAACGCCACAGACCAATCAACCAAACTTTTTTGGGTTATTTTTTATAGTCTGCAGGCATGAAATTAAAGAAGTTGAGGCAATTGGTTGCGGCCTACGGTGCCACCCTCGGATCCTGAAAAGTCCATTTGTGGAGATAGGCACCTGGACTTCCGTTAAGAAGACATGTTGTCAACCTCTAGATCCCTTACATGTCTGCACTTTTCGGCTTACTGCTGCTGCTGGCTGTCCAGCAGCAGACTGAAGGTGGCTGCTGCCGTGCGCAGGTATATAAAGGCTCAGAGCCTATTGTGACACGCGCAGCAGTGTTCCATTGCCACATTCCATCTACTGCAGGCAGGATACCTGACTGGCTGAACAGCATTGAGAAGCTCACAGAGACCGCTATAAGCAGCACTTTAAAAGAACGCCACAGACCAATCAACCAAACTTTTTTGGGTTATTTTTTATAGTCTGCAGGCATGAAATTAAATAATCTGCGGCAATTGGTTGCGGCCTACGGTGCCACCCTCGGATCCTGAAAAGTCCATTTGTGGAGATGGGCACCTGGACTCCCGTTAAGAAGACATGTTGTCAACCTCTAGATCGCTTACATGCCTGCTCTTTTCGGCTTGCTGATGCTGCTGGCTGTCCAGCAGCAGACTGAAGGTGGCTGCTGCCGTGCGCAGGTATATAAAGGCTCAGAGCCTATTGTGACACGCGCAGCAGTGTTCCATTGCCACATTCCATCTACTGCAGGCAGGATACCTGGCTGGCTGAACAGCATTGAGAAGCTCACAGAGACCGCTATAAGCAACACTTTAAAAGAACGCCACAGACCAATCAACCAAACTTTTTTGGGTTATTTTTTATAGTTTACAGACATGAAATTAAAGAAGTTGTGGCAATTGGTTGCGGCTTACGGTGCCACCCTCGGATCCTGAAAAGTCCATTTGTGGAGATGGGCACCTGGACTCCCGTTAAGAAGACATGTTGTCAACCTCTAGATCCCTTACATGCCTGCACTTTTCGCCTTGCTGCTGCTGCTGGCTGTCCAGCAGCAGACTGATGGTGGCTGCTGCCGTGCGCAGGTATATAAAGGCTCAGAGCCTATTGTGACACGCGCAGCAGTGTTCCATTGCCACATTCCATCTACTGCAGGCAGGATACCTGGCTGGCTGAACAGCATTGAGAAGCTCACAGAGACCGCTATAAGCAACACTTTAAAAAAACGCCACAGACCAATCAACCAAACTTTTTGGGGTTATTTTTTATAGTCTGCAGGCATGAAATTAAAGAAGTTGTGGCAAATGGTTGCGGCCTACGGTGCCTCCCTCGGATCCTGAAAAGTCCATTTGTGTAGATGGGCACCTGGACTCCCGTTAAGAAGACATGTTGTCAACCTCTAGATCCCTTACATGCCTGCACTTTTCGGCTTGCTGCTGCTGTTGCTGGCTGTCCCGCAGCAGACTGAAGGTGGCTGCTGCCGTGCACAGGTATATAAAGGCTCAGAGCCTATTGTGACACGCGCAGCAGTGTTCCATCGCCACATTCCATCTACTGCAGGCAGGATACCTGGCTGGCTGAACAGCATTGAGAAGCTCACAGAGACCGCTATAAGCAATACTTTAAAAGAACGCCACAGACCAATCAACCAAACTTTTTTTGGGTTATTTTTTATAGTCTGCAGGCATGAAATTAAAGAATCTGCGGCAATTGGTTGCGGCCTACGGTGCCACCCTCGGATCCTGAAAAGTCCATTTGTGGAGATGGGCACCTGGACTCCCGTTAAGAAGACATGTTGTCAACCTCTAGATCCCTTACACATCTGCACTTTTTGGCTTGCTGTTGCTGCTGGCTGTCCAGCAGCAGACTGAAGGTGGCTGCTGTCGTGCGCAGGTATATAAAGGCTCAGAGCCTATTGTGACACGCGCAGCAGTGTTCCATTGCCACATTCCATCTACTGCAGGCAGGATACCTGGCTGGCTGAACAGCATTGAGAAGCTCACAGTGACCGCTATAAGCAACACTTTAAAAGAACGCCACAGACCAATCAACCAAACTTTTTTGGGTTATTTTTTACAGTCTGCAGGCAAGAAATTAAAGAAGTTGCAGCAATTGTTGCGGCCTACGGTGCCACCCTCGGATCCTGAAAAGTCTATTTGTGGAGATGGGCACCTGGACTCCCGTTAAGAAGACATGTTGTCAACCTCTAGATCCCTTACATGCCTGCACTTTTCGGCTTGCTGATGCTGCTGGCTGTCCAGCAGCAGACTGAAGGTGGTTGCTGCCGTGCGCAGGTATATAAAGGCTCAGAGCCTACTGTGACACGCGCAGCAGTGTTCCATTGCCATATTCCATCTACTGCAGGCAGGATACCTGGCTGGCTGAACAGCATTGAGAAGCTCACAGAGACCGCTATAAGCAATACTTTAAAAGAACGCCATAGACCAATCAACCAAACTTTTTTTGGGTTATTTTTTATAGTCTGCAGGCATGAAATTAAGTAAGTTGCGGCAATTGGTTGCGGCCTACGGTGCCACCCTCGGATCCTGACAAGTCCATTTGTAGAGATGGGCACCTGGACTCCCGTTAAGAAGACATATTGTCAACCTCTAGATCCCTTACTCGCCTGCACTTTTCGGCTTGCTGCTGCTGCTGGCTGTCCAGCAGCAGATTGAAGGTGGCTGCTGCCGTGCACAGGTATATAAAGGCTCAGAGCCTATTGTGACACGCGCAGCAGTGTTCCATTGCCACATTCCATCTACTGCAGGCAGCATACCTGGCTGAACAGCATTGAGAAGCTCACAGAGACCGCTATAAGCAATTCTTTAAAAGAACGCCACAGACCAATCAACCAAACTTTTTTGGGTTATTTTTTATAGTCTGCAGGCATGAAATTAAAGAAGTTGAGGCAATTGGTTGCGGCCTACGGTGCCACCCTCGGATCCTGAAAAGTCCATTTGTGGAGATAGGCACCTGGACTTCCGTTAAGAAGACATGTTGTCAACCTCTAGATCCCTTACATGTCTGCACTTTTCGGCTTGCTGCTGCTGCTGGCTGTCCAGCAGCAGACTGATGGTGGCTGCTGCCGTGCGCAGGTACATAAAGGCTCAGAGCCTACTGTGACACGCGCAGCAGTGTTCCATTGCTACATTCCATCTACTGCAGGCAGGATACCTGGCTGGCTGAACAGCATTGAGAAGCTCACAGAGACCGCTATAAGCAACACTTTAAAAGAACGCCACAGACCAATCAACCAAACTTTTTTGGGTTATTTTTTATAGTTTGCAGACATGAAATTAAAGAAGTTGCGGCAATTGGTTGCGGCTTACGGTGCCACCCTCGGATCCTGAAAAGTCCATTTGTGGAGATGGGCACCTGGACTCCCGTTAAGAAGACATGTTGTCAACCTCTAGATCCCTTACATGCCTGCACTTTTCGGGTTGCTGCTGCTGCTGGCCGTCCAGCAGCAGACTGAAGGTGGCTGCTGCCGTGCGCAGGTATATAAAAGCTTAGAGCCTATTGTGACACGCGCAGCAGTGTTCCATTGCCACATTCCTTCTACTGCAGACAGGATACCTGGCTTGCTGAACAGCATTCAGAAGCTCACAGAGACCGCTATAAGCAACACTTTAAAAGAACGCCACAGACCAATCAACCAAACTTTTTGGGGTTATTTTTTATAGTCTGCAGGCATGAAATTAAAGAAGTTGCGGCAATTGGTTGCGGCCTACGGTGCCACCCTCGGATCCTGAAAAGTCCATTTGTGGAGATGGGAACCTGGACTCCCGTTAAGAAGACATGTTGTCAACCTCTAGATCCCTTACATTCCTGCACTTTTCGGCTTGCTGCTGCTCCTGGCTGTCCAGCAGCAGACTGAAGGTGGCTGCTGCCGTGCGCAGGTATATAAAGACTCAGAGCCTATTGTGACACGCGCAGCAGTGTTCCATTGCCACATTCCTTCTACTGCAGATAGGATACCTGGCTTGCTGAACAGCATTGAGAAGCTCACAGAGACCGCTATATGCAACACTTTAAAAGAACGCCACAGACCAATCAACCAAACTTTTTTGGGTTATTTTTTATAGTCTGCAGGCATGAAATTAAAGAAGTTGCGGCAATTAGTTGCGGCCTTCGGTGCCACCCTCGGATCCTGAAAAGTCCATTTGTGGAGATGGGCACCTGGACTCCCGTTAAGAAGACATGTTGTCAACCTCTAGATCCCTTACATGCCTGCACTTTTCGGCTTGCTGCTGCTGCTGGCTGTCCAGCAGCAGACTGAAGGTGGCTGCCGCCGTGCGCAGGTATATAAAGGCTCAGAGCCTATTGTGACACGCGCAGCAGTGTTCCATTGCCACATTCCATCTACTGCAGGCACGATACCTGGCTGGCTGAACAGCATTTAGAAGCTCAAAGAGACCGCTATAAGCAACACTTTAAAAGAACGCGACAGACCAATCAACCAAACTTTTTTGGGTTATTTTTTATAGTTTGCAGGCATGAAATTAAAGAATTTTCGGCAATTGGTTGCGGCCTGCGGTGCCACCCTCGGAACCTGAAAAGTCCATTTGTGAAGATGGGCATCTGGACTCCCGTTAAGAAGACATGTCGTCAACCTCTAGATCCCTTACATGCCTGCACTTTTTGGCTTGCTGCTGCTGGGTGTCCAGCAGGAGACTGAAGGTGGCTGCTGCCGTGCGCAGGTATATAAAGGCTCAGAGCCTATTGTGACACGCGCAGCAGTGTTCCATTGCCACATTCCATCTACTGCAGGCAGGATACCTGGCTGGCTGAACAGCATTGAGAAGCTCACAGAGACCGCTATAAGCAACACTTTAAAAGAACGCCACAGACCAATCAACCAAACTTTTTTGGGTTATTTTTTATAGTTTACAGACATGAAATTAAAGAAGTTGTGGCAATTGGTTGCGGCTTACGGTGCCACCCTCGGATCCTGAAAAGTCCATTTGTGGAGATGGGCACCTGGACTCCCGTTAAGAAGACATGTTGTCAACCTCTAGATCCCTTACATGCCTGCACTTTTCGCCTTGCTGCTGCTGCTGGCTGTCCAGCAGCAGACTGATGGTGGCTGCTGCCGTGCGCAGGTATATAAAGGCTCAGAGCCTATTGTGACACGCGCAGCAGTGTTCCATTGCCACATTCCATCTACTGCAGGCAGGATACCTGGCTGGCTGAACAGCATTGAGAAGCTCACAGAGACCGCTATAAGCAACACTTTAAAAAAACGCCACAGACCAATCAACCAAACTTTTTGGGGTTATTTTTTATAGTCTGCAGGCATGAAATTAAAGAAGTTGTGGCAAATGGTTGCGGCCTACGGTGCCTCCCTCGGATCCTGAAAAGTCCATTTGTGTAGATGGGCACCTGGACTCCCGTTAAGAAGACATGTTGTCAACCTCTAGATCCCTTACATGCCTGCACTTTTCGGCTTGCTGCTGCTGTTGCTGGCTGTCCCGCAGCAGACTGAAGGTGGCTGCTGCCGTGCACAGGTATATAAAGGCTCAGAGCCTATTGTGACACGCGCAGCAGTGTTCCATCGCCACATTCCATCTACTGCAGGCAGGATACCTGGCTGGCTGAACAGCATTGAGAAGCTCACAGAGACCGCTATAAGCAATACTTTAAAAGAACGCCACAGACCAATCAACCAAACTTTTTTTGGGTTATTTTTTATAGTCTGCAGGCATGAAATTAAAGAATCTGCGGCAATTGGTTGCGGCCTACGGTGCCACCCTCGGATCCTGAAAAGTCCATTTGTGGAGATGGGCACCTGGACTCCCGTTAAGAAGACATGTTGTCAACCTCTAGATCCCTTACACATCTGCACTTTTTGGCTTGCTGTTGCTGCTGGCTGTCCAGCAGCAGACTGAAGGTGGCTGCTGTCGTGCGCAGGTATATAAAGGCTCAGAGCCTATTGTGACACGCGCAGCAGTGTTCCATTGCCACATTCCATCTACTGCAGGCAGGATACCTGGCTGGCTGAACAGCATTGAGAAGCTCACAGTGACCGCTATAAGCAACACTTTAAAAGAACGCCACAGACCAATCAACCAAACTTTTTTGGGTTATTTTTTACAGTCTGCAGGCAAGAAATTAAAGAAGTTGCAGCAATTGTTGCGGCCTACGGTGCCACCCTCGGATCCTGAAAAGTCTATTTGTGGAGATGGGCACCTGGACTCCCGTTAAGAAGACATGTTGTCAACCTCTAGATCCCTTACATGCCTGCACTTTTCGGCTTGCTGATGCTGCTGGCTGTCCAGCAGCAGACTGAAGGTGGTTGCTGCCGTGCGCAGGTATATAAAGGCTCAGAGCCTACTGTGACACGCGCAGCAGTGTTCCATTGCCATATTCCATCTACTGCAGGCAGGATACCTGGCTGGCTGAACAGCATTGAGAAGCTCACAGAGACCGCTATAAGCAATACTTTAAAAGAACGCCATAGACCAATCAACCAAACTTTTTTTGGGTTATTTTTTATAGTCTGCAGGCATGAAATTAAGTAAGTTGCGGCAATTGGTTGCGGCCTACGGTGCCACCCTCGGATCCTGACAAGTCCATTTGTAGAGATGGGCACCTGGACTCCCGTTAAGAAGACATATTGTCAACCTCTAGATCCCTTACTCGCCTGCACTTTTCGGCTTGCTGCTGCTGCTGGCTGTCCAGCAGCAGATTGAAGGTGGCTGCTGCCGTGCACAGGTATATAAAGGCTCAGAGCCTATTGTGACACGCGCAGCAGTGTTCCATTGCCACATTCCATCTACTGCAGGCAGCATACCTGGCTGAACAGCATTGAGAAGCTCACAGAGACCGCTATAAGCAATTCTTTAAAAGAACGCCACAGACCAATCAACCAAACTTTTTTGGGTTATTTTTTATAGTCTGCAGGCATGAAATTAAAGAAGTTGAGGCAATTGGTTGCGGCCTACGGTGCCACCCTCGGATCCTGAAAAGTCCATTTGTGGAGATAGGCACCTGGACTTCCGTTAAGAAGACATGTTGTCAACCTCTAGATCCCTTACATGTCTGCACTTTTCGGCTTGCTGCTGCTGCTGGCTGTCCAGCAGCAGACTGATGGTGGCTGCTGCCGTGCGCAGGTACATAAAGGCTCAGAGCCTACTGTGACACGCGCAGCAGTGTTCCATTGCTACATTCCATCTACTGCAGGCAGGATACCTGGCTGGCTGAACAGCATTGAGAAGCTCACAGAGACCGCTATAAGCAACACTTTAAAAGAACGCCACAGACCAATCAACCAAACTTTTTTGGGTTATTTTTTATAGTTTGCAGACATGAAATTAAAGAAGTTGCGGCAATTGGTTGCGGCTTACGGTGCCACCCTCGGATCCTGAAAAGTCCATTTGTGGAGATGGGCACCTGGACTCCCGTTAAGAAGACATGTTGTCAACCTCTAGATCCCTTACATGCCTGCACTTTTCGGGTTGCTGCTGCTGCTGGCCGTCCAGCAGCAGACTGAAGGTGGCTGCTGCCGTGCGCAGGTATATAAAAGCTTAGAGCCTATTGTGACACGCGCAGCAGTGTTCCATTGCCACATTCCTTCTACTGCAGACAGGATACCTGGCTTGCTGAACAGCATTCAGAAGCTCACAGAGACCGCTATAAGCAACACTTTAAAAGAACGCCACAGACCAATCAACCAAACTTTTTGGGGTTATTTTTTATAGTCTGCAGGCATGAAATTAAAGAAGTTGCGGCAATTGGTTGCGGCCTACGGTGCCACCCTCGGATCCTGAAAAGTCCATTTGTGGAGATGGGAACCTGGACTCCCGTTAAGAAGACATGTTGTCAACCTCTAGATCCCTTACATTCCTGCACTTTTCGGCTTGCTGCTGCTCCTGGCTGTCCAGCAGCAGACTGAAGGTGGCTGCTGCCGTGCGCAGGTATATAAAGACTCAGAGCCTATTGTGACACGCGCAGCAGTGTTCCATTGCCACATTCCTTCTACTGCAGATAGGATACCTGGCTTGCTGAACAGCATTGAGAAGCTCACAGAGACCGCTATATGCAACACTTTAAAAGAACGCCACAGACCAATCAACCAAACTTTTTTGGGTTATTTTTTATAGTCTGCAGGCATGAAATTAAAGAAGTTGCGGCAATTAGTTGCGGCCTTCGGTGCCACCCTCGGATCCTGAAAAGTCCATTTGTGGAGATGGGCACCTGGACTCCCGTTAAGAAGACATGTTGTCAACCTCTAGATCCCTTACATGCCTGCACTTTTCGGCTTGCTGCTGCTGCTGGCTGTCCAGCAGCAGACTGAAGGTGGCTGCCGCCGTGCGCAGGTATATAAAGGCTCAGAGCCTATTGTGACACGCGCAGCAGTGTTCCATTGCCACATTCCATCTACTGCAGGCACGATACCTGGCTGGCTGAACAGCATTTAGAAGCTCAAAGAGACCGCTATAAGCAACACTTTAAAAGAACGCGACAGACCAATCAACCAAACTTTTTTGGGTTATTTTTTATAGTTTGCAGGCATGAAATTAAAGAATTTTCGGCAATTGGTTGCGGCCTGCGGTGCCACCCTCGGAACCTGAAAAGTCCATTTGTGAAGATGGGCATCTGGACTCCCGTTAAGAAGACATGTCGTCAACCTCTAGATCCCTTACATGCCTGCACTTTTTGGCTTGCTGCTGCTGGGTGTCCAGCAGGAGACTGAAGGTGGCTGCCGAACAGCATTGAGAAGCTCACAGAGACCGATATAAGCAACACTTTAAAAGAACGCCACAGACCAATCAACCAAACTTTTTGGGGTTATTTTTTATAGTCTGCAGGCATGAAATTAAAGAAGTTGCGGCAATTGTTTGCGGCCTACGGTGCCACCCTCGGATCCTGAAAAGTCCATTTGTGGAGATCAGCACCTGGACTCCCGTTAAGAAGACATGTTGTCACCCTCTAGATCCCTTACATGCCTGCACTTTTCGGCTTGCTGCTGCTTCTGGCTGTCTAGCAGCAGACTGAAGGTGGCTGCTGCCGTGCGCAGGTATATAAAGGCTCAGAGCCTATTGTGACACGCGCAGCAGTGTTCCATTGCCACATTCCATCTACTGCAGGCAGGATACCTGGCTGGCTGAACAGCATTGAGAAGCTCACAGAGACCGTTATAAGCAACACTTTAAAAGAACGCCACAGACCAATCAACCAAACTTTTTTGGGTTAATTTTTATAGTCTGCAGGCATGAAATTAAAGAAGTTGCGGCAATTGCTTGCGGCCTACGGTGCCACCCTCGGATCCTGAAAAGTCCATTTGTGGAGATGGACATCTGGACTCCCGTTAAGAAGACATGTTGTCAACCTCTAGATCCCTTACATGCCTGCACTTTTCGGCTTGCTGCTGCTGCTGCTGGCTGTCCAGCAGCAGACTGAAGGTGGCTGCTGCCGTGCGTAGGTATATAAAGGCTCAGAGCCTATTGTGACACGCGCAGCAGTGTTCCATTGACATATTCCATCTACTGCAGGCAGGATACCTGGCTGGCTGAACAGCATTGAGAAGCTCACAGAGACCGCTATAAGCAACACTTTAAAAGAACGCCACAGACCAATCAACCAAACTTTTTTGGGTTATTTTTTATAGTCTGCAGGCATGAAATTAAAGTAGATGCGGCAATTGGTTGCGGTCTACGGTGCCACCCTCGGATCCTGAAAAGTCCATTTGTGGAGATGGGCACCTGGACACCCGTTAAGAAGACATGTTGTCAACTTCTAGATCCCTTACATGCCTGCACTTTTCGGCTTGCTGCTGCTGGCTGTCCAGCAGCCGACTGAAGGTGGCTGCTGCCGTGCGCAGGTATATAAAGGCTCAGAGCCTATTGTGACACGCGCAGCAGTGTTCCATTGCCACATTCCATCTACTGCAGGCAGGATACCTGGCTGGTTGAACGGCACCGAGAAGCTCACAGAGACCACCATAAGCAACAGTTTAAAAGAATGCCACAGACTAATCAACCAAACTTTTTTAGGTTATTTTTTATAGTCTGCAGGCATGAAATTAAAGAAGTTGCGGCAATTGGTTGCGGCCTACGGTGCCATCCTCGGATCCTGAAAAGTCCATTTGTGGATTTGGGCACCTGGACTCCCATTAAGAAGACATGTTGTCAACCTCTAGATCCCTTACATGCCTGCACTTTTCGGCTTGCTGCTGCTGCTGGCTGTCCAGCAGCAGACTGAAGGTGGCTGCTGCCGTGCGCAGGTATATGAAGGCTCAGAGCCTATTGTGACATGCGCAGCAGTGTTCCATTGCCACATTCCATCTACTGCAGGCAGGATACCTGGCTGGCTGAACAGCATTGAGAAGCTCACAGAGACCGCTATAAGCAACACTTTAAAAGAACGCCACAAACCAATCAACCAAACTTTTTTGGGTTATTATTTATAGTCTGCAGGCATGAAATGAAAGAAGTTGCGGCAATTGGTTGCGGTCTATGCTGCCACCCTCGGATCCTGAAAAGTCCATTTGTGGAGATGGGCACCTGGACTCCCATTAAGAAGACATGTTGTCAACCTCTAGATCCCTTACATGCCTGCACTTTTCGGCTTGCTGCTGCTGCTGGCTGTCCAGCAGCAGACTGAAGGTGGCTGCTGCCGTGCGCAGGTATATAAAGGCTCAGAGCCTATTGTGACACGCGCAGCAGTGTTCCATTGCCACATTCCATCTACTGCAGGCAGGATACCTGGCTGGCTGAACAGCATTGAGAAGCTCACAGAGACCGCTATAAGCAACACTTCAAAAGAAAGCCACAGACCAATCAACCAAACTTTTTGGGGTTATTTTTTATAGTCTGCAGGCAGGAAATTAAAGAGGTTGTGGCAATTGGTTGCGGCCTACTGTGCCACCCTCGGATCCTGAAAAGTCCATTTGTGGAGATGGGCACCTGGACTCCCGTAAAGAAGACATGTTGTCAATCTCTAGATCCCTTACATGCCTGCACTTTTCAGCTTGCCGCTGCTGCTGGCTGTCCAGCAGCAGACTGAAGGTGGCTGCTGCCGTGCGCAGGTATATAAAGGCTCAGAGCCTATTATGACACGCGCAGCAGTGTTCCATTACCACATTCCATCTACTGCAGGCAGGATACCTGGCTGGCTGAACAGCATTGAGAAGCTCACAGAGACCGCTATAAGCAACACTTTAAAAGAACGCCACAGACCAATCAGCCAAACTTTTTTGGGTTATTTTTTATAGACTGCAGGCATGAAATTAAAGAATTTGCGGCAATTGGTTGCGGCCTACGGTGCCACCCTCGGATCCTGAAAAGTCCATTTGTGGAGATGGGCACCTGGACTCCCGTAAAGAAGACATGTTGTCAACCTCTAGATCCCTTACATGCCTGCACTTTTCAGCTTGCCGCTGCTGCTGGCTGTCCAGCAGCAGACTGAAGGTGGCTGCTGCCGTGCGCAGGTATATAAAGGCTCAGAGCCTATTATGACACGAGCAGCAGTGTTCTATTGCCACATTCCATCTACTGCAGGCAGGATACCTGGCTGGCTGAACAGCATTGAGAAGCTCACAGAGACCGCTATAAGCAACACTTTAAAAGAAAGCCACAGACCAATCAACCAATCTTTTTGGGGTTATTTTTTATAGTCTGCAGGCAGGAAATTAAAGAAGTTGCGGCAATTGGTTGCGGCCTACTGTGCCACCCTCGGATCCTGAAAAGTCCATTTGTGGAGATGGGCACCTGGATTCCCGTTAAGAAGACATGTTGTCAACCTCTAGATCCATTACATGCCTGCACTTTTCGGCTTGCTGCTGCTGGCTGTCCCGCAGCAGACTGAAGGTGGCTGCTTCCGTGCGCATGTGTAGCGCCCCGAGGGTTCGGCCGCTACAGGGGTATTGCACCTCAGACCAGAGGTGTGATATTCCACTACCGGGTAAGCATGGAGTATGGACCAGGGCTCAGTTAGCTGCATACAGCACACACACCCCATTTCCGAGGGACTGCTCAACGGTGCTCCCACTAGACAGAAGTGCAGGCACGACCGACTATGTCCCTGCCTGGAGTGGGGAGGGGGGTGGAGCACCCAGTGCTCTAGGGGCAGATAGGGGTTGGTTCCTGAGCGTAGGAAGGAGCCCATTGGTTGCTGGTCACCTGGGCTCATGGTCAGAGGGAGGTATAAAAGGTGGGCACCATCTTAGATCTAGGTTCGTTCAGCCAGAGGAGAAGACCGGGAGTGGAGGCTCTGTAGGAGCTCCACTCAGGAGCGGGCCTAGAGAGAGGCAGAGGGAGAGAGAGAGAGGAGGTGAAAGGGAGCTGTGATTAAGTCTCATCACAGCTCCACGAGAAAGGGACAGAAAGGAACAGAGAAAGAGAAGAAGAGACAGAGAAACAGAAGGGCTCAGGAACAAGAAGGTGGAAGGGACCCTAAGAACCCACGAGAATCCAGGGTGAAGGGTCAGGCAGACTAAGGGTACCGGTTCCCAAGTTGGTGGAGGAGAAACTACCCTCAGCCAAAGACCGGTCGTCGTGATCATTTATTGGTGCGACACCTCATCAAACCTGCTAGGAAGGCGCCATATAGGACAGCGGAGGACGGGGCCCGCGTTTAAACGCACAAGTTCACGGCAGCTGGACAAAAGTGGGTCACTGGTGAGGCAGGCTAGAGAAAGGATTAAAGGGGGTCCTGAGCCATGCTCCTGAACTGCCTGGGAGTTGACCGAGCCCCTCACCTGGTGGACGCAGCACGGCTCGGGCGGTCACTGCCGACGGAAGTGACCCGGAACAAATGAACTGTGAGTAAAGACCCTGGACTGTAACTTGTTGTCCGTGTGCTCCTTCGCTCCTCCAGCACTATCAGTACTGAGACTCTCACTACCATCACTCCCACCATCCACTACACTGCCCTGGGGCTGCACTCTTCCCGTGGGGAGTCACACCTTCCCAGCTGCATACATCATCAGCCCCAGCGGACTGCCTTGCAGCGGCGATTCCTAATAACCGCAATCCACGGGTGGCGTAGTCGGACACTATCTAAAGCATGTAGCAGACTATCATTGGACTGACCACCCTGAGCCGCGGGACCGGGCCGCCACTACTACTCCCATCGTTTCCCTATCGCCCGAATCCGCGTGCCCCACGGCCCAGGGGGCGAGTCACATGTATATAAAGGATCAGAGCCTATTGTGACACGCGCAGCAGTGTTCCATTGCCACATTCCATCTACTGCAGGCAGGATACCTGGCTAGCTGAACAGCATTGAGAAGCTCACAGAGACCGCTATAAGCAACACTTTAAAAGAACGCCACAGACCAATCAACCAAACTTTTTTGGGTTATTTTTTATAGTCTGCAGGCATGAAATTAAAGAAGTTGCGGCAATTGGTTGCGGCCTACGGTGCCACCCTCGGATCCTGAAAAGTCCATTTGTGGAGATGGGCACCTGGACTCCCGTTAACAAGACATGTTGTCAACCTCTAGATCCCTTACATGCCTGCACTTTTCGGCTTGCTGCTGCTGCTGCTGGCTACTGAAGGTGGCTGCTGCCGTGCGCAGGTATATAAAGGCTCAGAGCCTATTGTGACACGCGCAGCAGTGTTCCATTGCCACATTCCATCTACTGCAGGCAGGATACCTGGCTGGCTGAACAGCATTGAGAAGCTCACAGAGACCGCTATCAGCAACACTTTAAAAGAACGCCAAAGACCAATCAACCAAACTTTTTTGGGTTATTTTTTATAGTCTGCAGGCATGAAATTAAAGAAGTTGCGGCAATTGGTTGCGGCCTACGGTGCCACCCTCGGATCCTGAAAAGTCCATTTGTGGAGATGGGCACCTGGACTCCCGTTAAGAAGACATGTTGTCAACCTCTAGATCCCTTACATGCCTGCACTTTTCGGCTTGCTGCTGCTGCTGGCTGTCCAGCAGCAGACTGAAGGTGGCTGCTGCCGTGCGCAGGTATATAAAGGCTCAGAGCCTATTGTGACACGCGCAGCAGTGTTCCATTGCCACATTCCATCTACTGCAGGCAGGATACCTGGCTAGCTGAACAGCATTGAGAAGCTCACAGAGACCGCTATAAGCAACACTTTAAAAGAACGCCACAGACCAATCAACCAAACTTTTTTGGGTTATTTTTTATAGTCTGCAGGCATGAAATTAAAGAGGTTGCGGGAATTGGTTGCGACCTACTTTGCCACCCTCGGATCCTGAAAAGTCCATTTGTGGAGATGGGCACCTGGACTCCCGTCAAGAAGACATGTTGTCAACCTCTAGATCCCTTACATGCCTGCACTTTTCGGCTTGCTGCTGCGGAGGCTGTCTAGCAGCAGACTGAAGGTGGCTGCAGCCGTGCGCAGGTATATAAAGGCTCAGAGCCTATTGTGACACGCGCAGCAGTGTTCCATTGCCACTTTCCATCTACTGCAGGCAGGATACCTGGCTGGCTGAACAGCATTGAGAAGCTCACAGAGACCGCTATAAGCAACACTTTAAAAGAAAGCCGCAGACCAATCAACCAAACTTTTTTGGGTTATTTTTTATAGTCTGCAGGCATGAAATTAAAGAAGTTGCGGCAATTGGTTGCGGCCTACGGTGCCACCCTCGGATCCTGAAAAGTCCATTTGTGGAGATAGGCACCTGGACTCCCGTTAAGAAGACATGTTGTCAACCTCTTGATCCCTTAAATGCCTGCACTTTTCGGCTTGCTGCTGCTGGCTGTCCATCAGCAAACTGAAGGTGGCTGCTGCCGTGCGCAGGTATATAAAGGCTCAGAGCCTATTGTGACACGCGCAGCAGTGTTCCATTGCCACATTCCATCTACTGCAGGCAGGATACCTGGCTGGCTGAACAGCATTGAGAAGCTCACAGAGACCGCTATAAGTAACACTTTAAAAGAACGCCACAGACCAATCAACTAAACTTTTTTGGGTTATTTTTTATAGTCTGCAGGCATGAAATTAAAGAAGTTGCGGGAATTGGTTGCGGCCTACGGTGCCACCCTCGGATCCTGAAAAGTCCATTTGTGGAGATGGGCACCTGGACTCCCGTTAAGAAGACATGTTGTCAACCTCTAGATCCTTTACATGCCTGCACTTTTCGGCTTGCTGCTGCTGCTGGCTGTCCAGCAGCAGACTGAAGGTGGCTGCTGCCGTGCGCAGGTATATAAAGGCTCAGAGCCTATTGTGACACGCGCAGCAGTGTTCCATTGCCACATTCCATCTACTGCAGGCAGGATACCTGGCTAGCTGAACAGCATTGAGAAGCTCACAGAGACCGCTATAAGCAACACTTTAAATGAATGCCACAGACCAATCAGCCAAACTTTTTTGGGTTATTTTTTATAGACTGCAGGCATGAAATTAAAGAATTTGCGGCAATTGGTTGCGGCCTACGGTGCCACCCTCGGATCCAGAAAAGTCCATTTGTGGAGATGGGCACCTGGACTCCCGTTAAAAAGACATGTTGTCAGCCTCTAGATCCCTTACATGCCTCCACTTTTCGGCTTGCTCCTGCTGGCTGTCCATCATCAAACTGATGGTGGCTGCTGCCGTGCGCAGGTATATAAAGACTCAGAGCCTATTGTGACACGCGCAGCAGTGTTCCATTGCCACATTCCATCTACTGCAGGCAGGATACCTGGCTTGCTGAACAGCATTGAGAAGCTCACAGAGACCGCTAAAAGCAACACTTTAAAAGAACACCACAGACCAATCAACCAAACTTTTTTGGGTTATTTTTTATAGTCTGCAGGCATGAAATTAAAGAAGTTGCGGCAATTGGTTGCGGCCTACGGTGCCACCCTCGGATCCTGAAATGTCCATTTGTGGAGATGGGCACCTGGACTCCCGTTAAGAAGACATGTTGTCAACCTCTAGATCCCTTACATGCCTGCACTTTTCGGCTTGCTGCTGCAGCAATCCACGCGTTTTAGATCTGCATGACTCCAACTATTTTAGCACAGCACCCTCACCCCCTGCTGTTCCCACCCGCCTCAACACCGGTGGAAGGGAGGAGAACCAATTAAGGGGGGGACGAGCAGCTGTCTACCCTTAGCAGGAGTGTTGCTGATTACTTACCTTTCCTGCTGCTGCTGGCTGTCCAGCAGCAGACTGAAGGTGGTGCTGCCGTGCGCTGGTATATAACGGCTCAGAGCCTATTATGACACGCGCAGCGAGTGTTCCATTGCCACATTCCATCTACTGCAGGCAGGATACCTGGCTGGCTGAACAGCATTGAGAAGCTCACAGAGACCGCCATAAGCAACACTTTAAAAGAACGCCACAGACCAATCAACCAAACTTTTTTGGGTTATTTTTTATAGTCTGCAGGCATGAAATTAAAGAAGTTGCGGCAATTGGTTGCGGCCTACGGTGCCACCCTCAGATCCAGAAAAGTCCATTTGTGGAGATGGGCACCTGGACTCCCGTTAAAAAGACATGTTGTCAACCTCTAGATCCCTTACATGCCTGCACTTTTCGGCTTGCTGCTGCTGCTGTTGGCTGTCCATCAGCAAACTGATGGTGGCTGCTGCCGTGCGCAGGTATATAAAGGCTCAGAGCCTATTGTGACACGCGCAGCAGTGTTCCATTGCCACATTCCATCTACTGCAGGCAGGATACCTGGCTGGCTGAACAGCATTGAGAAGCTCACAGAGACCGCTATAAGCAACACTTTAAAAGAACACCACAGACCAATCAACCAAACTTTTTTGGGTTATTTTTTATAGTCTGCAGGCATGAAATTAAAGAAGTTGTGGCAATTGGTTGCGGCCTACGGTGCCACCCTCGGATCCTGAAAAGTCCATTTGTGGAGATGGGCACCTGGACTCCCGTTAAGAAGACATGTTGTCAACCTCTAGATCCCTTACATGCCTTCACTTTTCGGCTTGCTGCTGCAGCTGGCTGTCCAGCAGCAGACTGAAGGTGGCTGCTGCCGTGCGCAGGTATATAAAGGCTCAGAGCCTATTGTGACACGCGCAGCAGTGTTCCATTGCCACATTCCATCTACTGCAGGCAGGATACCTGGCTGGCTGAACAGCATTGAGAAGCTCACAGAGACCGCTATAAGCAACACTTTAAAAGAACGCCACAGACCAATCAACCAAACTTTTTTGGGTTATTTTTTATAGTCTGCAGGCATGAAATTAAAGAAGTTGCGGCAATTGGTTGCGGCCTACAGTGCCACCCTCGGATCCTGAAAAGTCCATTTGTGGAGATGGGCACCTGGACTCCCGTTAAAAAGACATGTTGTCAACCCCTAGATCCCTTACATGCCTGCACTTTTCGGCTTGCTGCTGCTGCTGGCTGTCCATCAGCAAACTGATGGTGGCTGCTGCCGTGCGCAGGTATATAAAGGCTCAGAGCCTATTGTGACACGCGCAGCAGTGTTCCATTGCCACATTCCATCTACTGCAGGCAGGATACCTGGCTGGCTGAACAGCATTGAGAAGCTCACAGAGACCGCTATAAGCAACACTTTAAAAGGACGCCACAGACCAATCAACCAAACTTTTTTGGGTTATTTTTTATAGTCTGCAGGCATGAAATTAAAGAAGTTGCAGCAATTGGTTGCGGCCTACGGTGCCACCCTCGGATCCTGAAAAGTCCTTTTGTGGATATGGGCACCTGGACTCCCGTTAAGAAGACATGTTGTCAACCTCTAGATCCCTTACATGCCTGCACTTTTCGGCTTGCTACTGCTGCTGCTGGCTGTCCATCAGCAAACTGATGGTGGCTGCTGCCGTGCGCAGGTATATAAAGGCTCAGAGCCTATTGTGACACGCGCAGCAGTGTTCCATTGCCACATTCCATCTACTGCAGGCAGGATACCTGGCTGGCTGAACAGCATTGAGAAGCTCACAGAGACCGCTATAAGCAACACTTTAAAAGAACGCCACAGACCAATCAACCAAACTTTTTTGGGTTATTTTTTATAGTCTGCAGACATTAATTTAAAGAAGTTGAGGCAATTGGTTGCAGCCTACGGTGCCACCCTCGGATCCTGAAAAGTCCATTTGTGGAGATGGGCACCTGGACTCCCGTTAAGAAGACATGTTGTCAACCTCTACATCCCTTACATGCCTGCACTTTTCGGCTTGCTGCTGCTGTTGCTGGCTGTCCAGCAGTAGACTGAAGGTGGCTGCTGCCGTGCGCAGGTATATAAAGGCTCAGAGCCTATTGTGACACGCGCAGCAGTGTTCCATTGCCACATTCCATCTACTGCAGGCAGGATACCTGGCTGGCTGAACAGCACTGAGAAGCTTACAGAGACCGCTATAAGCAACACTTTAAAAGAACACCACAGACCAATCAACCAAACTTTTTTGGGTTATTTTTTATAGTCTGCAGGCATGAAATTAAAGAAGTTGCGGCAATTGGTTGCGGCCTACGGTGCCACCCTCGGATCCTGAAAAGTCCATTTGTGGAGATGGGCACCTGGACTCCCGTTAAGAAGATATATTGTCAACCTCTAGATCCCTTACATGCCTGCACTTTTCGGCTTGCTGCTGCAGCAATCCACGCGTTTTAGATCTGCATGACTCCAACTATTTTAGCACAGCACCCTCACCCCATGCTGTTCCCACCCGCCTCAACACCGGTGGAAGGGAGGAGAACAAATTAAGGGGCGGACGAGCAGCTGTCTACCCTTAGCAGGAGTGTTGCTGATTACTTACCTTTCCTGCTGCTGCTGGTTGTACAGCAGCAGACTGAAGGTGGCTGCTGCCGTGTGCTGGTATATAAAGGCTCAGAGCCTATTATGACACGCGCAGCCAGTGTTCCATTGCCACATTCCATCTACTGCAGGCAGGATACCTGGCTGGCTGAACAGCATTGAGAAGCTCACAGAGACCGCCATAAGCAACACTTTAAAAGAACGCCACAGACCAATCAACCAAACTTTTTGGGGTTATTTTTTATAGTCTGCAGGCATGAAATTAAAGAAGTTGCGGCAATTGGTTGCGGCCTACAGTGCCACCCTCGGATCCTGAAAAGTCCATTTGTGGAGATGGGCACCTGGACTCCCGTTAAAAAGACATGTTGTCAACCCCTAGATCCCTTACATGCCTGCACTTTTCGGCTTGCTGCTGCTGGCTGTCCATCAGCAAACTGATGGTGGCTGCTGCCGTGCGCAGGTATATAAAGGCTCAGAGCCTATTGTGACACGCGCAGCAGTGTTCCATTGCCACATTCCATCTACTGCAGGCAGGATACCTGGCTTGCTGAACAGCATTGAGAAGCTCACAGAGACCGCTATAAGCAACACTTTAAAAGAACACCACAGACCAATCAACCAAACTTTTTTGGGTTATTTTTTATAGTCTGCAGGCATGAAATTAAAGAAGTTGCGGCAATTGGTTGCGGCCTACGGTGCCACCCTCAGATCCAGAAAAGTCCATTTGTGGAGATGGGCACCTGGACTCCCGTTAAGAAGAAATGTTGTCAACCTCTAGATCCCTTACATGCCTGCACTTTTCGGCTTGCTGCTGCAGCAATCCACGCGTTTTAGATCTGCATGACTCCAACTATTTTAGCACAGCACCCTCACCCCCTGCTGTTCCCACCCGCCTCAACACTGGTGGAAGGGAGGAGAACCAATTAAGGGGGGGACGAGCAGCTGTCTACCCTTAGCAGGAGTGTTGCTGATTACTTACCTTTCCTGCTGCTGCTGGCTGTCCAGCAGCAGACTGAAGGTGGTGCTGCCGTGCGCTGGTATATAACGGCTCAGAGCCTATTATGACACGCGCAGCGAGTGTTCCATTGCCACATTCCATCTACTGCAGGCAGGATACCTGGCTGGCTGAACAGCATTGAGAAGCTCACAGAGACCGCCATAAGCAACACTTTAAAAGAACGCCACAGACCAATCAACCAAACTTTTTTGGGTTATTTTTTATAGTCTGCAGGCATGAAATTAAAGAAGTTGCGGCAATTGGTTGCGGCCTACGGTGCCACCCTCAGATCCAGAAAAGTCCATTTGTGGAGATGGGCACCTGGACTCCCGTTAAAAAGACATGTTGTCAACCTCTAGATCCCTTACATGCCTGCACTTTTCGGCTTGCTGCTGCTGCTGCTGGCTGTCCATCAGCAAACTGATGGTGGCTGCTGCCGTGCGCAGGTATATAAAGGCTCAGAGCCTATTGTGACACGCGCAGCAGTGTTCCATTGCCACATTCCATCTACTGCAGGCAGGATACCTGGCTGGCTGAACAGCATTGAGAAGCTCACAGAGACCGCTATAAGCAACACTTTAAAAGAACACCACAGACCAATCAACCAAACTTTTTTGGGTTATTTTTTATAGTCTGCAGGCATGAAATTAAAGAAGTTGCGGCAATTGGTTGCGGCCTACAGTGCCACCCTCGGATCCTGAAAAGTCCATTTGTGGAGATGGGCACCTGGACTCCCGTTAAAAAGACATGTTGTCAACCCCTAGATCCCTTACATGCCTGCACTTTTCGGCTTGCTGCTGCTGCTGCTGGCTGTCCATCGGCAAACTGATGGTGGCTGCTGCCGTGCGCAGGTATATAAAGGCTCAGAGCCTATTGTGACACGCGCAGCAGTGTTCCATTGCCACATTCCATCTACTGCAGGAAGGATACCTGGCTTGCTGAACAGCATTGAGAAGCTCACAGAGACCGCTATAAGCAACACTTTAAAAGAACACCACAGACCAAACAACCAAACTTTTTTGGGTTATTTTTTATAGTCTGCAGGCATGAAATTAAAGAAGTTGCGGCAATTGGTTGCGGCCTACGGTGCCGCCCTCAGATCCAGAAAAGTCCATTTGTGGAGATTGGCACCTGGACTCCCGTTAAAAAGACATGTTGTCAACCTCTAGATCCCTTACATGCCTGCACTTTTCGGCTTGCTGCTGCTGCTGGCTGTCCATCAGCAAACTGATGGTGGCTGCTGCCGTGCGCAGGTATATAAAGGCTCAGAGCCTATTGTGACACTCGCAGCAGTGTTCCATTGCCACATTCCATCTACTGCAGGCAGGATACCTGGCTGGCTGAACAGCATTGAGAAGCTCACAGAGACCGCTATAAGCAACACTTTAAAAGGACGCCACAGACCAATCAACCAAACTTTTTTGGGTTATTTTTTATAGTCTGCAGGCATGAAATTAAAGAAGTTGCAGCAATTGGTTGCGGCCTACGGTGCCACCTTCGGATCCTGAAAAGTCCTTTTGTGGATATGGGCACCTGGACTCCCGTTAAGAAGACATGTTGTCAACCTCTAGATCCCTTACATGCCTGCACTTTTCGGCTTGCTACTGCTGCTGCTGGCTGTCCATCAGCAAACTGATGGTGGCTGCTGCCGTGCGCAGGTATATAAAGGCTCAGAGCCTATTGTGACACGCGCAGCAGTGTTCCATTGCCACATTCCATCTACTGCAGGCAGGATACCTGGCTGGCTGAACAGCATTGAGAAGCTCACAGAGACCGCTATAAGCAACACTTTAAAAGAACGCCACAGACCAATCAACCAAACTTTTTGGGGTTATTTTTTATAGTCTGCAGACATTAATTTAAAGAAGTTGAGGCAATTGGTTGCAGCCTACGGTGCCACCCTCGGATCCTGAAAAGTCCATTTGTGGAGATGGGCACCTGGACTCCCATTAAGAAGACATGTTGTCAACCTCTACATCCCTTACATGCCTGCACTTTTCGGCTTGCTGCTGCTGTTGCTGGCTGTCCAGCAGTAGACTGAAGGTGGCTGCTGCCGTGCGCAGGTATATAAAGGCTCAGAGCCTATTGTGACACGCGCAGCAGTGTTCCATTGCCACATTCCATCTACTGCAGGCAGGATACCTGGCTGGCTGAACAGCATTGAGAAGCTCACAGAGACTGCTATAAGCAACACTTTAAAAGAACACCACAGACCAATCAACCAAACTTTTTTGGGTTATTTTTTATAGTCTGCAGGCATGAAATTAAAGAAGTTGCAGCAATTGGTTGCGGCCTACAGTGCCACCCTCGGATCCTGAAAAGTCCATTTGTGGAGATGGGCACCTGGACTCCCGTTAAGAAGATATATTGTCAACCTCTAGATCCCTTACATGCCTGCACTTTTCGGCTTGCTGCTGCAGCAATCCACGCGTTTTAGATCTGCATGACTCCAACTATTTTAGCACAGCACCCTCACCCCCTGCTGTTCCCACCCGCCTCAACATCGGTGGAAGGGAGGAGAACCAATTAAGGGGGGGACGAGCAGCTGTCTACCCTTAGCAGGAGTGTTGCTGATTACTTACCTTTCCTGCTGCTGCTGGCTGTCCAGCAGCAGACTGAAGGTGGCTGCTGCCGTGTGCTGGTATATAAAGGCTCAGAGCCTATTATGACACGCGCAGCCAGTGTTCCATTGCCACATTCCATCTACTGCAGGCAGGATACCTGGCTGGCTGAACAGCATTGAGAAGCTCACAGAGACCGCCATAAGCAACACTTTAAAAGAACGCCACAGATCAATCAACCAAACTTTTTTGGGTTATTTTTTATAGTCTGCAGGCATGAAATTAAAGAAGTTGCGGCAATTGGTTGCGGCCTACAGTGCCACCCTCGGATCCTGAAAAGTCCATTTGTGGAGATGGGCACCTGGACTCCCGTTAAAAAGACATGTTGTCAACCCCTAGATCCCTTACATGCCTGCACTTTTCGGCTTGCTGCTGCTGGCTGTCCATCAGCAAACTGATGGTGGCTGCTGCCGTGCGCAGGTATATAAAGGCTCAGAGCCTATTGTGACACGCGCAGCAGTGTTCCATTGCCACATTCCATCTACTGCAGGCAGGATACCTGGCTTGCTGAACAGCATTGAGAAGCTCACAGAGACCGCTATAAGCAACACTTTAAAAGAACACCACAGACCAATCAACCAAACTTTTTTGGGTTATATTTTATAGTCTGCAGGCATGAAATTAAAGAAGTTGCGGCAATTGGTTGCGGCCTACGGTGCCACCCTCAGATCCAGAAAAGTCCATTTGTGGAGATGGGCACCTGGACTCCCGTTAAGAAGATATGTTGTCAACCTCTAGATCCCTTACATGCCTGCACTTTTCGGCTTGCTGCTGCAGCAATCCACGCGTTTTAGATCTGCATGACTCCAACTATTTTAGCACAGCACCCTCACCCCCTGCTGTTCCCACCCGCCTCAACACCGGTGGAAGGGAGGAGAACCAATTAAGGGGGGGACGAGCAGCTGTCTACCCTTAGCAGGAGTGTTGCTGATTACTTACCTTTCCTGCTGCTGCTGGCTGTCCAGCAGCAGACTGAAGGTGGCTGCTGCCGTGTGCTGGTATATAAAGGCTCAGAGCCTATTATGACACGCGCAGCCAGTGTTCCATTGCCACATTCCATCTACTGCAGGCAGGATACCTGGCTGGCTGAACAGCATTGAGAAGCTCACAGAGACCGCCATAAGCAACACTTTAAAAGAACGCCACAGACCAATCAACCAAACTTTTTTGGGTTATTTTTTATAGTCTGCAGGCATGAAATTAAAGAAGTTGCGGCAATTGGTTGCGGCCTACAGTGCCACCCTCGGATCCTGAAAAGTCCATTTGTGGAGATGGGCACCTGGACTCCCGTTAAAAAGACATGTTGTCAACCCCTAGATCCCTTACATGCCTGCACTTTTCGGCTTGCTGCTGCTGGCTGTCCATCAGCAAACTGATGGTGGCTGCTGCCGTGCGCAGGTATATAAAGGCTCAGAGCCTATTGTGACACGCGCAGCAGTGTTCCATTGCCACATTCCATCTACTGCAGGCAGGATACCTGGCTTGCTGAACAGCATTGAGAAGCTCACAGAGACCGCTATAAGCAACACTTTAAAAGAACACCACAGACCAATCAACCAAACTTTTTTGGGTTATATTTTATAGTCTGCAGGCATGAAATTAAAGAAGTTGCGGCAATTGGTTGCGGCCTACGGTGCCACCCTCAGATCCAGAAAAGTCCATTTGTGGAGATGGGCACCTGGACTCCTGTTAAGAAGATATGTTGTCAACCTCTAGATCCCTTACATGCCTGCACTTTTCGGCTTGCTGCTGCAGCAATCCACGCGTTTTAGATCTGCATGACTCCAACTATTTTAGCACAGCACCCTCACCCCCTGCTGTTCCCACCCGCCTCAACACCGGTGGAAGGGAGGAGAACCAATTAAGGGGGGGACGAGCAGCTGTCTACCCTTAGCAGGAGTGTTGCTGATTACTTACCTTTCCTGCTGCTGCTGGCTGTCCAGCAGCAGACTGAAGGTGGCTGCTGCCGTGTGCTGGTATATAAAGGCTCAGAGCCTATTATGACACGCGCAGCCAGTGTTCCATTGCCACATTCCATCTACTGCAGGCAGGATACCTGGCTGGCTGAACAGCATTGAGAAGCTCAGAGAGACCGCCATAAGCAACACTTTAAAAGAACGCCACAGACCAATCAACCAAACTTTTTTGGGTTATTTTTTATAGTCTGCAGGCATGAAATTAAAGAAGTTGCGGCAATTGGTTGCGGCCTACAGTGCCACCCTCGGATCTTGAAAAGTCCATTTGTGGAGATAGGCACCTGGACTCCCGTTAAAAAGACATGTTGTCAACCCCTAGATCCCTTACATGCCTGCACTTTTCGGCTTGCTGCTGCTGCTGGCTGTCCATCAGCAAACTGATGGTGGCTGCTGCCGTGCGCAGGTATATAAAGGCTCAGAGCCTATTGTGACACGCGCAGCAGTGTTCCATTGCCACATTCCATCTACTGCAGGCAGGATACCTGGCTGGCTGAACAGCATTGAGAAGCTCACAGAGACCGCTATAAGCAACACTTTAAAAGGACGCCACAGACCAATCAACCAAACTTTTTTGGGTTATTTTTTATAGTCTGCAGGCATGAAATTAAAGAAGTTGCAGCAATTGGTTGCGGCCTACGGTGCCACCTTCGGATCCTGAAAAGTCCTTTTGTGGATATGGGCACCTGGACTCCCGTTAAGAAGACATGTTGTCAACCTCTAGATCCCTTACATGCCTGCACTTTTCGGCTTGCTACTGCTGCTGCTGGCTGTCCATCAGCAAACTGATGGTGGCTGCTGCCGTGCGCAGGTATATAAAGGCTCAGAGCCTATTGTGACACGCGCAGCAGTGTTCCATTGCCACATTCCATCTACTGCAGGCAGGATACCTGGCTGGCTGAACAGCATTGAGAAGCTCACAGAGACCGCTATAAGCAACACTTTAAAAGAACGCCACAGACCAATCAACCAAACTTTTTGGGGTTATTTTTTATAGTCTGCAGACATTAATTTAAAGAAGTTGAGGCAATTGGTTGCAGCCTACGGTGCCACCCTCGGATCCTGAAAAGTCCATTTGTGGAGATGGGCACCTGGACTCCCATTAAGAAGACATGTTGTCAACCTCTACATCCCTTACATGCCTGCACTTTTCGGCTTGCTGCTGCTGTTGCTGGCTGTCCAGCAGTAGACTGAAGGTGGCTGCTGCCGTGCGCAGGTATATAAAGGCTCAGAGCCTATTGTGACACGCGCAGCAGTGTTCCATTGCCACATTCCATCTACTGCAGGCAGGATACCTGGCTGGCTGAACAGCATTGAGAAGCTCACAGAGACTGCTATAAGCAACACTTTAAAAGAACACCACAGACCAATCAACCAAACTTTTTTGGGTTATTTTTTATAGTCTGCAGGCATGAAATTAAAGAAGTTGCAGCAATTGGTTGCGGCCTACAGTGCCACCCTCGGATCCTGAAAAGTCCATTTGTGGAGATGGGCACCTGGACTCCCGTTAAGAAGATATATTGTCAACCTCTAGATCCCTTACATGCCTGCACTTTTCGGCTTGCTGCTGCAGCAATCCACGCGTTTTAGATCTGCATGACTCCAACTATTTTAGCACAGCACCCTCACCCCCTGCTGTTCCCACCCGCCTCAACACCGGTGGAAGGGAGGAGAACCAATTAAGGGGGGGACGAGCAGCTGTCTACCCTTAGCAGGAGTGTTGCTGATTACTTACCTTTCCTGCTGCTGCTGGCTGTCCAGCAGCAGACTGAAGGTGGCTGCTGCCGTGTGCTGGTATATAAAGGCTCAGAGCCTATTATGACACGCGCAGCCAGTGTTCCATTGCCACATTCCATCTACTGCAGGCAGGATACCTGGCTGGCTGAACAGCATTGAGAAGCTCACAGAGACCGCCATAAGCAACACTTTAAAAGAACGCCACAGATCAATCAACCAAACTTTTTTGGGTTATTTTTTATAGTCTGCAGGCATGAAATTAAAGAAGTTGCGGCAATTGGTTGCGGCCTACAGTGCCACCCTCGGATCCTGAAAAGTCCATTTGTGGAGATGGGCACCTGGACTCCCGTTAAAAAGACATGTTGTCAACCCCTAGATCCCTTACATGCCTGCACTTTTCGGCTTGCTGCTGCTGGCTGTCCATCAGCAAACTGATGGTGGCTGCTGCCGTGCGCAGGTATATAAAGGCTCAGAGCCTATTGTGACACGCGCAGCAGTGTTCCATTGCCACATTCCATCTACTGCAGGCAGGATACCTGGCTTGCTGAACAGCATTGAGAAGCTCACAGAGACCGCTATAAGCAACACTTTAAAAGAACACCACAGACCAATCAACCAAACTTTTTTGGGTTATATTTTATAGTCTGCAGGCATGAAATTAAAGAAGTTGCGGCAATTGGTTGCGGCCTACGGTGCCACCCTCAGATCCAGAAAAGTCCATTTGTGGAGATGGGCACCTGGACTCCCGTTAAGAAGATATGTTGTCAACCTCTAGATCCCTTACATGCCTGCACTTTTCGGCTTGCTGCTGCAGCAATCCACGCGTTTTAGATCTGCATGACTCCAACTATTTTAGCACAGCACCCTCACCCCCTGCTGTTCCCACCCGCCTCAACACCGGTGGAAGGGAGGAGAACCAATTAAGGGGGGGACGAGCAGCTGTCTACCCTTAGCAGGAGTGTTGCTGATTACTTACCTTTCCTGCTGCTGCTGGCTGTCCAGCAGCAGACTGAAGGTGGCTGCTGCCGTGTGCTGGTATATAAAGGCTCAGAGCCTATTATGACACGCGCAGCCAGTGTTCCATTGCCACATTCCATCTACTGCAGGCAGGATACCTGGCTGGCTGAACAGCATTGAGAAGCTCACAGAGACCGCCATAAGCAACACTTTAAAAGAACGCCACAGACCAATCAACCAAACTTTTTTGGGTTATTTTTTATAGTCTGCAGGCATGAAATTAAAGAAGTTGCGGCAATTGGTTGCGGCCTACAGTGCCACCCTCGGATCCTGAAAAGTCCATTTGTGGAGATGGGCACCTGGACTCCCGTTAAAAAGACATGTTGTCAACCCCTAGATCCCTTACATGCCTGCACTTTTCGGCTTGCTGCTGCTGGCTGTCCATCAGCAAACTGATGGTGGCTGCTGCCGTGCGCAGGTATATAAAGGCTCAGAGCCTATTGTGACACGCGCAGCAGTGTTCCATTGCCACATTCCATCTACTGCAGGCAGGATACCTGGCTTGCTGAACAGCATTGAGAAGCTCACAGAGACCGCTATAAGCAACACTTTAAAAGAACACCACAGACCAATCAACCAAACTTTTTTGGGTTATATTTTATAGTCTGCAGGCATGAAATTAAAGAAGTTGCGGCAATTGGTTGCGGCCTACGGTGCCACCCTCAGATCCAGAAAAGTCCATTTGTGGAGATGGGCACCTGGACTCCTGTTAAGAAGATATGTTGTCAACCTCTAGATCCCTTACATGCCTGCACTTTTCGGCTTGCTGCTGCAGCAATCCACGCGTTTTAGATCTGCATGACTCCAACTATTTTAGCACAGCACCCTCACCCCCTGCTGTTCCCACCCGCCTCAACACCGGTGGAAGGGAGGAGAACCAATTAAGGGGGGGACGAGCAGCTGTCTACCCTTAGCAGGAGTGTTGCTGATTACTTACCTTTCCTGCTGCTGCTGGCTGTCCAGCAGCAGACTGAAGGTGGCTGCTGCCGTGTGCTGGTATATAAAGGCTCAGAGCCTATTATGACACGCGCAGCCAGTGTTCCATTGCCACATTCCATCTACTGCAGGCAGGATACCTGGCTGGCTGAACAGCATTGAGAAGCTCAGAGAGACCGCCATAAGCAACACTTTAAAAGAACGCCACAGACCAATCAACCAAACTTTTTTGGGTTATTTTTTATAGTCTGCAGGCATGAAATTAAAGAAGTTGCGGCAATTGGTTGCGGCCTACAGTGCCACCCTCGGATCTTGAAAAGTCCATTTGTGGAGATAGGCACCTGGACTCCCGTTAAAAAGACATGTTGTCAACCCCTAGATCCCTTACATGCCTGCACTTTTCGGCTTGCTGCTGCTGCTGGCTGTCCATCAGCAAACTGATGGTGGCTGCTGCCGTGCGCAGGTATATAAAGGCTCAGAGCCTATTGTGACACGCGCAGCAGTGTTCCATTGCCACATTCCATCTACTGCAGGCAGGATACCTGGCTGGCTGAACAGCATTGAGAAGCTCACAGAGACCGCTATAAGCAACACTTTAAAAGAACGCCACAGACCAATCAACCAAACTTTTTTGGGTTATTTTTTATAGTCTGCAGGCATGAAATTAAAGAAGTTGCGGCAATTGGTTGCGGCCTACGGTGCCACCCTCGGATCCTGAAAAGTCCATTTGTGGAGATGGGCACCTGGACTCCCGTTAAGAAGACATGTTGTCAACCTCTAGATCCCTTACATGCCTGCACTTTTCGGCTTGCTGCTGCTGCTGCTGGCTGTCCAGCAGCAGACTGAAGGTGGCTGCTGCCGTGCGCAGGTATATAAAGGCTCAGAGCCTATTGTGACACTGTAAAATAATACTCTTCTTGTATTATTTTTTCCTACTGAGGACTTCGCAAAGTATCAATATCACGATATTCTTATAAAAAAATGTATCTATTTATTCTTGGAGTGTCCATTAAAAAGAATCAGATTGCAGCAGGTACATACAATAATTAGTTCTAAAGTAATTGTCCATTTGTCCATAATTAGCTTAATTGTTAAGATTCACCCATCTTTCCTTGGATCCTGGCTGGTAAATCATGTCTTTGTCCAGCACGTGTCTAGGCCTACATGTCAGATATGTCTCAGCATGAAGATTCTTCTTCTGTGTCTTGTGGGGTGGGCAGAGCAAGAGCCCCCCTTTCTGTACCATGGGCTTTTATAGCCAGTCGTATGGCACACCTGTTCTACATATGGTAGTGAACTAAAAATACACACACAAATAGCGCATGTCAACTAGACACGATGGCTGAGGCATAGAACTCAGAAAAATGATTATCGATTAACATTCCTAATGAATTTCCATAATTAACCATTTAACATTTCCCCCTTTTTTGAGAATAAAAGGATTTAAACTGAAAATTCTCAAAAGAAGATACATTCATCAATCATTTTTTCCTTTCCTTCTTCCTTGGCAATATCATTACATTTCCATAATAATAATAATAATAATAATAATAATATCAATAATAGTATCAGATTGTTGTTATATAATGATGTGAATTCATGTTATGGTAAGCCGTGACTAATATTCATTTAATATGTATAATTATACTTCCCTATATCTAAATCGAAGCAATCGCGGGTCCCATCGTCATCATCTGATGTCATCGGGTTGTCGTCTCGTCTTCTTCTTGGTTCTTTTATAACAGTCTTTAGATGAGAACTCCTTTGAAATAAATTATAGTGTGTAGATATTGTACAGTCCATAATTGTATTCATCATTGTTCAGTCCATAAACTGTTCTCTTTATTAGAAAGATCATGTGTCAATTGATAAGAAAACAAAGTCCATGGATGAAATGTAGCTTTAATATCTGTGCCATGTCACCTGTACTTACGTTGGATATTCTGGAATCTTCCGTGTCGTCCGCACTGGTCTCGTGTCACTTTTGGAACAGATGTGACGTCTATGTTCAGTAAAGCAAGGGTTAACTTGACACTTCCCAGCTTTATATAGCCCCATAACCAGTACTCAGTCCTTTATATACAGGACACATATGCCAGGTATTACCTGTTCACCAGCTGTCATTGAAGCGTTGCAGGTGATAGGAAACCACTGGAACGTGATGAAACTTGAACACAACCCAGTACATATAGGATCATCGTCCTCTGCCGTCCCGGTGATCAGTGGTGTGAATTGTATCTGACACAGTCTATTATCACTCAGCATTCACACCTGTTACCTTCTGAGACGTCCGGATATCAGTTGCTTCTTCTTGTAACTTTTGAGAGTCTCTTTGATTTATAAATATGAAAAGTCTTTATTAAGATAGAATTCATAATTGCGATGTCTTGATTGAAGTCTTCATTCCCTAATCTGATACCAAATCTGGCAACTTTCCTAACCTATAATATCACAGCGTACCATAGTAATCAATAATATCCATCTAATTATTATCAAAATATTTAAATAAATTATGTTTGGAATAATAAACAATAATAGATAGTAATTCAATCAAGTTCTCCATGTGATAAAATATTTTTATGTCATAGGTGTAATTACCTTTTCCAACCCATAGGTGTCAGTGTGTTTTGAAACAACAAGTGTTTATATCTTTATTAAACCAATAATATCAAAGAATGTATACTCCTGAACTAAAATGAATAAATATATGAATGTATGAATGAATGAATGAATGAATTGTTGTGTTTACTCAAAAAAATTGAAACATTTTTCTTATATTAATTCATATCATCATTATATTTAATGAAGCAATACTCTTGTACTTGACATTACCCCATTAAATATTAATGTGTTTTCTCAATTGAAATATTGAACTGAATTAAAATCAAAAATTGAGAATGAAAAATGGAAAAATAAGAAAATAAGTAAGAATAAAATTTTAAAAATTAAAAATAAAATTAAAAATAAAAATAAGAATAAAAATAAAAATAAAAATAAGGCCTTTAAATTTTAATGACAAATGCAGAGTAATTTTATTCTCCATAAAAAATACCCTTATATCTCCATTATCTGGATGATTTCATATTTGTCATAACCTTGTAGCACCAAAAAATTATTAAACTATGCAACTTTGCATGTA
Organism: Phyllobates terribilis; assembly: GCF_046119375.1. NCBI lineage: Eukaryota > Metazoa > Chordata > Amphibia > Anura > Dendrobatidae > Phyllobates > Phyllobates terribilis. The sequence continues at coordinate 4,433,469 of NW_027362807.1, read as the reverse complement.
ACACCCTTCTTAATTATATCATTGTACCTTATTATTGTTTCTTCTTTATTAAAATGTGTGGAAAATAAGTATTGATCAAAAGTGATTATGTAATCAGGATCAAAAACACATTTTCCCCCTTAATACCAAAAAATATTATTTTATAAAATAATTTATATATCAGAACAAAATTAAAAATAATTATTCTTCTAGAAATATTTTGCATAAATTTCATATCGATGAGTAGCATAGATTTGTCTAAAGAGAGGTGTGTACCTATTTAGGTAACCATTAAAAATAATATCATAGTTATTCAAGAATATTATCATGTGGAAAATTATTCTAAATATAAATTTGCTTTGTAAACCATTTGATGTGTGGTTGCCCTTATCCACTATTAGTTAAATCAAGAAATAATAATTATTAAAGAAATATAGAAGTATATATATATATGTAGATAATACCTAATTATGTATTATAATTTTTCTCAGAATTAAATATATTTTTGTACCTTCACATAAAGAAACATTTTTTTCAAACATACAAACGTACGAGGCCTCTGTCACATCAATCACACTTAGCAGCTGCTGATTTACTCATCTGTCACCTTCACTCTGACATTCACAGATCTGTTCAACTCAAACATTCCACATATGAAGTTTTATATATATATATATATATATATATATATATATATATATATATATATATATATATTTAACCCAAAATTGTTGTATCCCAATTTTTCAATGCGCATTGTAAACTATTAGTTAAATTGAATATCTTTATATTTCTTTGAATATTCCGCAAGTACATATTATATAATATGAGAGTAAGTCACTGGAATTTCAGACACTTGAAAAAACTCTTGACTTAGATTCTTTTTTCACTGGCTGCCCGGTCTTAAGTTACATCAGCTGAAAATAGAATGAATGGGATCCTATACTATTAGCTCAAAGTTCAAAGGCCGCAGCTGTCACACGTCATGCTGTAAAGCTACTTGTTATAACGAACACTTCATGCACAGAAAATATTAATTAATTAATGTTACACATAATAATTAACTAGTTATTATTTTAAAATGTTATACACATAAATCATGCAATTTTTCCACTTCCTGTGTGAATAAAGAAATAAATCCATTTTAGAGTTGTTTGATCAAATCCTGCTTTGGAATGAAACCTCTAAGGAAATATAAGAAAATAAAATTAAATATTAAATTTATACAGAAACAGAATTATTTAAATATCTTATACATATATTGGTTGGTTCTAATGTAATTCAAAATATTGTTACTTAAATTTATATATGAAGTTCTAATTTATTAATTAATATATATATATATATATTTTTTTATAAATATATATATATACAATTATACACAATCTCTACTTAGACAAGTGTATATATATATATATATATATATATGAACTATTAGAAACTATGTAACTACAATTTTACTGTATAAGATTATAAATAAATATTAAGACATTGTAACACTTCTATGCTACATTATAATTACAGTTTTTTCTTAGCCACTCCCTAAACCAAATCTTCTGTCTCTCTCAAATATCTCCAGGAACGCCCTATTTAGGAAAGACATTTTTCTATCCTTCAAAACCTCAGAGAACTGCCTGTTCTTCTGTCCACATTCCATGATGTCACTGTGAGCTGGTCGTCTCACCTGACTCTGTCCGTCTATTTCGGCCATTTTCTTTCTTAGGGAAAAGTCATAGCTTTGCATTTTTAACTCTTTCTGTAAAGAGATGGACCTTTGCACTGGCTGATATGGCTTATAACAGATATGAAATCTCCTGCGTATTCGATAGAGTTCACTTTGGGGATGACTCAGTCTAGGAGAGTTTGATATTGGCTTTTGGTAAGAATTTACCTTTTCTGGTTTTATAAATTTAACTTGATTTATTTTCTTTTCACGATTTTCATGTTTTCTAACAAAATCCAGCAACTGAGCACATTCAAATAATGAATTTTTTGTGATGCCATAACTTGGGAAACTGGATCTAGGAATTTGAATTTTTGTACAAAAGTTGTTATCATTTGTTGTACTTTTCCATTTTTGATGAGAGCTTTGTACAACCGTTCAAATATGGACATGAATGTATATGTACATTCCTTCCTACCAATCCTTAGTTTCTGCAGATCTTCTATGTTGGGAAAATCCTTTGTGACACAATAAATCAAATATTTTAACCTGTCCGAATCATTTTCCCATCCATTAGGAGAGTAACATCTGGACAATGTCACAGGAATCCATATTTTAAATAACTGATTCCTCTCCTCATTGGATAAATCAAACTTATCAGAAAAGCTCTTAAATGTCTCTGAATTTCTACAGGCATGGATTTTGACATCATATTTTCTCATGATTTTGTATAATTTCAGCAAATTTTTCCTCATTTTAATTTGTAGTTGAGCCTGGGTAATTCCTGAATTCTCTGATATTTTTAGTGGCTCTTGTACGTCCGTTCCTCCTACGTCACTCACGTCTCCTCCCACATCACCTAGTATGTCGGTTTCTCGTATATCAGTCATGTCTCCTCCCATGTCAGGTTTCTGTATGTCCGTCACTTGGTCAGACCCAAGGTCACCTTCAGTTACAGACACGTGTCTTACTTCTTGTTCATTTTCCACATTACAGTCAGAATCATTGTCACTATCTGACACTATTTCTACACTATTTTCCTGCTTAGAACTTTCAAGTACAAAATTATGAAATACATGTACAAGATGTAGAATATTCCGCAATTTCTGTTTGTCTCTATTTACCAATTTAGAAGTTAACTGTAAATTCTGCAATTCACATTCTTTGTATAAACTGAGCCACAAAACGTCTAAGTCATTTCCTACATTAATTTTGAAATTAATATTACTTTGTTTAGCAAAAGAAGAAATTATATCCATATTTTGCTTACCTTAAGATTCCTTAGCTTCTCTTTATCAGCACGTCCTGTCTTCAGTTCGTCTGATTCTTTTCCTGTGTGATTCTGTTCCTTGTTAGTACCTCTGCTTCCTGTTAGTCCTCAGTCTGTAGGTTCCTTTCTGCTTCTTGTGACAAATTAGTGAATTTACTGACACATGAACAACAGCTGTTCAACTCGTCAGGAATACCCCCCTTTGTTCAAAAAAGGAAATTCACTTTTAAAAAAAAACGAAAAAACAGGACTGGCTGGCTCACCATTGTAAAATAATACTCTTTCTGTATTATTTTTTCTACTGAGGACTTCTCAAAGTATCAATATCACGATATTCTTATAAAAAAATGTATCTATTTATTCTTGGATTGTCCATTAAATAGAATCAGATTGCAGCAGGTACATACAATAATTAGTTAAAAAGTAATTGTCCATTTGTCCATAATTAGCTTAATTGTTAAGATTCACCCATCTTTCCTTGGATCCTGGCTGGTAAATCACGTCTTTGTCCAGCACGTGTCCAGGCCTACGTCAGCTGCTTCTCAGCATGAAGATTCTTGTGTCTTGTGGGGTGGGAAGAGCAAGAGAGCCCCCCTTTTCTGTACCATGGGCTTTTATAGCCAGTCGTATGGCACACCTGTTCTACATATGGTAGTGAACTAAAAATATACACACAAATAGCGCATGTCAACTAGACACGATGGCTGATGCATAGAACTCAAAATTTGAGAATAAAATGAATATCCGCTATTAATTATTTAACAGGTACCATGAATACTAGGATAGGGACGAGGGGTACCCTACATACAAGGACAGGAATGCGGGGTACCATGCATACCAGAATGAGGGATGGAGTGCCATGCATACCAGGATAGGAATGCGGGGTACCATGAATACCAGGATAGGGATGGGGAACCATGAATACCAGGATAGGGATGAGGGGTACCATACATACCAGGATAGGAATGCGGGGGGTTCCATGCATACCAGGATGAAGGGTACCATGCATACCAGAATAAGGATGAGGGGTACCATGCATACCAGTATAGGGATGAGGGGTGCCATGCATACCAGTATAGGGATGAGGGGTGCCATACATACCAGGATAGGGGATGGGGTGCCATGCATACCAGGATAGGGATGAGGAAGCCATATATACCATGATTGGGGATGAGGCGTGCCATGCATACCAGGTTTCTGGGATGAGGAATCCATACATACCAGAATTGGGATGAGGGGTGCCATGTATACCAGGATGAGGGATGGGGTGTCATGCATACCAGGATGAAGGGTACCATGCATACCAGAATAGGGATGAGGGGTACCATGCATACCAGTATAGGGATGAGGGTTGCCATACGTACCAGGATAGGGGATGGGGTGCCATGCATACCAGGATAGGGATGAGGGAGCCATATATACCAGGATTGGGGATGAAGCGTGAATTGCATACCAGGATAAGGGATTGGGTGCCATGCATACCAGGTTTCTGGGATGAGGTCATACATACCAGAATTGGGATGAGGGGTGCCATGTATACCAGGATGAGGGATGGGGTGCCATGCATACCAGGATGAGAGGTACCATACATACCAGAATAGGGATGAGGGGTACCAAGCATACCAGGATAGGAATGAGGGGCACCATGCATACCAGGATGAGGGATGGGGTGTCATGCATACCAGGATTGGGGGATGAGTGGTGCCATGCATACCAGGATGAGGGATTGGGTAACATACATACCAGGATTGGAATCAGGGGTGCCATGCATACCAGGATTGGGGTATGAGGAGGCCATACATACCAGGATTGGGGGATGAGGGGTGCCATACATACTAGGATAGGGATGAGGGGTACCATGCATACCAGGATGAGGGATGGGGTGCCATGCATACCAGGATTGGGGGAGTAGTAGTGCCATACATACCAGGATTGGGATGAGGGGTGCAATGTATACCAGATTTGGAATGAGAGGTGCCATGCATACCAAGATTGGGGATGAGGGGTGCCATGCATACCAGGATTGGGGATGAGGGGTGCCATGCATACCAAGATTGGGGATGAGGAGTGCCATGCATACCAGGATTGGGGATGAGGGGTGCCATGCATACCAGGATTGGGGGTGAGGGGTGCCATGCATACCAGTATGAGGGATTGGGTGCCATGCATACCAGGTTTCTGGGATGAGGAAGCCATACATACCAGAATTGGGATGAGGGGTGCCATGTATACCAGGATGAGGGATGGGGTGTCATGCATACCAGGATGAAGGGTACCATGCATACCAGAATAGGGATGAGGGTTGCCATACGTACCAGGATAGGGGATGGGGTGCCATGCATACCAGGATAGGGATGAGGGAGCCATATATACCAGGATTGGGGATGAAGCGTGAATTGCATACCAGGATAAGGGATTGGGTGCCATGCATACCAGGTTTCTGGGATGAGGCCATACATACCAGAATTGGGATGAGGGGTGCCATGTATACCAGGATGAGGGATGGGGTGCCATGCATACCAGGATTGGCGGATGAGTGGTGCCATCTATACCAGGATGAGGGATTGGGTAACATACATACCAGGATTGGAATAAGGGGTGCAATGTATACCAGATTTGGAATCAGGGGTGCCATGCATACCAGGATTGGGGGATGAGGGTTGCCATACATACCTGGATAGGGATGAGGGGTACAATGCATACCAGGATGAGGGATGGGGTGCCATGCATACCAGGATTGGGGGAGTAGTAGTGCCATGCATACCAGGATGAGGGATTGGGTACCATACATACCAGGATTGGGATGAGGGGTGCAATGTATACCAGATTTGGAATGAGAGGTGCCATGCATACTAGGATTGGGGATGAGGGGTGCCATGCATACCAAGATTGGGGATGAGGGGTGCCATGCATACAAGGATTGGGGATGAGGGGTGCCATGCATACCAGGATTGGGGGTGAGGGGTGCCATGCATACCAGGATTGGGAATGAGGGGTGTCATGCATACCAGGATGGGGATGAGGGGTGCCATGCATATCAGGATGGGGATGAGGGGTGCCATGCATACCAGGATGGGATGGTGGGGACAAGATGGGGGCAGCAGAAATACCAGGAGGGGGGCAGCACATACCAGCATGGGAGACCATATACCAATAAAAATGCTCACCACCCGGGCATAGAACGGGTTCAATAGCTAGTTACAATATACAGCATGATCTGAAAATACAGCAGTTCCTACCTGAGATGTAGGTTGCCATGTAGGCAAGTGACGGCTAATTAAGAAAAGGACTATATGGCTATGCATATTGTGCAAAGGAGAATAATAGGTATAATCCTTTACGTCTGGATGTAGTATCCTCCATACATCGACCAGTTGAGACCAAAGCACAATTAGCAAAGCTTTTGTTTGTGTTTTAGATTGGTGACTCCAGCCCCGGGACGCGTCTAAAGAAGGATCCAAGACAAAATTAAAGTCACCTCCAATGATAAGGTCCTCCGCAAAATATTTTAGTTTGTTTAAGTAATAACGACATGTCTTAATTTGGTCACAATTAGGGAGATAGCAGTTCGCCAAAGTCATAATTTTGGAGTAGATGGAGATCTTAACAAACACATACCTCCCTTCCGTGTCAGACAGTGTTTTTACAATAGTACGCGGCAGTGATCTGTGGTGGCCTATACTCAGCACCTTAGACTTCAAAACTGCATTTTTCTGGGACGCCAAGATGAATAATATCTATTAGTAATCTGAGGTACAGTATATGATCGCCTCTAAAGTGTGACTCCTGAAGAAAGAAAATGTACGTGCTGTTTATGCCTACGATAAAACACTTGAGCTCCTTTCTCTGGAACATTAAGTCCTCTGGCATTCAATGAACAAGTTTTGAGTTGTGCCATATTATATGAAAAAAAGGGGGAATGGAAGAGAGAAAGGTTAAGAGAAAAGAGGAAGTATAGACGGTAGAAAGTAACGTCTACCTCTCAGTGTCTAAGAAGTATAGATAATGAATATATCAAAACAGATCCCAATGCAAGTCCCTAACTGGGGGTTGTCTTTACAGGCATAAGGGTATGTGCCCACGTAGCGTTTTACAAGCGTATATGCTGCAGAATTTCTGCAGCGTAAACGCTTGTAAAACGCTTGTTAAGCTGCACCCTATGGTCCCCAATGAGAATCTGCAAGTTCTATGCCCATGCTGCAGATTTTTCCGCAGCGTTTTTGATGCGCACAAAAATCCGCAGCATGTCAATTAATTTTTGCGTTTCTGCATGCGGAATTGCCTTCGCAATGCAATAAAAAACGCAAGGCAATTCCGCATGTAGAAAACGCATGATAAACACTTGCGAAATTCCGCATGCGTTTTTCCGGGAGAGGACATGCAGAAATGAAGCAGAAATTTTCTGCTTGATTTCCGCAACGTGGGCACATAGCCTAAGTCAAACTTTCAGTTCTAGGATTCCTATTAGGTGGAGCCATGGAATATAAAGCAAGTAAAGTAATACAGCCTGATATTACAGTAGTATCATGTGAACTCAACTTATATGCCGGTCTAAGATCTTATATGAACTTAGACATTCTATATAGTGGAAGAGTGGCTCCTAATGCTCTATTTAGATATATCTAATTATATGCTCAAAGAAGTAAGCATCTGCAAACTGTCTCTCATCAGGGAAGACAAGATTCATTTCAGGAGCTCATATGATTGGCAGGTTCCTTTCCCATCTGGCTGCATCACCATGAAGTTCCTGATCCATTGAACGCCTTCTGTGACGTGCTGGAACTCTCTGTGGCAATGGTGGAGCAGGTGGCCAGTCAGATATATGGAATGTCCAGGGCATCACAAATAGGTCTCATGTTGCTTGGATCTTTGAAAATATACAGCTGGAATGGGTACCCCCAGGAGTACATCAGGCCATTTTCCCGGATGGCATCAAGTAGTGGTTTCAATACCCTTCTTTTAGCAAGTGTCATTCAGGATAGATATGTGAGCAATTATATGCGTTTTCCATTGAAATCACCAGGATCCAACTCCTCTGCTTTCCTCACAATGGCCTCTTTTACATTGAAAAAATGTATGCGAGAGATAATGTCCCTTGGACTCTCAGGATCTGGGCCATGATTGCCTATTGTACGGTGCGCCTTATAAATCTCCACCTCCTTATCAATAGGATCACCAAGGATATTATGAATAATGATCGCAGTGTTGGCATAATCACTTGTGCATTGATGCTTTCAGGTACACCCTTTATCCAGATATTATTGTGAATTTATTGCTCATCAACCATATTAAACAGATGGTTTATTTACTGGCTGTGAAGATCCAGTGTTAGTTTCTGAGCATTATGATGGCCACCAACTTGGATGACATTATCCTCTAATCTCTGTACCTTGTCAGTAAGCTGTGACAGGATAGAAGTGAGGGGACGTATTTCAGTATTGTATGTGGTCTCCAGCCTCTGAATATATTGCTCTATATCTTCTTTAGTAGGGATAGACGCAATCTGATATACAAATAAGTTATGTTGTTCCCCATATCAGAATAACCTGTGGTTGGGGGGTAAATGTCCCTGTGAAGCAAGCACTGCTCAGTATGTGGGCTTTGGTGAGAGTACAGGGAGATTTGTGGAGCTGTTTTCTTGTGAGGCCTACATTAAGAGAGAAGTTGGTGCAGGACTTACAGGCTGGAGCTGTCTGGCATCATGAGGGTTAAGACTGCTTCTTTTTCCACGCTGAGGTGAGGCAGTAATAGCTCCAGAGCAGGAAGATAAGACCTTCCATAAGAAACGCTGCATACGAGACATGCTGACGGAGGTGGAGGACCTCAGATTAACCTCTGATCTCTTCTTTCTTTTCCATATCGGACGTCATGTTTGAGGCTGTAAATTGCTTATAATTCCCCTAGGAACACGGTCTGAAGAGAATACTCTCAGTGTGTGCGTTCTCTTGGTGCTATGTCCAGGCCATGATGGGGAGCAGGATTGTGTGATGTAACAATCTTGTGTGATGTAACATCCTTACGGAAACGCGATTTGTGACACCGATGGAACAGCGCCAGAACAGGAAGTGCGTATGAGTGTATTTATTTTAACAAGGCCAAACATGAGGAATGAGGAGTTGTCCTAGTAGTGGACAACCCCTTTATGAAGATGCAATTTTTGGTTAAAAATGAAAAAGGCTTCTCCTCAGTGTGACTTCTCTGAAGTTTAAGAGTTGATTTCCGTGTAAAACATTTCCCACATTAAGAACATGAAAATGGCTTCTCGTCTGTGTGAGTTCTCTGGTGACTAAGAAATGATGATTTCTTCACAAAACATTTCCCACATTCTGAACAGGAAAAAGGCTTCTCCCCTGTGTGAATTCTCTGGTGCTTAAGAAAAGCTGATTTCCAGCTAAAACATTTTCCACATTCTGGACAGAAAAAAGGCTTCTGCCCTGTGTGAATTCTCTGGTGCCTAACCAAATCTGATTTCCGGCTAAAACATTTCCCACATTCTGAACAGGAAAAAGGCTTATCCCCTGTGTGAATTCTCTGGTGCTTAAGAAAAGCTGATTTCCAGCTAAAACATTTTCCACATTCTGAACAGAAAAAAGGCTTCTCCCCTGTGTGAATTCTCTGGTGCTTAACCAAATCTGATTTCCGGCTAAAACATTTCCCACATTCTGAACACGAAAAAGGCTTCTCCCCTGTGTGAATTCTCTGGTGCTTAAGAAAAGCTGATTTCCAGCTAAAACATTTTCCACATTCTGAACAGAAAAAAGGCTTCTCCCCTGTGTGAATTCTCTGGTGCTTAACCAAATCTGATTTCCGGCTAAAACATTTTCCACATTCTGAACAGAAAAAAGGCTTCTCCCCTGTGTGAATTCTCTGGTGCTCAACCAAATCTATTTTCCGGCTAAAACATTTTACACATTCTGAACAGGAAAAAAGCATCTCCCCTGTGTGAATTCTCTGGTGCTTAACCAAATCTGATTTCCGGCTAAAACATTTCCCACATTCTGAACAGGAAAAAGGCTTCTCCCCTGTGTGAATTCTCTGGTGCTTAAGAAAAGCTGATTTCCAGCTAAAACATTTTCCACATTCTGAACAGAAAAAAGGCTTCTCCCCTGTGTGAATTCTCTGGTGCTTAACCAAATCTGATTTCCGGCTAAAACATTTCCCACATTCTGAACAGGAAAAAGGCTTCTCCCCTGTGTGAATTCTCTGGTGCTTAAGAAAAGCTGATTTCCAGCTAAAACATTTTCCACATTCTGAACAGAAAAAAGGCTTCTCCCCTGTGTGAATTCTCTGGTGCTTAACCAAATCTGATTTCCGGCTAAAACATTTTCCACATTCTGAACAGGAAAAAGGCTTCTCCCCTGTGTGAGTTCTCTGGTGCTTAACCAAATCTGATTTCCGGCTAAAACATTTCCCACATTCTGAACAGGAAAAAGGTTTCTCCCCTGTGTGAATTCTCTGGTGCTTAAGAAAAGCTGATTTCCAGCTAAAACATTTTCCACATTCTGAACAGAAAAAAGGCTTCTCCCCTGTGTGATTTCTCTGGTGTATAACAACATCTGATTTCCGGCTAAAACATTTCCCACATTCTGAACAGGAAAAAGGCTTCTCCCCTGTGTGAATTCTCTGGTGCTTAAGAAAAGCTGATTTCCAGCTAAAACATTTTCCACATTCTGAACAGAAAAAAGGCTTCTCCCCTGTGTGAGTACTGTTATGCTCAACCAAATCTATTTTCCGGCTAAAACATTTTCCACATTCTGAACAGGAAAAAAGCATCTCCCCTGTGTGAGTTCTCTGGTGATTAACCAAATCTGATTTCTGGCTAAAACATTTTCCACATTCTGAACAGGAAAAAGGCTTCTCCCCTGTGTGAGTTCTTTGGTGCTTAACAAAATTTGATTCATCGTTAAAACACTTCCCACATTCTGAAAAGGAAAAAGGCTTCTCCCCTGTGTGAGTTCTCTGATATTTGATTAAACTTGATTTCTCTGTAAAACATTTTCCACTTTCTGAACAAGAAAATGGCTTCTCCCCTGTGTGACTTCGCTGGTGATTAAGAAGATCTGATTTCTGGTTAAAAAATTTCCCACACTTGAAACAAAAAAATCTATTCTCTGCTGTGTGAATGCTTTGATGTTTAAGAAAAGACTTTTCGAGGGAAAAACTATTTCCATATTCTGAACATGAAAATGGCTTCTCTGCTTTAGGAGCAGTTTGTTCTTTAATGCTTATTTTGTGACTTTGATCTTCCTTAGTAGTCGGTAATGAATCAGAAGACAGGACCTGTTTCAAATGATCAGATGACAGATCTTTGCTGTGAAGGGATGACGGTATATCTGGAGTAATGGCATTCACTTCAATTGTATCTTGTGTGATCTCAAGATCATCTGATTTAAAAATTGAAGATGTCAGCTGTCCCTCTGATCTCCTGGTACAGTCATCTGCCAAGAATAAAACCAATTATTATTTATGAATAACATATCCTTAAAATTTATATTGTTGAATATTCCTAATTAATCTCTATGTAAAAATGTACTTGGTAAGTATCATTTTTTACCAAGAAAACATATCACAGAAAAAAATCAGCCTTACCAACACCAAATCAGATAACAAATGCATTAGCATTTTAGTGTTGGTTGGGTGTACTGGGGTGTCTGTCCATGTGGGGTGCACTTATATAGTGCTGGGCAGCCCTCCTGATCTAATAGTATGGGCATCATCAATAGGCTGTAAGCCAGACACTGTGCATCAAACCTACCCGTGTGACTGGCGTCCTATGCAAGCTTCATCTGTGTGCATCTTTAATACTAGGCAACCATCCCCTCCATGAATTGGTATGATTGTGAGTGGTTGCTCCATCAGTATTTTGCACCTGCGCTGCCCCCACCTTTATCATGGGGGTCTGCGGCATCCAGCTAGTGCATTTGTTATATGATTTGTGTTGGTAAGGCTGTATCTTTTTCTGTGATTTTTTTTTTATTTTGCCCTATGTTAGCCGTCATTATTCACCAAGACAATAACAGTTCACAGTCTAATAGAAAACCTCATAGGATGAACCAGTGGATCGTAGTGTCCAACTGTTTGTTCATTCTGCCTCCCAAATATGGAATAAAAAGCCACCAAACAATGTTATGTAGGTGAAATAATACCAATAAAAACTTCTACTCATCTCACAAAAAACAAGTCCCCACTCAGGTCCATCATCTGTCAATGGAAAACCAGAGGTTTCCACATCATTAGTGGCTCAAAGGCTTTTGAAAAGCAACATGGCTTCCATAACCCAATCCAGCAATATCCACTCTCCCAAAGTCAAATCTCCCCCTCACTTCTGAGCCTTGCAGTGCGCCCAAACCACATTTAGCATCCATGTATTTGGCATTACCATAGTGAGAAGAACCCACTTAATTGATGGTGTGTGTCTCCTGGAGCACAATCTGGGCACTATGTGTTGGGTAATGAAATTATATATTTGTAATTTTCACTCTCCATCATCCTGCGTGCTAATTTCCGGAAAGTGCCTGTGGAGTCAAAATAGTCACTACTCCTATAGATTATTTCACTGAGGGTTATAATTTCCAAAATGGAGTCACTTTATGGGGATTTCTACTGCTCTGGTTTTCTGACATTTTGTCATATTAGGGCTTCTGTAAATGGTGGGTCCCATCTCCTCTGGGATCTGCTCCTGCGACGTCTGTTTCTCTCACCAGGAGCCGCCTTATTCATCCTGCAGGCGGCGCTGGTGATGGAGGAGACGTCAGAACCAGAAGCTCTGTGTGGCGCAGGCTCTGTCCAGCCACTAAGATTAGGGTTGTTGGTACCTGTAGTACCATCCAGTCTGGCAGTATGGGTGTGTGTGCTGTCCAGCTGGAGTAATCTGCTCCCTGCTTCAGCCATTTGGAAAGCACCGTACCCTACTAAAGCTGGAAGCATATTGCTGGAAGCTGCCAGATACAGCCTTGTTCTCCTCTGGCTCAGTCCTCTGTGCTCAGCTCCCGACTTGTGTATTTGTGTCCTGTTGTGACCTCGGCCAGTTTACTGACTACTTTTGTGTGATTTTGTATTTTCTCTGACCTCCATGTTCTGACCCGGCTACCTGACTATTCTTCCTTCCATCTCACACCACAGAACATTAGGTAACACTGTGGCCCAATCGTAGGGGGTCTCTGTCTAAGTCCAAATACATGTAGAGGGGTTAAAGGATGATGAGCAAGGCAAACCCTGGGATCTGGAAAATGGAGTAGATGACGCCAAGCCTGTTTGTGGTGGCCATCTTTTGAGCTGCCAGGTGACAATGAACAGTGCCCCCAATACATTGTGTCTGCAAACTATTCCAGCAAGATCTGCATTCAAATAGCTAAATGTCGCTCCTTCCCTTCTTAACCTGCCATGTACCCAGACAGTAGTGTACAACTGTATATAGGGGATTGTCGGATTCAAGAGTAGTTGGAAGTTTGTAAGGTCCATTTGTTTCCTATTATCCTTTGTGAAGAATTCCAAAGTTATCACCATATAAAGTGACACACGTCTGATTTGAAAAATGGGTCTGATTAGGAACACAAAACTGGCTGCAGGAAGGGGTTAAAGCAGAGGATTACTGAAGTCAAAAACTGTGAGTATAGGCAATAACACATCTACTGAAATGATCAAACTCAACAGTCTCCATCAGTAAGTAGTGAGTAACTAGTGGTGAAACCTCTCTGGGGTAATTGGAGTATGGGGCTCGGTGGCTCTTGGGAATCTAAACTATCGTAAGGGAAAATATTTTCTGTCAGATGAGTTTCAAGAAGAAATATTAGATGTTCAAAGAGAACTTTTTATAATAGTGCAGAGCTGAGGTGTCTTATATTTAGCTTAGAGATATATCATGGCACAGGTGTAATGTTTTTATTGTTTCGTTTATCACAATCTGGTTTGAAGTTAGTCGATTTTAAAAGAAATTGAAAAGTCAGGATAAAGGGAAACTCTGTTGTTATTGTACAGAAATTCACACTTGTTCCTCACTGCACATTTAATGCTGTCGATCATAAAAGTGACGTTCGGCCAGAAAGACTGGACCTGGTCTTGTAGGAACCATATGAGCACATTCAGCAGCACAGAAGGGAGAGAAGGTGGATTCATCCAATAAGATATCAGGGATCTAGGAAGCCAACAGCATCATTACCCTCCACTTTCATCATAATATTTTTCTTCAAGTGATTTTCTGGCTTTGTGGTTTACAGATCTGGGCAGGTAACGGTCAGCGTCTCCTAATCCCAGGGGGTAGGTTGATCTTCCAGGTTGTAAGTTCTATGGAAAAGGGTTTTAAATGCCCAAAATCATTTGAACAGTTTTGGGTGGAGGAGAATGTTGTGATCTAGTGGCAAAATGGTAATCACACGATTGTGATATGGCCAGACTACACCACTGATAAAGCAGCCACAGCCGGTGACTGAGAATAATCTGTGACGTCTCTGCATTTAGTGGTCACTACTCACCTGGGTAGTCATATGTAGGAATCTCCTCTTTACACCGCTCATCACCCCTCACATATGTCTCTGTAGTATTAATATGGGTCAGATCTTCACCCTGAAACAAATATTGTAAAAGTCACAAACAGATGAGAAGTCCCATCTATGATCGGCTCTAATCCTGCCATCTCCAACGTACTCATTACACAAGTATAAAATATATAATACTGGTGGATAAAACAAGACTGAACACAAGACCTTCACAGATTTCTACACATCATAGGGGAGATCTCATGACACCTTCTCTCCATCTACCTGATGATCCTGAGGAACATTGGGATCTTCTTGTTTACAGTCCTGTGGAAGAAGAGGACGGGGACATCTCTCTGGTGTTATCCTCTTACTGGATAGATCTGGAGGAAACACATACAGGGACTGAATTCATTCTTTACATACAGATAATTATAGGCAGTGTGTATTTAGTCCTGTCTATTACCTGGTGATGTGAGGGGCTGGGGAACCTCCATCATGACGTCCTTGTACAGATCTTTGTGTCCTTCTAAATACTCCCACTCCGCCATGGCGAAATAGACAGCGACATCCTGACATCTTATAGGAACCTGACACATACAATGATACAGTCATCCCCCCGATCCTTTCATAGCGCTATTGTATAATGTCCCAGCAGTGTCACCTCTCCAGTCAGCAGCTCAGTCATCTTGTAGGTGAGTTCTAGGATCTTCTGGTCATTGATGTCCTCATGTATCAGGGGGTGAGGTGGAGGTCCTGTGATTGGGCTCAGGGGTCTTCCCCATCCCTCAGACACATGGACCTGACAGCACTCACTAGAGGTCTTCTTCACTACTGTGTAATCCTGGTTATGGAGAGACACATTAATAAATCTCACTACAGACATTTCCAGAGTCCTCACCTCTCCAGTTCTGTCCATCTGTTATTCCCATAGATAATAATGATGTAATGTGACATCATCAGAATCTCTCACCTCTCCAGTAAGACGGAAGAGGATCTCTAGGGTGAGGTGTAATATCCTCTCTGCCATCTTGTCTCTGTCCATATCCATCTTTGATGGGTCCATAAGGAAAATTCTTTTTAATAGATCTTCACTGAGAGGATCTGATATTGTAGGGACCTGAATGAGAAGATGATGAGCCGATGTAACATCATAAAAATCCTGTGTAATAATACAATTACTGGAGATAATACGGGGAAACATATGAGGAGATTTATTATTTTACAGTATTTAGTTTTCTTCTTTACATCTAGTAATAAAACCTTTATATATTTTAGGCCACAGACAACAAGCAGTTTCTTCCTTGGAGTCTGCAGCTGAACACGTTTCTCATAGACTCATCTTCCATAGTGCTAATTCTCGTCTCATTTACCGACACTGCAATCGGCATTAGCAATACTGCAGGAGATATTCATTACACGTGACATGAGAAATAACTACTTCATGAGGAGGACGACATCTTTATCTTCTACTGCGGCTCTTGAAACATATTTAACCAGAGTTCTTTACTGACTACATCTCCACCGGTTGTTTATATGAATGTTTCCCGTCTTCCCCGGACTGTAATCTTCTATCAAGTGGCATCTCATGTCTTAACAGAAAAAAGGCTTCTCCCCTGTGTGAGTTTTCTGATGTCTGATAAAACTTGATTTCTCTGTAAAACATTTTCCACTTTCTGAACAAGAAAATGGCTTCTCCCCTGTGTGAATTCTCTGGTGATTAACAAGATTTGATTTCTGGTTAAAAAATTTCCCACACTTGAAACAAAAAAATCTATTCTTTGCTGTGTGAATGCTTTGATATTTAAGAAAAAACTTTTTCGAGGGAAAAACTATTTCCATATTCTGAACATGAAAATGGCTTCTTTGCTTTAGGAGCAATTTGTTTTTTAATGCTTATTTTGTGACTTTGATTTTCCTTAGTAGTCGGTAATGAATCAGAAGACAGAACCTGTTTCAAAGGATCAGATGACAGATCTTTGCTGTGAAGGGATGATGGTATATCTGGAGTAATGGCATTCACTTCAATTGTATCTTGTGTGATCTCAAGATCATCTGATTTAAAAATTGAAGATGTCGGCTGTCCCTCTGATCTCCTGGTACAGTCATCTGCCAAGAATAAAACCAATTATTATCTTTTTAATAAAAAAATCCTTGAATTTTATATTTTTGAACATTTCTAATTAAACTCTCCGTAAAAATGTACTTTATGTAAAAAGGAGATTTTTGTGTACTCACCGTAAAATCTCTTTCTCTTAGCCTCTAATTGGGGGACACAGGACCTTGGGTGTTATGTGCTGTCCACTATGCATAATCTGAAAAAGATTAACCGTGGCTCCTCCTCTGCAGCATACACCCCTGGACGGCATCAGCCTTCTCCAGTTTGTGCAAAAGCAGTAGGAGGAACGTAACATGGATAACATAACCATGCCTATAAGAAGGCAACTATGTACGAGCTCAAGGGAAAAACAATATGAGAACTCAACATAACAACGGCCCGGAACGGACAACAGGGTGGGAGCTGTGTCCCCCAATTAGAGATTTTACGGTGAGTACACAAAAATCTACTTTACTCTGTCGCCTCATTGGGGGACACAGGACCTTGGGACGTCCCAAAGCAGTCCCTGGGTGGGAAGCAATGGACGAATATTGTGTAGACGGGCGCCGCCTGCAGAACACATCTGCCCAGGCTCGCATCTGCTGAGGACTGGGTATGAACCCTGTAGTGTTTGGTAAACGTGTGTAGGCTAGTCCAGGTGGCTGCCTTACACACTTGTTGTGCCGAATGGCCCAGGAGGCCCCTACCGCACGTGTGCCATAATACCTGCTGGAAGAGGAAAATTTTTGAGGCGGTAGGTCTCTTGTATGGTGGATTTGATCCACCTGGCAAGGGTAGCTTTGGAAGCTGGCAGACCCTTGCTGCCGCCTTCCAGAAGAAGGAAAAGAGAATCAGAATTCCGGAAGGGCGCAGTCCTAGACACATAGATACGCAATGCCCTGACAAGGTCAAGCGTATGCAGAGCCTTCTCCACTCTATGAACCGGGACCGGACAGAAGGATGGCAGTGAAATTTTCTCATTGAGGTGGAAGTTGGATACAACCTTCGGGAGGAAGGATGGGACCGTACGGAGGACTACCTTGTCCTGGTGAAAAGCCAGGGAGGCCGTCTGCAGGAGAGTGCTGTCAGTTCAGACACCCTGCGTAGCGAGGTGATTGCCACCAGGAAAACCACTTTCTGGGATAGAAGGCGGAGTGGGACTTCCCTAAGGGGTTCAAAAGGGTGTTTCCTGCAATGCTGTCAGCACCAGGTTGAGGTCCCACGTTTCTAGTGGTCGTCTGTAGGGGGGAACCAATTGGGAAACCCCCTGAAGAAATGTCCTTACTTGCGGCTTGTTAGCGATGCACCTCTGAGAAAGCACTGAGAGAGTTGACACCTGGCTCTTAAGGGAGGCCAGGGACAGTCTGGCCTCCAGACATGATTGGAGAAACCCAAGTACCCTGGGGAGGGAATAAGGGAATGGGATTTGGCCACGAGAGATTCGCACCAGGTAAAGAAGGCTTTCCAGGTACAGTAATAAATCTTAGCAGAGGTTGGCTTCTGTGCCCTGAACATGGTTCCAATGACTTCCGGCGAGAACCCTGACTGGGTTAGAACCCAGGTCTCAATAGCCAAGCCGTCAAATTGAGGGCCTCTGAGTTCTGGTGGTAGAACGGGCCTTGTGACAGAAGATCGGGGTGGTCGGGGAGACGCCAGGGGACGTCTGCTGTGAGCTGTATGATGTCGGCGTACCATGTACGTCTGGGCCAGTCCAGTGTGATTAGGATGGTTGGAATTCCCTCTTGCTTGATCTTCCTCACCACTCTGGATATCAGGGTAAGAGGTGGAAAAATGTACAGGAACTGGAACTGGGTCCAGTCCTGAACCAGGGCGTCCGCTCCTAGCGCCTGCGGATTGTGTGTTCTGGCCATGAAGTTGGAGACCTTGGCATTGAAGTGGGATGCCATTAGGTCCACGTCTGGAGTCCCCCAGCGATGGCAGATCTGTCAAAAAACTTCGGGATGGAGAGACCACTCTCCTGAGTCCATTCCTTGCCACACCCGGAATGTGGACCGCAGAGAGAGCCGAACCTGTGTCTTCCGCCCAGTGGAGAATGTGTGTCACTTCTCGCATCGCCTTGGCACTGCGGGTCCCCCCTTGGTGATTCACATATGCCACAGCCGTGGCATTGTCCGACTGTATTCTGATGTGAGAGGCTGCCAGTAAGTGATGGAAGGCTCTCAATGCCAGGAGGATGGCACGAATTTACAAGATGTTGATGGGCATGGTCGCTTCCGCTGGGGACCACTTGCCCTGTGCTCTGTGGTGTAGGTGTACCGCACCCCAACCCGTCAGGCTCGCTTCGGTGGTCAGAACCTTCCATTGACCAGTGAGAAAGGATTTCCCCTTTGTTAGTGAGGTTGGGTTGAGCCACCAGTGGAGGGACCTCCTGGTTGACGACGTCAGCTGGAACTCCCTGTCGAGAGAAAGAGGGTTCCTGTCCCATGACTTGAGGATGGCTAGTTGGAGAGGCCTGAGGTGAAGCTGGGCAAATGGGACCGCTTCTATTGCCGCCACCATCCTGCCAAGGACTCTCATGGCAAACCGGAGAGATCAAGGGGGTTTGCTGAGGAGGGTGCGAACTCCTAGACAGAGAGGCAGTGCCTTGTCCTTGGAAAGGAGCACTAGACCCCTTAAGGTACTGAATAGCATTCCCAGGAAGGTCAGAGACTGACTCGGGGTTGGTGATGACTTTTGTAGGTTGACTAACCAGCCCAGGCAACTCAGAGTGTCGATTGTGATTGAGACACTGAGCTCGCAGTCCTTGAAGGTGGGAGCCTTGATATGGAGATCGTCCAGGTATGGAACGACTACTATGCCTCTGGAGTGCAGGACGTCCATGGTGGCTGCCTTGACTTTGGTAAACACTCTGGGAGCCGTGGCGAGTCCGAAAGGGAGAGCCACGAACTGGTAGTGGTCCTGGTCGATTGCGAGCCTGAGAAATCTCTGATGGGCGGGCGCAATTGGTATATGCAGGTATGCGTCTTGTATGTCTATGGAGGCGAGAAATTCTCCCTTTTCCATAGACGCAATGATGGACCGAAGGGACTTCATGCGGAAGTGACGTACCCGTACATATTTGTTGAGCTGCTTTAGGTCCAGTATGGGCCGTATGCCGCCTCCTTTATTGGGGACTACGAATAAATTGGAGTAGAACCCTCGGAAGCGCTCGGCCGCGGGGACCGGTACTATGACTCCAGCTTGAAGAAGCGAGAAGACCGCTTGGCGGAAGGCACGAGCCTTGTGTGGCGGTTTTGGGGGAACAGAAATAAAGAGTCTGTTTGATGGGTTGGAAGTGAACTCTATCTTGTATCCCGAAGACACTAGTTCCCTGACCCACCTGTCTTCTGTAATAGGCAGCCATACTTGATGAGAGAGCAAAAGTCAGCCACCTACAGGTGAGGTGTCTTCTGGAGTCCGTGAGTCATGATGAGGAGAAGGTCTGAGGTTTTCCTCCTTTGGACCTTGACTGGCCTGCTTTTGACTGCCAGGTCTTGTCCGACTTTTGCATCGGCCGCGAGTTGTACCTGCGTGGGAGGCGGTTGTTATTTTGTGCTGGCCGTGAGGCGGACCAGCCCGAAGAGTTCCGAAAGGATCGGAATCGAGTTTGGTTATGCTTATTGTAAGTGCGTTTGGGTTTCAGTTGGGGGAGGAGAGGTACTCTTACTCCCGGTGGCGTTGGATATCATCGTATCCAACTGTTCACCAAAAAGTCGACCACTGCGGTACAGGAGGTGCGTAAGGGACTTCTTTGAGGCTGCGTCTGCTTTCCATTCCCGCAGCCAGAGGATACGCCGAATCGTGATGGCGTTTGATGCTATCCCCGCTGCACCCCTTGCATAATCCAGAGCTGCATGAAGCATGTAATCTGCTACAACTGCTATTTGAACCGCTTGGTCCGACAGCTCAGGAACAGATACTGGGAGGCCAGCTTGTAAATTTTGGGCCCAAGCCAGGATGTCCTTGGCAACCCAAACTGAAGCGAACGCGGGAGCCAGGGAGGCCCCTGCGGCCTCGAAAATTTAACGAGCCATGCGTTCTACCTGCCGGTCTGCTGCGTCCCTGAGGATTGAGCTATCTGGCAGTGAAAGGAGTGACTGTGCTGCTAGCCTAGAGACTGGGGGATCCACTTTGGGTGGATCTGTCCATTCCTTGGTGGTCTCCTGTGGGAAGGGGTACCGCGCTTCCAGATATTTGCGATTGGTAAACTTCTTCTCAGGCTGTGAGAACTGCTTTTTAAGGATCGACAAACTCTGGGTGGTCAAAAAAGACCTTAGGCGGCTTCAGAACTCCTTCAAATAAAATCTTGTTGTGGTGCCTCTGGGGGCGGATCAGAAATGTCCAGCACCTGATGGATGGACGAGATTAATACCTCAACTAGCGCTGTATTGCTAGGGGGAACTGGGATCAGGGACCCTTCAGTTTCCTTGTCTGAGTCGGAATCACAGATGCCTTCCGAATCCTGTGTATCGCTAAGGTGTCTCCTGCTGGGTGAACCAGGGTGGAGGCCTTCTCTGGTCGGGGATCGCTGCGGAGAACTGTATTGTATGTCCCTGGTAGGGGACGGTCTAGATGATCTGGAACTATGGTATGTCTCCCTAGAAGGGGATGACCGTGTGCTATGGGATGACGCAGATGAACGTGACCTGTGGGTCCGCTTGTGTCCTGACCTAGACGTGGATGTGCCCGGGTCGACATGTCCCTGAGTCGAGCTTTCCCTTTGCTGGGTAGCGTTCATAGCCGAGGCATGACTTTGCAGAGCCTGAAGCAATGTGGAAGTTAGGTTATCTATAGACTGTGTCATAGATTGCGACATCTGAGTGACCCATTACAGCATGGCATTAGACACCGAAGCATTGGCAGGGGCTTCTTGGGGCTCTGGCACAGTAGCCTGGATGCAGTCCTGGCAGTGCGGATACATGCTGCCGCTGGGGAGAGTATTGCTGCAGGCTGTACAGAGTGCATAATAGCAGTCCTGCCTGGTTCTCTTGGACCTTGAGCCCGGCATAGTGCACTGGGGTGGCTATGCAGAGGGCCCTACAGGGGAGGCTATGCAGAGGAGCCTATAAGGAATAATGGACTCACAGCCGAGGAAGAACTCCAGCTGTGATCTTATCCCACCAGTGTGCCCCTAGGTCCAGCGCCGAAGATCCGCAGTCCTGTGCCCCCCAGAGACTGGCTATGTCCCTTATTCTGCAGCAGATAATGGTCGCCGGAGTAAAGTTAAGAAAGAAGGGGGGCGGAGAGCTGAAAGGGCGGCAGAACTGTGTAAAATAGCGCCCTTTCAGTCTCGATCCGCCCCCTCTATGACACTGTAAAGTGTAATATTTGTCATCGGGGGGGCGGGCCGGGGAGAGGAGGTGGTGGCTTCGGCTAGGCCGAAGCCGCAGCCTAAATTAGGTGCCTGATGCCCAAAGGGACTCCAGGCCGGCGTGGAAGTCCGGGAGGGGGCCGGATCTGAACCGGACCTCCCCAGATTTAAAGGCAGGGTAGCGGTGGGGTAGAAGCGAAAGGGGGTGGGGCCCTGTGAACCTGTGAAGAGTCCCCCTGAGGCACCATAGAACTTGTGCTGCCGCAGAAACAGGGCGCAGGAAGGCCTGTGCCTCTGTTGTATCATGCCTGCCTGCGCTCCCCCGGCCCCGACAGGAACCCGCAGCAGGGCTGGGGTCCTTGGTACCTGTACAGGCCCTACCTGAGGCGTTTCAACCTAATACCCCCAGGGGCTGTCACTATCAGGGGGGTATATCCTCGCCTCGACCTCACACAGAAACCGAAAGGAACTGGGGAAGGAGGGGGGTCTCGTCTTCGAACCAGCACACGAGGGGCTGGGGAAGGAGCGATATGGGGAATAGCCATTTCGACTTCAACCGTGCACCCTGTAACAAGGGGCCGAGGAAGGAGCCATGCCGGGAGTCTCGCACTAGACCCACTTTTCTTCATCTGTAATCCCATCAGTGAAAACAGAGTAAAGGTTTTAGGTGTGCCTCCTATGCGACGCTAAGCAAAAACTGGAGAAGGCTGATGCCGTTCAGGGGTGTATACTGCAGAGGAGGAGCCACGGTTAATCTTTTCCAGATTATGCATAGTGTCGCCTCCTAGTGGACAGCAGCATAACACCCAAGGTCCTGTGTGTCCCCCAATGAGGCAACAGAGTAAGTATCATTATTTACCAAGAAAACATATCACAGAAAAAAATCAGCCTTACCAACACCAAATCAGATAACAAATGCACTAGCATTTTCGTGTTGGTTGGGTGTACTGAGGTGTCTGTGCATGTGGGGTGCACTTATATAGTGCTGGACAGCCGCCCTGATCTAATAGTATGGGCATCATCACTATCCTAAGCCAGACACTGTGCATCACACTTACCTGTGTGACTGGCGTCCTATGCAAGCTTCATCTGTGTGCATCTTTAATACTAGGCAACCATCCTCTCCATGAATTGGTCGGTTTGTGAGTGGTTGCTCCATCAGTATTTTGCACCTGCGCTGCCCCCACCTTTATCATGGGGGTCTGCGGCATCCTGCTAGTGCATTTGTTATATGATTTGGTGTTGGTAAGGCTGTATCTTTTTCTGTGATTTTTTTTTTTATTTTGCCCTATGTTAGCCGTCATTATTCACCAAGACAATAACAGTTCACAGTCTAATAGAAAACCTCATAGGATGAACCAGTGGATAGTAGTGTTCAACTGTTTGTTAATTCTGCCTCCCAAATATGGAATAAAAAGCCACCAAACAATGTTATGTAGGTGAAATAATACCAATAAAAACTTCTACTCATCTCACAAAAAACAAGTCCCCACTCAGGTCCATCATCTGTCAATGGAAAACCAGAGGTTTCCACATTATTAGTGGCTCAAAGGCTTTTGAAAAGCAACATGGCTTCCATAACCCAATCCAGCAATATCCGCTTTCCCAAAGTCTAATCTCCCCCCCTCTTCTGAGCCTTGCAGTGCGCCCAAACCACATTCAGCATCCATGTATTTGGCATTACTATAGTGAGAAGAACCCACTTAATTGATGGTGTGTGTCTCCTGGAGCACAATCTGGGCACTATGTGTTGGGTAATGAAATTATATATTTGTAATTTTCACTCTCCAACATCCACTGCGTGCTAATTTCCAGAAAGTGACTGTGAAGTCAAAATAGTCACTACTCCTATAGATTATTTCACTGAGGGTTATAATTTCCAAAATGGAGTCACTTTATGGGGATTTCTACTGCTCTGGTTTTCTGCAATTTGGTCACATTAGGGCTTCTGCAAATGGTGGGTCTCATCTCCTCTGGGATCTGCTCCTGCGACGTCTGTTTCTCTCGCCAGGAGCCGCCTTATTCATCCTGCAGGTGGCGCTGGTGATGGAGGAGACGTCAGAACCAGAAGTTCTGGGCGGCGCAGGCTCTTCGCAGCCACTAAGATTAGGGAGCCTGGGACCAGTAGTACCATCCAGTCTGGCAGTATGGTGTGTGTGTGCTGTCCAGCTGGAGTAATCTGCTCCCTGCTTCAGCCAACTGGAAAACACCGCACCCTACTAAAGCTGGAAGCATATTGCCGGAAGCTGCCAGATACAGCCTTGTTCTCCTCTGGTTCAGTCCTCTGTGCTCAGCTCCCGGCTTGTGTATTTGATTCCTGTTGTGACCTCGGCCCGTTTACTGACTACTCTTGTGTCTTCTGATTTTGTATTTTCTCTATCCTCTTGGTTCTGACCCGGCTACCTGATTATTCTTCTTCCCATCTCACACCACAGAACAGCAGGTAACACCGTGGCCCAAGCCTAGGGGGTCTCTGTGTAACTCCAGATCCATGTAGAGGGGTTAAAGGATGATGAGCAAGGCAAACCCTGGGATCTGGAAAATGGAGTATATAGCGCCAAGCCTGTTTCTGGTAGCCATCTTTTGAGCTGCCAGGTGACCATGAACAGCGCCCCCAATACATTGTGTCTGCGAACTATTCCAGCAAAATCTGCATTCAAATAGCTAAATGTCGCTCCTTCCCTTCTTAACCTGCCATGTGCCCAGACAGTAGTGTACAACCGTATATAGGGGATTGTCGGATTCAAGAGAAGTTGGAATATTATTTGTAAGGTCCATTTGTTTCCTATTATCCTTTGTGAAGAATTCCAAAGTTATCACCACATAAAGTGACACACGTCAGATTTGAAGAATGGGCCCAGATAGGAACACAAAACTGGCTGCAGGAAGGGGTTAAATCAGAGTATTTTGGGCACTAACTACTATAGTCAAAAACTGTGAGTAACAATAACACATCTACTGAAATGATCAAACTCAACAGTCTCCATCAGTAAGTAGTGAGTAACTAGTGGTGAAACCTCTCTGGGGTAATTAGAGTATGGGGCTCGGTGGCTCTTGGCAATCTAAACTATCGTAAGGGACAATATTTTCTGTCAGATGAGTTTCAAGAAGAAATATTAGACTTCAAAGAGAACTTTTATAATAGTGCAGAGATGAAGCGTCTTAAATTTAGCTTAAAGATTAGTGATGAGCGAGTATGTTCTGTTAACCCTTTCGGCGAGCATGCTCGGGTGCTCGCCGAGTATCTTCAGTGGTGCTCGGGCGTTATGTTTTCATCACTCAGTGCTCATGATTTGCGACAGTTTGACAGCTTTAATACATGTGAGGAATGCCTAAGAAACAGTCATTCTTCACATGTATTCAAGCTGTCAAACAGTCACAAATCATGAGCACTGAGTGACGAAAACATAACGCCCGAGCACAGCTGAAGATACTCGGGAAAACACCCGAGCATGCTCGTAAAGCTCGAGTAACGAGCATTCTCGCTCATCACTATTAAAGATATATCATGGCACAGGAGTAATTTTTTTTTGTTTAGTTTATCACAATCTGGTTTGAAGTTAGTCAGTTTTAACAGAAATTGAAAAGTCAGGATAAAGGGAAACTCTGTTGTTATTGTACAGAAATTCACACTTGGCCGTCACTGCACATTTAATGTTGTCGATCATAAAAGTGAAGTTTGGCCAGAAAGACTGGACCTGGTCTTGTAGGGACCATATGAGGACATTCAGCAGCACAGAAGGGAGAGAAGGTAGATTCATCCAATAAGATATCAGGGTTCTAGGAAGCCAACACCATCATTACCCTCCGCTTTCTCTTACAGGACCATCATAATATTTTTCTTCAAGTGATTTTCTGGCTTTGTGGTTTACAGATCTGGGCAGGTAACGTCTCCTAATCACAGGGAGTAGGTAGATCCTCCAGGTTGTAAGTTCTATGGAAAAGGGTTTCAATGCCCAAAATCATTTGAACAGTTTTGGGTGGGGGAGAATGTTGTGGTCTAGAGGCAAAATGGTGATCACACGATTGTGATACGGCCGGACTACACAACCGATAAAGCAGCCACAGCTGGTGACTGAGAAGAATCTGTGACTTCTCTGCATTTAGTGGTCAGTACTCACCTGGGTAGTGATATGTAGGAATCTCCTCTTTACACCACTCATCACCCCTTACATATGTCTCTGTAGTATTAATATGGGTCAGATCTTCACCCTGAAACAAATATTGTAAAAGTCACAGACAGATGGAGAAGTCACATCTATGATCGGCTCTAATCCTGCCATCTCCACCGCATATAATACTGGTGGATAAAACAAGACTGAACACAAGACCTTCACAGCCGTCTACACATCATAGAGGAGATCTCATGACATCTTCTCTGCATCTACCTGATGATCCTGAGGAACATTGGGATCTTCTTGTTTACAGTCCTGTGGAAGAAGAGGATGGGGACATCGCTCTGGTGTTGTCCTCTTACTGGATAGATCTGGAGGAAACACATACAGGGACTGAATTCATTCTTTACATACAGATAATTATAGGCCATGTGTGTTCAGTCCTGTCTATTACCTGGTGATGTGAGGGGCTGGGGAACCTCCATCATGACGTCCTTGTACAGATCTTTGTGTCCTTCTAAATACTCCCACTCCTCCATGGAGAAATAGACAGCGACAACCTGACACCTTATGGGAACCTGACACATACAATGATACCGTCATCCCCCGATCCCTTCATAGTGCTATTGTATAATGTCCCAGCATTCCCAGCAGTGTCACCTCTCCAGTCAGCAGCTCAATCATTTTGTAGGTGAGATCTAGGATCTTCTGGTCATTGATGTCCTCATGTATCAGGGGGTGAGATGATGGCCCTGAGTTTGGGCTGAGGGGTCTTTCCCATCCCTCAGACACATGGACCTGACAGCGCTCACTAGAGGTCTTCTTCACTACTGTGTAATCCTGGTTATGGAGAGAGACATTAATAAATCTCAGTACAGACATTTTCAGAGTCCTCACCTCTCCAGTTCTGCCCATCTGTTATTCCCATAGATAAGAATGATGTAATGTGACGTCATCAGAATCTCTCACCTCTCCAGTAAGCCGGAAGAGGATCTCTAGGGTGAGGTGTAATATCCTCTCCGCCATCTTGTCTCTATCCATATCCATCTTTCATGGGTTCATAAGGAAAATTCTCTTAAATAGAAGATCTTCACTGAGAGGATCCGATATTGTAAGGACCTGAATGAGAAGAAGATGAGCAGATGTAACGTCATAAAAATCCTGTGTGATAATACAATTACTGGAGATAATAAGGGGAAACATATGAGGAGATTTATTATTTTACAGTATTTAGTTTTCTGCTTTACATCTACTAATAAAAACGATATATTTTAGGCCACAGACAACAAGCAGTTTCTTCCTTGGAGTCTGTAGCTGAACACGTTTCTCAAAGACTCATCTTCCATAACGCTAATTCTCGTCTCATTTACCGACACTGCAATCGGCATTAGCAATACTGCAGGAGATATTCATTACACGTAACATGAGAAATAACTACTTCATGATGAGGACGACATTCATCTTCTACTACGGCTCTAGAAACATATTTAGCCAGATTTCTTCACTGACTACATCTCCACCAGCCGTCTATATGAATGTTTCCCGTCTTCCCCGGACTGTAATCTTCTATCACGTTAGATCTCATGTCTAATTCACACACAGAAGTTTGAGGCTTTGATACACGGCAAGGTTTTTAATATTATACAGAGTAGGACTATTCCGAATAGGTTCACCTTGCCATGGTAGCTTTCATGCTATTTTTGATAAAAAACAGTGTTGCTAAGAACCCTATTTTATTTAAATGCACTTTTGCTTTTTATTTATTTACAGCAGGGTTTATGATCATTTTTCTTCTTATAGTTTTTTTTCTGATTTATGGCCATAGTAAACATGCATTTATGTGCTGCATGGATACCAACTTATACCAAGCTCAAATTCTGTGTTTTTTCACGGGCACCATAGTGGCCCTGTGGGCTGCTGATATGGATGATACACCCCTAACTATCCAACTATCATATGGTAAAAATCTCGTAGGTCCTGGATTTATTAGTATCTGCATGAAGAATGGGGCTAAGTGAGTATTTATTAAAGGGAATCCACTCCACCGACTACCCCACGGCCAGCAAGCATCAGAATCTTCACTGAATAAAAGCCATTTCACAGCAAACAGACCTCTAATATGAGGCATTCAGGTACAGTACAGACCAAAAGTTTGGACACACCTTCTCATTTATAGATTTTTCTGTATTTTCATGACTATGAAAATTGTACATTCACACTGAAGGCATCAAAACTATGAATTAACACATGTGGAATTATATACTTAGCAAAAAAGTGTGAAACAACTGAAAATATGTCTTATATTCTAGGTTCTTAAAAGTAGCCACCTTTTGCTTTGATGACTTCTTTGCACACTCTTGGCATTCTCTTGATGACCTTCAAGAGGTAGTCATCGGAAATGGTCTGCCAACAATCTTGAAGGAGTTCCCAGAGATGCTTAGCACTTGTTGGCCCTTTTGCCTTCACTCTGCGGTCCAGCTTACCCCAAACCATCTCGATTGGGTTCAGGTCTGGTGACTGTGGAGGCCAGGTCATCTGGCGTAGCACCCCATCACTCTCCTTCTTGGTCAAATAGCCCTTACACAGCCTAGAGGTGTGTTTGGGGTCATTGTCCTGTTGAAAAATAAATGATGGTCCTACTAAAAACAAACCGGATGGAACAGCATGCCGCTGCAAGATGCTGTGGTAGCCATGCTGGTTCAGTATTCCTTCAATTTTGAATAAATCCCCAACAGTGTCACCAGCGTCGGGTTCACCTTTTCTGCGTCACACAAAGACACGGTGGTTGGAACCAAAGATCTCAAATTTGGACTCATCAGACCAAAGCACAGATTTCCACTGGTCTAATGTCCATTCCTTGTGTTCTTTAGCCCAAACAAGTCTCTTCTGCTTGTTGCCTGTCCTTAGCAGTGGTTTCCTAGCAGCTATTTTACCATGAAGGCCTGCTGCACAAAGTCTCCTCTTAACAGTTGTTGAAGAGATGTGTCTGCTGCTAGAACTCTGTGTGGCATTGACCTGGTCTCCAATCTGAGCTGCTGTTAACCTGCGATTTCTGAGGCTGGTGACTCGGATAAACTTATCCTCAGAAGCAGAGGTGACTCTTGGTCTTCCTTTCCTGGGGCAGTCCTCATGTGAGCCAGTTTCTTTGTAGCACTTGATGGTTTTTGCAACTGCACTTGGGGACACTTTCAAAGTTTTCCAAATCTTTCGCACTGACTGACCTTCATTTCTTAAAGTAATGATGGCCACTCGTTTTTCTTTACTTAGAATTTGTATTATGGCAAGAAAAAAGCAGCTAACAGTCTATTCAGTAGGAATATCAGCTGTGTATCCACCAGACTTCTGCACAACACAATTGATGGTCCCAACTCCATTTATTAGGCAAGAAATCCCACTTATTAAACCTGACAGGGCACACCTGTGAAGTGAAAACCATTTCCGGTGACTACCTCTTTAAGCTCATCAAGAGAATGCCAAGAGTGTGCAAACCAGTCATCAAAGCAAAAGGTGGCTACTTTGAAGAACCTAGAATATAAGACATATTTCAGTTGTTTCACACTTTTTTTGTTAAGTATATAATTCTACATGTGTTAATTCATAGTTTTGATGCCTTCAATGTGAATGTACAATTTTCATAGTTATGAAAATACAGAAAAATCTTTAAATGAGAAGGTGTGTCCAAACTTTTGGTCTGTACTGTATGTATAGATTCACATTTCTATTACTTGTATGCCAATATTAGAGGTCAGATAAGTCCCAGGGGGTGATAGATTCCCTTTAATCAGCCATGGGGTAATCATAAAACCAGATATGTATCAAAGTATTGTAAGGTGGCTAATGGTTGCGTAGTCGATGGGAGGTATGTGTCACAGAGATGGCTGGTCTCTGTGATGTAACTCGGAGTGTTTCTCTAGGGCACATAAGCACTAAGAGGATCGTTTGGTGCACCTGGGAGATGGGTTACGGGTAGCTAGGAGAGAATGGGCAGGTCCAGCTACCCACATACCTCACCTCTGGGTGTGGTTAAGAGCCTATAAAATGGAGGCTGTTGTTTGGCACATGGTTTGTGTGTTTGGACAGAGAAGGCCTCCTGTGTATGTTTGTCTTCAGACCAAGCCAGGACACTAGACGCTACCCCAGCTTGTGTACCATACAAGCCTGACTGAGCAGAGACCTGCTAAGGACATTTACTTTGTTTGCCTGATCTAAAGGCTATTTGCTTTTCTGTTTGGCTTCTGGGTTTATGAAGCAATAAACCCACATGAACTTTTAAAGGAACATGCCTCCTGTTTTCCTCCCATCGCCACCCAAGTGAGTAAAACCTCTAAAATTGGTGTTAGAGGTGCGAGCAGTGTTCCCAGCAGAGACGCGTGACTGCTACAGGATGGACTGCATGCCCTGGGTGAAGTCTGTCGCAAGCCAGCAAGCATCCCCAACAGGCTGTTAAAGCAGATCCAGCAGCACTAGCAGGAACAATGGCAGCAGATGCAGCTTCTGGCAACCGCCATCCAGGGCATGATGAGTGCTCCAACACCAGGTCCGACTGATGACTCCCATGTCCGGAAGGCGGTATAACGGGCTTTGCAGAAAATGACCCCGGGGGAAGACGTTGAGGCCTTCCTGACGGTGTTTGAAAGGGTCGCCGAGAGGGAGGAATTTCCGCAAGACCAGTGGACAAAGGTACTGGCGCCATACTTGACGGGAGAGCCCCAGAACTACGCCTAGTAGGCTTACTATGATTTTGCTTTGCAGGACACCCTATTTAGCTTTGCATAGTACATCCTATTTAGCTTTGCATAGTACACCCAAAAGGTGTACTATGATTTAGCTTTGCAGGATGCCAAAGAGTATGGCAAGCTAAAAACTGAGATTCTCGCGCGCTTGGGGGTGACAATGACTATCAGGGAACAGCTGGTTCGTATCACCGGAACAAACCACCTCGCTCCCAAATGTTTGATCTGTTGCACCTGGTCCAGAAGTGACTGCAGCTGGAGTCCTCAATGCCTGCGCAGATGGTAGAGTGGATGGTGATGGACCGGTTTGTGCACTCCCTGCCGAGGCCCATACAGCCTTGGGTTGCCCAGGGTGACAAGGTCCAAAGGGACAAGGGAGGTGGTGCCCAAGGTCCTTAAGGGTGATGTTTGCTGGAGGTGCCACGGCCCAGGCCATATAGCCACCTGTTGTCCCCTGACCCTTGAGCCGATGGACTGCAGTATGGGACACAGTTGTTCATATTAAGTTTATCCAGCCAGCAGTGTGAACTGTCCACCCAGCGAGGGGCCACAAGCATGTCCCGTGAAGGTGAACGGATGGGAGGTAACAGCACTACTAGACTCGGGGAGGGAAAAAAGTCGGCGTTCGGTGCATTCATAGTGATGCTAAGGACAACCCATGGCCAGAGTGGACATTGAAACGGCCCACGGTACTGAGTCTCACGAGGTCGGCATCATTCTGGACTTGTTGCACCCTATTATTATAGGCTGGGACTTTTGTATGCTTTGGGATCTGTGGGGGAAGGGTTCTGGGTTCCCTGGCTCAGATAAGAAAACAGTTAATCCTAATGAGGTATCACCACACCCAGAGTCAGACAGGTTTCCCTTTTGTGTCCTTGTGGGGGATGAGGAGGTGGTGCCCCCTGTGTCTGCCATTCCGGAGTTAGGGGTGACCAGCGAGAATTTTGGGTCTGCCAAACATAGGGACCTAGCTCTGAAGGAAGCCTTTAATAATGTCACTGTTATAAATGGGGTTGCACAGGAGCTGAGGGTAACACAAGGTTTCCCCATTTTATGATGAGTGGGGAGTTGTTGTACCAGGTCAAGAAAGTGAGGGAGGAGCGTGCAGAGCAGTTAATAGTGCCGGGCCCGTTTAGACGGAAGGTGTTGGACATGGTCCATTCACATGTCTTGGGGGGACATCTGGGAGTGGAAAAAATACAGGAACAGATCATGCAAAGGTTCTATTGGCCTGGATGTCACCGGGAAATATTTAAGTATTGCAGGTCTTGCCCTACGTGCCAGTTAACCGCCCCCACCTCTCACTTTCAAAGTCCCCTCGTGCCATTGCCCATTATTGAAGTGCAGTTTGAAAGAATTGCTATGGACTTGGTCGGTCCCCTGGTTGAATCTGCTCGTGGGCATCAATATATATATTGGTTATCCTGGTCTATGCCACACGCTATCCTGAAGCGATTCCACTGAGGAACTCCTCCGCAAAGAGTCTAGCCCGTGAGTTGGTCCATGTCTTTTCACGAACAGGCTTACCAAAAGGGAGATACTCACGGAGTTATGCAAAGCCCTTCAAATCTCCCAACTGAGGACTTCAGTATACCATCCTCAGACAGATGGCCTAGTCGAAAGGTTTAACAAGAATCTGAAGAGTATGCTGAGGAAGGCCATAGAAGGGGATGGAAGAGACTGGGACTGTCTCCTACCTTATCGGTTGTTCTCTAACCGAGAGGTTTCACAGGCCTCTACGGGGTTCCCGCCATTCAAACTCCTGTATGGCCTACATTCGCGGGGTTACCTGGATGTCACAAAGGAAACCTGGGAAGCCGAGGTCACGCCCCACAAGAGAGTCATCGAGCACGTTGCTCTGATGCAGGAGAGGATTGCGAAGGTGATGCCCATTGTAAAAGAACATCTCCTCCAGGCACAAGAAGCTCATGCCAGAGTCTACAACCAGTTAGCCAGAGTGAGGCAATTCAATCCAGGAGACCGAGTCCTCGTGCTAATTCCTACGATGGAAAGCAAGTTCTTGGCCAAGTGGCAAGGGCCGTATGAAGTGGTGGAAAAAGTGGGTGAAGTGAACTACAAGGTTCATCAACCGGGACGATGTAAGGCGTACCAGATATACCACGTCAACCTCATCAAGCCGTGGCAAGACAGAGAGGCTGTGGAAGCTCCATGCTTGCTGGGCAAGCCAGAAGGTGACGTTGGAAGAGTCGCAATAGCGGAAACGCTAACGAAGGCCCAGAAACAACAGTGTCGGGAGTTGATACAGAAGAACAGGGATCTGTTCTCGGAATTGCCGGGACGCACAAGTGTCATAGAACACGAGTTTCTGACGGAGCCTCATGTGCGGGTAAACTTGAAGCCCTATCAGATACCTGAGGCCCGACGAGAGTTGATCTCCAAAGAGGTAGCTTGTATGCTGAAGCTCGGTGTCATTGAAGAATCCAAGAGCGATTGGTCAAGCCCGATCGTCTTGGTCCCAAATCCCAATGGTGAGTGGAGATTCTGAAACGACTATCGGAAGTTGAATGAGGTCTCCAAATTTGACGCATATCCCATGCCACGCGTTGATCAGCTGATCGAGAGGCTTGGGCCAGCAAGGCACATAACCACCTTGGATATGACGAAGAGATATTGGCAGATGGAAAGGGAAAAGAAAAAACCAGCTCACCTCCATGAACCAGCTGGGTGTCTCCAGGATCCGTGATCAGCGCTGCTGCTTGCGCTCAGTAGACAGGTAATAGAAATGACGATGATCCAGCTCCACAGACTCCAATGGTAAAAACAAATGTCTTTTATTTAGAATTTTTTTAAAAAAATATCCAGATGGCGATAATGTAACTCCAGCTGGTAGAAGAACAATATTAGAAGGGAAACACAGGGGCACCAAGGAGCGGTGCACTACCAGACCAATATTGGCAGATCCCTATGGCATAGGTAGCCAAAGAGAAGACTGCGTTTTCTACACTTGACGGATGCTTCCAGTATGTCCAGATGCCGTTTGGACTGCAGGGGTCCCCTGCAACCTTCCAGAGAGCCATGGATCGCATCCTTGCATCCCATAAGAAATATGGCGCAACATACCTGGACGATATTATTATCTTCAGTCCAGACTGGGAGAGTCATCTGGAAAAAATCCAGACTGTGTTTGATGCTCTGAGGAAGGTGGGGTTTTCAATAAACCAGAAGAAATGTGGCATGGGGAAAGAAGAAGCCAAGTACCTCGGATATGTAGTGGGTAGAGGCGAGATAAAACCCCAAATTACTAAAGTAGAAGCAATCCAAAATTGGCATAGACTGCTGTCGAAAAAGCAAGACAGAGCCTTCCTGGGAATCGTGGGATACTACAGGAAATTCATCCCAAACTTCACCATGATGGCCGTGTGGCACCCCAGGGGTCTGGTTTCCACAGTAACAGCAATGTTATGTCTGAGAGCAGGTGGGAGGTACTTGGTCAGGGATCCTATGCATGCCACACCTCCTGCCCAGTCCTGGGAGGGGAAGAACTTCCCCTATATAAACCTAGGGCTGAGGCAGGGTTAGTGAGTAGAGAAGAAGTAGAGACAGAGAAGCAGATATAGGAAAAGAACATCAGGAGCTCTGTGGGAGCAGTGCTACAAGGAGTCAGGGGCTGGCAGCTGCAGAGCTCGCCCTGACTGAGAAGTTATCACCGGACCCGGAGTCCGAGGCTGTGGGGACTAACTCCTATCCAGCAGCAGAAACCGACCGGCAGGGGATTGCAGGTCCTCTGGCCCAGAAACCCGAAGGCACGGTCACACGCGTGGGACCAGCACCGCCGTCGTGGAGCGGAAGCTACTAGAAGGCCCCGAGTCACCGGCCATACGGGTGAGCACCACACGGTACACTTAGGGACGTGGGCTACTTATACCCGCCTCTAGCAAGGTAGCCAGAAGAGTATCGTTAGTTTGGGAGGCCTACAACTCCGCCTGGCCAGGGGAGATCCCATCTGCTCAAGGACTGACCAGGCCCCAATCGCTAGCCAGTACTCCGGGAGGGTCTATCGTTGTCACCAGTAAAGACCCTGAACTACACCGTACCGTCTCCGAGTGGTTCCTGCTACCCCCATCATCCACGTCGGCTGCCCTGAGGCCATACCCCTCCCGTTGGGGGTTATACTATCACGTTGCACAATCCTACCACCGGCCTCAGCGGTCTGCCCTGCAGCAGCAGCTCCTTAGCTGTACTCAACGGGTGGCGTAGTCGTCCAACATCTACCGCTAATACAGCGCCACTTAGTCTGACTCCCTGGGCACGGACCGGATCACCGCCACGAGACTACAACCCTCAAGAGATCCGGCTCCGGGTAAGCTCCCGCGTGCACAACGCAGCGCGACACAGGCCCAGGGGCGCGTCAGCCGCACCCCAGACGGACCTCCTTAAAGGGACAAAATCAGCCATGGCCAAGTGGACTGCAGAGGCGGAGACGGCCTTTCAAGAGATGAAACTGGCTCTGTGTAGGCAACTGGTCCTGGTTGCCCCGGACTTCAAGAAAGAGTTTATACTCCAGACAGATGCCTCAGATGTCGGTTTAGGAGCAGTCCTTTCCCAGGAGATACACGGGGAGGAGTACCCTGTCCTCTGAGTAGAAAGCTGTCCTCCTGCGAGAAAAATTATTCGGTCATAGAGAAGGAATGCTTGGCCATAAAGTGGGCGGTGGACACTTTACGGTACTATCTGTTAGGTCGAAAATTTAGATTAGCATCCGACTATGCCCCACTCGGATGGATGAGGGGTCAACCTCTGTTTTTAGCCCTACAGGACTTCTACTTTCATGTAGAACATAGAGCATGGAAGCTACATGGTAATGCCCATGCCCTCTCGAGAATCCCCTGTCTGGCAGTAGAAGATGCCAAGCCCCATGGCTTTAGGGTAGATATGTAAGGTGGGCGGGTCCAGCTACCAACATACCTCACCTCTGGGTGTGGTTAATAGCCTATAAAATGAAGGCTGTTGTTTGGCACATGGTCTGTGTGTTTGGAGGTAGACGGCCTCCTGTGTATGTTTGTCTTCAGACCAAGCCAGGACACTGGACGCTACCCTAGCTGTGTGCCGCACAAGCCTGGCTGAGCAGAGACATGCTAAGGACATTTACTTTGTTTGCCTGATCTAAAGGCTATTTGTTTTTCTGTTTGGCTTCTGGATTTATGAAGCAATAAACCCACATGAACTTTTAAAGGAACATGCCTCCTGTTTTCCTCCCGTTGTGCCCAAGAAAGTAAAACCCCTACAATATGTATAAAGGAAAGGGTATGGTACTCAGAGAATGTTTCAATAATCCGCCTCAAAGCGTTTCCCCAACAGGTTCATTAGGAGGCTTGATACAGGGATGATAATTCATGATGTTCAGCATAGTGTGCCTAATAGCCAGGTGTCCATGTTTAAATATCACATTTCATCCAAAACCCCAGATTAGGATGCCCATTCCCATTCCTAGAGGTGAATTGTCACAGGATATACTGTACCGCGCCTACGCTACTTCTCATGAGCAAGAGGTTCGATAATGTCCATCTCCTAGTGTGCATGTCCGGAAGTGACGTGCTTTACGCTGAAACGCCAGATAAATTGATTGCCTCCGCGTCACTCGTACCTGTGACTGCGCGTGCCCGCAGTTATCATTCCACGACAGAGCACATCTAGGATCATTGTCCAAAAATGCGCATGGCCAGATGTCTGCGTTCCACGCCGGAGCGCATATGGTATTGGATTGCATTCCACCAACAGAAAAATCCTCTCTCTGAGATCAGTATCATGGGAGACTAAAAACAAGTATTGCACATCCTCCCATCATGCAATAGGCATGTAGATCTACTTTATCACTACAAAAAAATATGGGATGGTGGCCCATAGTATATTCCTAGATGGTCATATTTGACCCCTATTGCATAATTAGAGATACACAAGGATCACCACACTTGTTAGTTACTAAACAGTATAAGTGGGATATAACTGATAAGAAATAATTCTGATATAGAAGCTCAGATCTCTTGATGAAGTAAAACAATATGTGAACCTCATTCACAGAGAACTGAATAGCAATGGGTAGAGTATAAAATCCAAAAATGTAATCCAGATTGGGGCTGTATTCATACAAAACAAGCATAGTAAATCTGCTTATTCAGTCCCTTAGGGGCTCTCGTGAATCCAGTTTGGAAATCCACTCACTTTCCTTTATGAGGATACATCTATTGAGATCACCCCCTCTCACATTGGGTTTAACCACCTCAACGATGCAAAAGGAGATGTCTCTTGTTTCACCTCAATGTGCACTGTTCATGTGTCTCACTAATGGGGTGTCCCGACCATGGCGTATTTCGCCCAAATGCCACCCCACACTCCTCCTAGACTGCCTATTGGTCGTGCATACATAATCTAGGAGGAAGGTGCATGTGGCCACATATACAAGTCCTGAGGTTTTACAGTTGGAATAATCCATCTGGAAAAAGGTTTCATCTGTAGAGGAACTTGAGAAAGATTTAGATGGTGTCATCCAATTACATGTACAACTTTCTACACATCTAAAGAAACCACAGATTCTTCTATCTAGCCATGTCCCCTAGGGTGCAGGTTTTTATAGAAACTATGCACTAAACGGTCCCTAATTGACCAACCCTTTCTGAAAGTTATTGTGGGAGTAGATCCCACAGCACCCTCAGGTCCAGGTTGGCCACAAGTACATCCTAGTGTTTTCTGAAGATATTAAAGATAAGGTCACTCTGATTGTCACAAGTTTCTATTACTTGTGTTATCCCATCTTTTTCTTGGTCTCTTGGTTAGGTATGGAGGAATGTCTGTCTATCCTGTTTTTCTGTAAACAATCGTGCGGAATCCAAAATGTACTGTGGGTACCTTTTTCCTTGAATCTAGTGTTTATGTCTATTGCCTCTTTATTAATATCTGTGACATTAGAGCAGTTTCTTCTCAACTGTAAAAATTGGCCCTTGGATATTGCTTGTTTTTTTTTTTTTTAGGAGGATGGGGTGGTTGCTATTCCACTTTAATAGTTTATGGTAGATGAGTGTCCCTAGGGTCCCATCCAGGGCTGTGGAGTCGAAGTCGTGGAGTCGGTGCCCATTTTGATGGAGTCGGAGTCGGCATAAAATGGACCGACTCCTAAAATAAATAAATTGGGTACAGTAGTACAATGTAGTTTGTGAGGAATATTTTTTCATAAGAATTTGGGAAAGTTATGAAATGTCCTATAAATGTCTGTCCTATTCCTGATCTAAGGGTCTAGACTTTTAGCTGAGAAAAATGTGTCCTACTGTAAATTTATGAGCCATGTATGAGGAAGTCGGTGTCATGAAAATTGAGGAGTAGGAGTCGAAGGTTTGGCTTACCGACTTCACAACCCTGGCTCACATCCCGTACTTTCTGGATTAGTATATCCAGGAAAGGCAACTGGTAATAATTAAACTGATATAAATCTAAGGCCCCACTCTATAGATATTGAGTTCCCTGACAAACTCAAGAAATTGTTCACTCGTCCTTGACCAGATGATAAAAATGTTGTCAATATATCTATCCCATGCCCCAATATATGATTGCCACCACTTATGATCATCCCTGAATATTGTGGTTTCCTCCCACCAGCCCAGGAATAAGTTATCAGATGAGGGGGTACAGGGGCTCCCCATTGCAGTACCCCTGAGCTCGGGTAAGTACTTCCTGTCAAAAAGAAAGACGTTACGAGTAAGAGTGAATTTTAGAAGATCGTCCATGAAGTCATTATGTCTGCTACACTCTATTGATCTTGATTTCAATAAACGTCTTACTCCTCTAATATCATCCTCATGCAGTATATTACTGTACAAAGCCTTGATATCTAGTAAGGCTTGCTCCCCTACATGCCTGTATACATGCTCGAGGGTATACATGTAGGGGAGCAGGCAAAGGGAGAACCACTGTCCGGAAGGAGTATTCCAACTGTAAAACCTCAGGACTTATTCCAACTTCAGGACCTCAGCCGGTACTGTGGGAACATTATACTGTGTGTGGGGGGATGGTGGTACTGTAGGAACATTACTCTGTGTGGGGGCATCATACATCCAGCATAATGGTATGTGACCCAACTTTTCCATCCTGATTTCCATGCAGCCTTCTCTGTACCTCTCTGCTCCTATTTACTAATGGTATGTTCTTCAAGTTACACCAGCTACCCCCCACTTTCATTTATGACCTTGTTTACTTAGCCTTTGAGTATCCAGCATCTGGTTCAGCCTTAATCAGTTGATCAAGATGAGCACAGACCACTCCCCTCTGGTTCACAGCTGAATGCATTCTGTTACAAATATATTGTGGGCCAGGAGTCTGTGTCCATTACCTTAAGTGTGGCCATTGCTTAAGTGTGAGAAATATGAATTAGTTCTGAATTGAACCTGAAGTGAACTGAAGGTAACTGGATACTAAGTCACAGTAAACAATGTTTGTGTTTTGTTTTCACTCTCACCCCCTTAATCCTTCACCTTTTCCAACCACCCCTAATCCCTACACCTAGTAATGAACTCTTCATCTCTCCCTTCATTCTCCCCACCCATCTCACCTCCTCCTCAGAGCTATTCCTCAACATACAATCCTTTGTCTAAAAACACAGACAGCCACCTCATGCCCTCTCCTGCTCCCACCTACTAACGCTTTCTCTGGTCCTCCTCACTGCCGGCGACATCTCTCCACATCCCGGCCCTCCTCACCACATCCCCACAGCCACTTCCACCTCATACCTACGATCTATCCCAAACTCTCATAACCCTTCTAACCTTATACCCATCTGCCCAGCCCCCGTAACAGGAGCTCTATGGAACGCCCGCTCCGTCTGCAACAAACTTTCCTACATTCACAACCTCTTCATCACTAACAAGCTTTCCTTCCTCGGCATCACTGAAACCTGGCTCACCCCCTCCGACACGGCCTCTCCTGCTGCACTTTCGTACGGCGGATTCCACCTCTCCCATACCCCCCGCCCCACCGGCAAGCACGGTGGAGGAATAGGTTTCCTCCTCTCAGATAACTGCTCCTTCACCCATATCCCACTGCCACCCTCAATTACTCTCCCCTCTTTTGAAGTGCACTGCGTGCGCATCTACTCCCCCTCCAACTGGCTGTCATCTACCGCCCCCCAGGATCAGCCACCACTTTCTTTGACCACTTCACCACTTGGCTACTTCATTTCCTCTCCGTTGACATCCCCACTATCCTCATGGGCGACTTCAACATCCCCATTGACACTTCCCTCTCAGCTGCCTCTAAGCTTCTATCCCTCACTTCCTCCTTCGGTCTTACTCAGTGGTCTTCCACACCCACCCACAAAGACGGACACACACTGGACCTCATCTTCACCCGCCTCTGTTCCCTATCTAACCTCTCTAACTCACTTCTCCCTCTCTCTGACCACAACCTACTTACATTCTCTAGCCTCTCCTCTCCAGGGCAACAATCCCCACTCCACAAACTTGCATACCCTCGCAGAAATTTTAAACACTTTGACCTACATTCACTCTCTGAATCCCTCCTCCCTCTCACAGACATTAGGTCCTTACATGATGCAGATGTTGATGCCACTTTATACAACACCACAACAGCTGCAGCTCTCTATTCAGTAGTCTCCCTCACACATACCAAAGCTCGCACAATCAACAGACAACCCTGGCACACCAGCCTAACTAAAGGACTGCGACGGGCCTCCAGGGTTGCTGAGCGTAGATGGAAAAGGTCCCACTCCAATGAGCACTTCATCGCATTCAAACAGTCCCTCACTACCTTCAAGTCCACACTCACTGCAGCAAAACAAACATACTTCTCATCTCTCATATCCTCCCTGTCTCACAACCCCAAACAACTATTCAACACCTTCAATTCTCTCCTCCGTCCCCCAGTGCCTCCTCCCTCTCCTCTTATTTCAGCCGAAGACTTTGCCTCATTCTTCAAACAGAAGATTGACACCATCAGACAAAGCTTTTGCCTAAAGCCCCCAGAGCCCCTTCCCACACCTACTCAACCCTCCTCCTCCAAAACCACATTCTCCACCATTACCGAAGATCAACTTTCCTCTTTACTCTCTAAATCACACCTCACCACCTGTAAACTTAACCCAATCCCGTCCCACCTCATCCCAAACCTTACCACTATCTTCATCCCAGCCCTAGCCCACCTCTTCAACCTGTCACTAACAACTGGTGTCTTCCCCTCATGCTTCAAACATGCCTCAATCACACCAATCCTCAAGTAGCCCTCCCTTGACCCATCCTCTCTGTCTAGCTATTGCCCCATATCACCTCTCCC
Source organism: Phyllobates terribilis (assembly GCF_046119375.1). Lineage (NCBI taxonomy): Eukaryota > Metazoa > Chordata > Amphibia > Anura > Dendrobatidae > Phyllobates > Phyllobates terribilis. Next base: position 4,392,533 of record NW_027362807.1, on the reverse strand, counting down.
CTATGCCTCAAAACTACTGGAACAACATGTCCATTCTGAGCTGTCCTCCCACCTCTCCTCCTGCTCCCTCTTCGGCCGCCTACAATCTGGTTTCCGACCGCACCATTCTACTGAAACTGCACTGACCAAAGTCACCAACAACCTACTAACCGCCAAATCTAAGCGACACTACTCTGTCCTCCTCCTCCTAGACCTGTCATCTGCCTTCGACACAGTGGACCATTCCCTCTTACTACAAACTCTCTTGTAACATACCTGGCGGCGTCCTTGCATGGTGGTCCATCTCCCACTGTGCAAGAGCGCGCACTTGATCTCCAGTCCAGAATGTCTCTCTGGCTTCCCTCCATTCTGTCTGTTTGTGTCTGTTTCTGCTGCTTAAGGGCGGCGCCCGATCACTTCCTGCTTTTTGCACCTGCTGTGGGTCACACCCCTTGTGCGTCCTCAGCCTATTGCTGTCTGTCACCTGGTATATAGCTCAGCTGCTCCAATCAATCCCTGCCTGAGCATAGTGTTTCATTCAGTGTGTGCTTGCACTCTGAAGGTGCCAGGTCCCGTTCTGTGTTCTCTTGTCTGCCTATCCTGGAGGCTGTATTTCCAGGCCTGTCTGAACACGCTCCTAGCCTGTTCCTCCCGCCTTCTAGGGGCCGATTACCTAGACCCGCTCCTGTATCTTGTCTGTCCTGTCTGAACACGCTCCTTGCCTGTTCGTCCCGCCTCTCTGGGGGCAGTATTCCCAGACCCGCTCCTGTATCCCGCTGCAGTGTCGGTCTCCTCCGTACACTCAGTTCCAGTCTGAACTCTCTCCTATCCTTTACCTGTTTTGCCTCTATGTCCGTTCCCTTCCTTTTTCTGCAGAGTCTGAACTCGTACCTAACTCCTGCTTGTTGTCTCTGTACTCCCGTTTGTGAGTTTGTGGTCCACTCGCTACTTCACTGCAAGTACCCTGTGGGTATCTGGCTCTGCCTTTCTCTTCCTGTCTGTTCCGTGTGAACAGAGCCCTGTCCCCCCTGCTCTGACTCCTTTGCTCACCGCTCCGGCGGTTCTAGCCTGCTCTGACTCCTTTGCTCACCGCTCCGGCGGTTCTAGCCTGCTCTGGCTCCTTTGCTCGCTGCTCCGGCAGCCTTGCTCCGCTCTGACCCTTTTGCTCACTGCTCCGGCAGTCTTGCTCCACTCTTGCTCACCGCTCCAGGCGGCCTCGTCCTGCTTTACTCTTGCTCACTGCTCCGGCAGTCTCGCTCACCTCTCTGGGCGGCCTCACTCTGCTGTGTTTGTCCGCCACATCTGTGGTTCTGTTCCTGAGTCCCAATGTGTACTGGGTCCTATCCCGCCAGTGTCCCTACCTGCTAGTGCCTCCCTGTCTGCACTCTAGCTGTGCTTGCCTGTACCCCTCTGCCTGTATTGTTCCTGAGTCCCAGTGTGTACTGGGTCCTATCCCGCCTGTGTTCCTACCTGCTAGTGCCTCCCTGTCTGCACTCTAGCTGTGCTTGCCTGTACCCCCCTGCCTGCATACCCGCCTGCCTGCATCCCAGTCGAGCCAGCCTATACCCACCAGTCTGTGTGCCAGCCTACCAGTCTGTTCCTGTATTCCCCTGTGTGGGTCAACAGCCGTGTCCGGGGTCTGTCCTGGAGTAGCACCTGGTCCCTCTGCTCGGTTCCTCCTTGGTGCACTGGCGTCGTATGCCATCGTGTGACCCTGGTCGGATCGGGTGAATACCTAGTTACGCCCCTCCAGGCATTCACTCTCCGGCACGGTCCAGTGGAATCACTACAATCACACGCACACGCCGCTCAGCCCGGGCGTGTGCATTACAGCATGCTCAGGCCATGGTTCCCGTTGAGCCCCACGGCCTTCGCTCTCTGAGAAGTTTTCCAGCGAATACATGCATTAAAATAAATAAATAATTTTTTTTTTCTTAGCTGAGTTCCAGGCGAATTACGCACCTGTCCAGATGGATCTATCTGCTCTCGTTCCTGCGGATCCGCCACGTTACTATGGGGATCCAAGACAAAGTCGTGCATTTGTGGAGCAATGCATGCTACACTTCAAGTTCTACCCTCTATGTTTTCCCACCGATCGGGTTAAGGTGGCATTCATTATGTCTTACCTAGCGGGTGATGCCTTGGAATGGATCAACCCCCTATTTGAAACACAGGATCCGATCCTCCTGGACCTAATGGCCTTCCTGGTGGCCTTTCTAATGGTCTTCAATGATCCTAACCCGGAGGCTCCTGCTGAAGCTTCACTTCCCAATATCCCGGAGCAGCCCCGATGGGTAATGTGTGTGGGTAGCGCAATAGTCCTCCAGCCCAATGAGACTACTGCCCACCCAGAATCCTCACAGGGTGACTACGCTTTCCGGAATATTTCTCCCAACCTCAAGAGGCAGTCCAGACGTGCTAGACGTAGAGGCAAGCCGTCACGCCAGGGTCTGTCCTCCCTGAGACCTCCTGACCCCAACCTTGAAGTCCCTACTGAAGCTTCATCTCCCTGTATCCCGGAGAAGCCCCAACGGGTAATGTGCGTGGGTAGTGCACCAGTTCTCCTGCCCGAAGAGACTTCTGCCCATCCAGACTCCACACAGGAGAACTTCCTGCACCCGGCATCAGATGCTTCACCCACTTTAACCGGTGTGCATGTCCAAGGATGCTCCAAAGCTGTGGTTACCTCAGAGTCTGTGCACCTCTACTACCTGGCGGAGGATCCCCTGTTGCCTCCTGAATCCTCCGGGATACCACTCGCTGACAAATGGAGAGAGACTTCTCTACACCCGGTACTCGATACTTTGTCCGCTTCGTCCTGTGAGCCTGACAATGGGTACCCCAAAGTGGTAGTTACCACCGAGTCTCTACACCCCTCCAACCAGGTGGAGGACCTCCAGTTGTCTCCAGAACCCTTCGGGGTGCTGCCTGGTAGCGAAAGGACAGAGACTCTCCTATACTCTGCACCTGATACCTCGCTCGCTTCGTCCAGTGAGTCCAACCTAGTGTACTCCGAAGCAGAGGTTACTCCCGAGTCTCTACACCACTCCGACCAGGCGGAGGACCTCCAGTTGTCTCCAGAACCCTTCGGGGTGCTACCTGGTAGCGAAAGGACAGAGACTCTCCTATACTCTGTACCTGATACCTCGCTCGCTTCGTCCACTGAGTCCAACCTAGTGTACTCCGAAGCAGAGGTTATTCCCGAGTCTCTACACCCCTCCGACCAGGCGGAGGACCTCCAGTTGTCTCCAGAACCCTTCGGGGTGCCACCTGGTGGTGAATGGACAGAGACTCTCCTATATCCTGGATCTGATACCTCGCTTGCTTCGTCCAGTGAGTCCGACCTAGTGTACTCTGAAGCAGAGGTTACCCATGAGTCTCTACACCCCTCTGACCAGGCGGAGGACCTTCAGTTGTCTCCAGAACCCTTCGGGGTGCCACCTGGTGGTGAATGGACAGAGACTTTCCTATACTCGGTACCCGATACCTCGCCTGCTTCGTCCAGTGAGTCCGACCTAGTGTACTCTGAAGCAGATGTTTTCTCTGAGCCTCTGCACTCTTCTGACCCAGCGGAGGACCTCCAGTTATTTCCTGAATCCTCCGGGGTACCACCAGATAACAAAGAGACAGTGACTTTTCCTCATTATGTACCAGATAACCCGTCTATTTCTTCCTGTGAGCTTGACAAGATGTACCTCGAAGCAGAGATTACCCCCAAGTCTCTGTCCCCCTCCAACCCGGTGAAGGACTTCCAGTTGTCTCCTGTACCCTCTGGGGTGCCACCTGAAAATATGTGGAGAGAGACTTCCTTGTGTGCTGTTCCTGGTACTCCACCCATTTCGTCTGTTGCTGAGGATGGCTGGATAGGAGGTAGCATCCTAGCTAACCAGATGGGATCAGTTTTTCCTGTGGACAGTGGAAGTGATCTCCTTGAAGTGAACGACTGGTCCTCGAATTCCCTGCGGAAGATTCTGGCAGGCCTGAAGAAGAGGGGGCGTAAGGGGGGGGGGACTGTAACATACCTGGCGGCGTCCTTGCATGGCGGTCCATCTCCCACTGTGCAAGAGCGCGCACTTGATCTCCAGTCTAGAATGTCTCTCTGGCTTCCCTCCATGCTGTCTGTTTGTGTCTGTTTCTGCTGCTTAAGGGCGGCGCCCGATCACTTCCTGCTTTTTGTACCTGCTGTGGGTCACACCCCTTGTGCGTCCTCAGCCTATTGCTGTCTGTCACCTGGTATATAGCTCAGCTGCTCCAATCAATCCCTGCCTGAGCATAGTGTTTCATTCAGTGTGTGCTTGCACTCTGAAGGTGCCAGGTCCCGTTCTGTGTTCTCTTGTCTGCCTATCCTGGAGGCTGTATTTCCAGGCCTGTCTGAACACGCTCCTAGCCTGTTCCTCCCGCCTTCTAGGGGCCGATTACCTAGACCCGCTCCTGTATCTTGTCTGTCCTGTCTGAACACGCTCCTAGCCTGTTCCTCCCGCCTTCTAGGGGCCGATTACCTAGACCTGCTCCTGTATCTTGTCTGTCCTGTCTGAACACGCTCCTTGCCTGTTTGTCCCGCCTCTCTGGGGGCAGTATTCCCAGACCCGCTCCTGTATCCCGCTGCAGTGTCGGTCTCCTCCGTACACTCAGTTCCAGTCTGAACTCTCTCCTATCCTTTACCTGTTTTGCCTCTATGTCCGTTCCCTTCCTTTTTCTGCAGAGTCTGAACTCGTACCTAACTCCTGCTTGTTGTCTCTGTACTCCTGTTTGTGAGTTTGTGGTCCACTCGCTACTTCACTGCAAGTACCCTGTGGGTATCTGGCTCTGCCTTTCTCTTCCTGTCTGTTCCGTGTGAACAGAGCCCTGTCCCCCCTGCTCTGACTCCTTTGCTCACCGCTCCGGCAGTTCTAGCCTGCTCTGACTCCTATGCTCACCGCTCCGGCGGTTCTAGCCTGCTCTGACTCCTTTGCTCACCGCTCCGGCGGTTCTAGCCTGCTCTGGCTCCTTTGCTCGCTGCTCCGGCAGCCTTGCTCCGCTCTGACCCTTTTGCTCACTGCTCCGGCAGCCTTGCTCCGCTCTGACCCTTTTGCTCACTGCTCCGGCAGTCTTGCTCCACTCTTGCTCACCGCTCCAGACGGCCTCGTCCTGCTTTACTCTTGCTTACTGCTCCGGCAGTCTCGCTCACCTCTCTGGGCGGCCTCACTCTGCTGTTTGTCCGCCACATCTGTGGTTCTGTTCCTGAGTCCTAATGTGTACTGGGTCCTATCCTGCCAGTGTCCCTACCTGCTAGTGCCTCCCTGTCTGCACTCTAGCTGTGCTTGCCTGTACCCCTCTGCCTGTATTGTTCCTGAGTCCCAGTGTGTACTGGGTCCTATTCCGCCTGTGTTCCTACCTGCTAGTGCCTCCCTGTCTGCACTCTAGCTGTGCTTGCCTGTACCCCCCTGCCTGCATACCCGCCTGCCTGCATCCCAGTTGAGCCAGCCTATACCCACCAGTCTGTGTGCCAGCCTACCAGTCTGTTCCTGTATTCCCCTGTGTGGGTCAACAGCCGTGTCCGGGGCTTGTCCTGAAGTAGCACCTGGTCCCTCTGCTCGGTTCCTCCTTGGTGCACTGGCGTCGTATGCCGTCGTGCGACCCTGGTCGGATCGGGTGAATACCTAGTTACGCCCCTCCAGGCATTCACTCTCCGGCACGGTCCAGTGGAATCACTACAATCACACGCACACGCCGCTCAGCCCGGGCGTGTGCATTACATCTCTCATCTCTCGGCATCACAGACTTGGCCCTATCCTGGATCTCCTCATACCTAACAGACAGGACATTCAGTGACTCTCACTCACAGACCACCTCCTCATCTCGCCCCCTATCTGTCGGTGTCCCCCAAGGTTCAGTTCTAAGACTCCTGCTCTTCTCCATCTACACCTTCGGCCTGGGACAGCTCATAGAGTCTCATGGCTTTTATTATCACCTCTATGCTGACAACACACAGATCTACCTCTCTGGACCCGATATCACCTCCTTACTAACCAAAATCCCACAATGTCTGTCTGCTATTTCATCCTTCTTCTCTGCTAGATTTCTAAAACTTAACATGGACAAAACAGAATTCATCATCTTTCCGCCATCTCATTCAAACCCCCCAACTGACCTATCCATCATAGTCAATGGCTGCCCACTCTCCCCAGTCCATCAACTCTGCCTTGGGGTAACCCTGGACTCTGAACTCTCCTTCATAGGAACAACATATCCAAGCCCTTTCCACTTCCTGCCGACTCCAACTCAAAAATATCTCCCGGATCCGCACATGCCTCAACCATGAATCTGCAAAAACACTAGTGCACGCCCTCATCATCTTCGGCCTTGACTAATGCAACCTCCTGCTCTGTGGCCTCCCTTCCAACACTCTCGCACCCCTCCAATCCATCCTAAACTCTGCTGCCCGACTAATCCACCTGTCCCCCCGCTATTCCCCGGCCTCTTCTCTCTGTCAATCTCTTCACTGGCTCCCCATTGCCCAGAGACTCCAGTTCAAAACCCTAACCATGACATACAAAGCCATTCACAACCTGTCTCCTCCATATATCTCTGACCTAGTCTCCCGGTACATACCCGCACGCAACCTCCGATCCTCACAAGATCTCCTTCTCTACTCCCCTCTTATCTCCTCCTCCCACAACCGTATACAAGATTTCTCCCGTGCTTCCCCCCCTATTCTGGAACTCTCTACCCCAACACATCAGACTCTCGTCGACCATGGAAACCTTCAAAAAGAGCCTGAAGACCCACCTCTTCCGACAAGCCTACCACCTGCAGTAACCACCACTCCACAAATACCGCTGCACGACCAGCACTACCCTCACCTACTGTATCCTCACCCATCGCTTGTAGACTGTGAGACCTCACGGGCAGGGTCCTCTCTCCTCCTGTACCAGTCGCTGTCACGTTTTGTTCAAGATTATTGTAATTGCTTGTGCTTTGTATACCCCTTTCACATGTAAAGTGCCATGGAATGAATGGTGCTATAATAATAATAATAATAATAATAATAAGGGGCATAATGGGGGCATTACACTGTGTGGGGGCATCATACATACTGTATAAGGGGCATAATGGGGGCATTACACTGTGTGGGGGCATCATACATACCGTATAAGGGGCATAATGGGGGCATTACACTGTGTGGGGGCATCATACATACTGTATAAGGGGCATAATGGGGGCATTACACTGTGTGGGGGCATCATACATACCGTATAAGGGGCATAATGGGGGCATCACACTGTGTGGGGGCATCATACATCCTGCATAAGGGGCATAATGGTGGCATTACACTGTGTGGGGGCATCATACATCCTGCATAAGGGGCATAATGGGGGCATTACACTGTGGGGCCAGTAAAGGGGTCCTGTACTATGAGAACAATACGTTTCCTCCTTCCTGTCTCCATAGTTGGGTCGAAGTATCTATTACAGGGAACAGAACAAAAACCTTATGATTCTTATAAAGGGGCAACACAAGACCCCAAAAGAGTCTCCGTGCTGAAGGGGTTAATGCCCCCTGGGCCCAGTAATGGGGGTCTCCACATACCTCCACCTGCAGAGCCGCCACCACATATATGGCTGCTCTGTGCGCACAGGAGCAGTGATGAGGTCACAGGAGGGGAGGAGTCAGGGGTCACATGATCAGGGGCCTCAGTGGATGCAGGACTCTGCTGTGCTGGTTGTCATGGTGCTGGATGAGCTGAAGTTTATGTGTGGGGTCAGGAGGGGTTTACAGTGTGGATGTAGCAGAGCCGTGTGTGTACGAGGTGTACGGAGCAGAGCCGTGTGTGTACGAGGTGTACGGAGCAGAGCCGTGTGTGTACGAGGCGTACGGAGCGGAGCCGCGTGTGTACGAGGCGTACGGAGCAGAGCCGCGTGTGTACGAGGTGTACAGAGTGGAGCCGCGTGTGTACGAGGCGTACGGAGCGGAGCCGCGTGTGTACGAGGTGTACGGAGCGGAGCCGCGTGTGTACGAGGTGTACGGAGCAGAGCCATGTGTGTACGAGGCGTGCGGAGCGGAGACGTGTGTACGAGGTGTGCGGAGCGGAGACTTGTGTACGAGGCGTACGGAGCGGAGCCGCGTGTGTACGTGGTGTACGGAGCAGAGCCGCGTGTGTACGAGGTGTACGGAGCAGAGCCGCGTGTGTACGAGGTGTACGGAGCAGAGCCGCGTGTGTACGAGGTGTACGGAGCAGAGCCGCGTGTGTACGAGGTGTATGGAGCAGAGCCGTGTGTGTACGAGGCGTGCGGAGCGGAGCCGTGTGTACGAGGTGTGCGGAGCGGAGCCGTGTGTACGAGGTGTGCGGAGCGGAGCCGTGTGTACGAGGTGTGCGGAGCGGAGCCGTGTGTACGAGGCGTGTGTAGCGGAGCCGTGTGTGTACGAGGCGTATGGAGCGGAGCCGTGTGTACAAGGTGGAGCCATGTGTACGAGGCGTACGGAGCGGAGTCATGCGTGTACAAGGTGTACGGACCCGAGCCGTGTGTGTACGAGGTGTGCGGAGTGGAGCCTTGTGTGTACGAGGCGTGCGGAGCGGAATCGTGTGTGTACGAGAGGCGTGTGGAGAGGAGCCGCGCGTGTACGAGGTGTACGGAGCTGAGCTGTGTGTGTATGAGGCGTATGGAGCGGAGCCGTGTGTGTACAGAGCCCTGTATGTACACTGTATACAGCTGTATACTGCCAGGTTCAGGCTGAGACACCGCGGCTCTTTATCAGACTGTAGAAGAACTGACACTGGACACTCGGTAAAACTGCGCTCTTGCTTCTCGCACAGATATTGATAACATAAGATGGAGTCAGACGAACCCTCCTACAAAACCTGATAACAAAGTCATTACTACAGGACTGGATGAGAAAGGGATTTATTCTACAAGAAACGCTGGGGCCACAAATGAGAGAATCCGGGCCCTGTGGCTGGATACTCCTGGCCCCCAGCGTGTTAGGAGCAGACGGGGTCTTGTGTTTCCCCCCTCTACTAACCTAACTCTACCTAACATCGAAATTACCTTGGAGGGTTCAACCATAACTCTCAAGCAGCACGCCTGCTGCCTTGGGGTCATATTCGACACTAACCTTTCCTTTACTCCCTATATCTGATCACTCACTCGCTCTTGTCACCTGCATCTTAAAAACATCTCTAGAATCCGATCTTTTCTCACTTTTGAAACTGTTAAAACTCTTACTGTCGCTCTTGTTCACTCTCGTCTGGATTACTGCAACTCTCTCCTGATCGGTATCCCTCTTACCAAAATTTCCCCTCTCCAATCTGTCCTGAATGCGACAGCCAGGGTCGTATTTCGGATATAAACTCATTGCTCTCACCCACAAAGCTCTCCACAGTTCTGCACCACCTTATATCTCCTCTTTCATCTCAGTCTATCATCCTACACGTTCCCTTCGTTCCACAAATGACCTAAGACTAACATCCCCCATAATCCGAACCTCGCACCTCCGTCTCCAAGACTTCTCTCGTGCTGCGCCAGTTCTCTGGAATGCTCTACCCCAGACGATCCGATTGATGCCTAGCCCCGATGTCTTCAAGCGCGCTTTAAAAACCCATCTCTTTAAACAAGCCTACCACCTCAAATACTCAGTAAACTAACTTTCCCCTGTTCCCTCCTAAATACTATTCAGAATCTGCCCCCCACTGTTCATCTGTCTCTACACCCTCCATGCACACGATAACAGCACTCGGTATTTGAGTATTGCACTTGAACATACAAGCTGATGACCGGATCATACAGCCTTATATGATAATCCCGACCTATTATAATTGCCAGACCTGAAATAACAAGCACTTTCTACCTATTGTGTCCCCCCATTTCCTTGTAGAATGTAAGCTTGCTGATGTAACTGTTAAACTGTCTCACCTTGTATTGAATTTATTGCCTGTACATGTCCCCGCTTAATTGTAAAGTGCTGCGGAATATGTTGGCGCTATATAAATAAAAATTATTATTATTATTTGTCCCTGGAGCTTCTCTACTCGGTATAATGAGACTCTTATCTTGTTCTTATAAAGAGGGTTTGAGTAAAATAGAAGCTGCCTGAATATGAGGACCTTGTCTGATCTCTATGTCCTTGTGTACAGAGCTATGGAGATAGCGCTATTCTTCTGTATAATAGATGTGATGTCACTGGAGCCCTAATATTCCTGTACAGGGGTCTCTGTAGAGATAATCTTACCCCAGCATTATGGATTGGGAGACGGAGAAAAAGGGATTAGGGGCATTTTATTGTAATTTACCTTTAAAAAAATGTGATAAAAAATAACTGATTATAAAAAGTGGTTCATTTTCCCACCATGTTGTCTGTAGGAAGTAAAGAGCCGAGGCTGAAGATGCTTTATCTCCACTAGTCTACAAAAGAGGGAGGATTGGCAACTCCGAATGTCCTTGTCTATTTTGGGATTGGGAGTTAGGAAAAGGGGCAGGAGAACATTTTGGGATTTGTTTTGTGGGGTGGGGGCAAGATATGCAATAATTGTCCATATAGTGTACATATATGAATACAGGTAGGTCCAGAAATATTTGGACAGTGAATCTTCATGATTTCAGCTCTGCAGGCCACTAATCTGGAGTTAAAATGAAACAGTAGTGATGAGCGAGCACTAAAATGCTCGGGTGCTTGAGTCGAGCAAATTGGAATGCTTTGGTGCTGGACCCGAGCAACAAGCCCAATGTAAGTCTATGGGAAACTCAAGCATTTTTCCAGCGCCTGCAGGGGGCCTAAAAATTGCCCAAGTCAATGGGAACAGCATGGGGAAGACCCCTAGAAGCATTTCTGACTCCCAGGTCACTGCTGTCAACAATGTTGTCAGAGGTATTACACCACTTTTACAGACTCACAATAAAACAAACAAAAACGAAACCAAAATGGATTTTCCTGGGAAATATGTTAAGGAACCCTTGGGCTATGTTCACACAAAGCGTTTTTGATGCGTTTTTGCATTACTTTCAAGTGTGAAAAATACATTCACCGGTAAATGACATTTTAACATTTTACAACCTTATCAGGCTATGTAGTGTGTGAGACATCATCAGACACATGCATACAGTGCTGAAAAGACATGGAAACAGCATGGGGAAGACCCCTGGAAGCATCTCTGACTCCCAGGTCACCGCATAAAACCGTGGTCATCAGACGTGATCCTATATTACTGCGATAATAATACAGACATTTTTGGCAACGTGACAAATATTAAACTCTATTTAAAATGGGCAAGGCGCGTAGCAAGGGAGGGGGAAGTGGACATGCACGCCAAAGCCGTGGGCAACATGAAACTGCTCCTGCTGAGGGAGCACAACAGGCACCCACATCATGTCGAACTACCTTCCTGTCCCAATTTCTAGGGGGCTGTGTAATACCACTCTTGAAGCCAGAGCAGTGTGAAAAGGTTGTTGGTTGGTGTTAGAAAAACTAACACTTCCTTACTTTAGGTAAGGGTACTGTGAGAATAGAGAGGAAAACAATCTTGAATTGTGTGGATAAAACAAAAGCTTATTTAATGTTCATTCAAAAGTGATTACAAAAATGAAGAAATATATTTCATAGCACACAAAAAGAAGTATCAGGTTAGAAGAGAGAAAGGAAACAATTATAGGTTCTTACGTATCCAGTATAGAAGCATGATCCGTGTTGGAGATACTCGAGGAATGAGTGATCTCCCCCATTCATGTCCGGCTCTCCTTATATACCATCTCGCCTCATAGACATACATTGGAGAATATTTTTACAGTTTCATAACCCAATATGGTGACTTGCTGATATATTAGTAGCTTCTATCATATTAGAACAAAACTAGTAACTTGTGACATATGCATTTTGGCTACGTGCACATCACCTCTTGTTGGTATATTTTAAACATATGGCTAGTGACCTTTAAGGATCATTAGTTATCCCCAAATAACCCATATAGACAAGAGTCCTATAGGTTTGACAAAATTAACAGGTTTCTACCAAGGTCCCAGAATAACTCCAGTCTTTCTCTATATTTGAATCTAAGCATGGTTAGAGCCTAAGCAAGTTAAAGCTTATGTATATTTTTCTATCATAAGAAATTAATATTTTACAGTCCCCCCGATTATGATTTAAAAAATATCATAATCAATCCTAAACTCATTCTCTCATCATTTGTATCACATTCATTCTTTATTCTGAAAACCTTGTATCAACACCTGTATTGAATGTCATCTGAGTTCCCAAAAATCTTCTAAATTAAAAATAAAAATTAAAATCAAAAAGTTATATTTTTTTATTTTAACATTTCTCTTAAAGTATCATCGTTTTAATTTCTGTCTTTATCTTTTTTGTATATTTTCTTAATTTTACACATAATAAAAATCTGATAAAAAAATGCACAGCAAGAGCAAAATAAATATGATTATGATTGGATTTGTTAATACATTACCTGCTGCCATTTTTGCTGAAGACTGTGACCAACTTGTTACTGATCTTCCTAGATTTTTCCACCAAGATGAGCCTGACATACTTGTCCACTCATGTTCAATATCACTTAAATGACCTTGTTCATGTCTGAATACAATCTCAGCTTCTTTTAGTTGTTTTGTTAACAAACCTTTGTCTTTCTTTATCTCATTTGTCCACATATCCCAAGGGAAATTATTTATTTGTGACAAATTGAACTGTATCGGAAAGATTTTCAGATTTCTTGTCCCTATTGATGTAATATTAATACTTCCTTCCTTCTTGGAGATAGTTTTCACACTTCCCTCCATACAATCTAAACCTATTGTCAGATTTTCAGCATGTACACAAGATGAGAAGAATGCAGAAACAACTTCTTTTTCGGACATAACTTGGAAACAAATTTTGTTCGAGCTTATTGGAGTCACCAAGTCATGTATCGTGTGCACATTCTCAACTCTGGCATGACATGAGGTATGATTATGGAAACACGAGTTATAAATGACTTTATCCTGTCCAGGTAGACACATTACCTTAGAAACGAAATGTAAGCATGAAGAAATGTCTAATTGTTCCGTGTTTGTACCATCAAATGCAAAATCTGTGTCCTGTAATGGATAATACAGCAATTGTGTATTACTAACAGGAATTCCCAGAACAGTAATAGGAACCATGGTTTCTTCTCTTCCTGATATTGGGATTAGTGATGTTCCTACATAAATGTTCTGTTCACATCCTAACCACTTATTTACCCACAAATCTGTGTGATTTAACGCAAAATTATATTCTGTAGGCAAATTTCTCATTATTCCTAAAAGGGTAATTCCACTTTGCAATGCTTGTGCAATCATTTTCAGATTGGTGGAATATTCAATCTGAATTTCTAGACATGCTGTGGCCACTTGGGATTCCTGCTCACTTTCTATTAGAGCTAAAGTAGCATCTTGTAGATGTGACACTGAAGATCCCAACACAGCAGCCGTGTTCAAAATCATCTTCTCAAGGAGTTGATGCAAACTTTTCTGAATTTTTACCCCTTTACCTCCAATATACCCAATATTTTCCAAATCTGATTTAAGTGTATGAATGTTCATAGTGTTAATTAAACTTCCCACTGTTCCTAATCCCCCCCAAAATACCTTCTAATATCCACCTCTTCTAACCTGTGTTGAAATTCTTTTCCCAAACCATTGTTCTATTCCCATTTCCATGTTAATGAGATGTGACTGACACTGGGGATATCTGGATGAGATTTTCCAACTAGACATGTTAAAAGTCCAGACCATAGTCATCAACACTCCATCCCTTAATAGAGGTTTAGATTGGAATCGATTGATTTGGAAAGGAGTAGATGGTTGAAACCTTGTCTGTGTACATACATTATCTACTGCTGACCAAACATTTACATCTTTACATTGTTTATAATTATTTTTAGTTAAAACGCAACACTGGTAAAGTCCAGAATCCTTAGGAGATGGATTATCTAGAGAAAAAACTAAATTCTTATCCAACCATCTCACATTCCCATATTGACCTCTGTGTATAACATTTGTTGGACCATTTGAAAAACTTCCCAAAAATAATTTGTTTCTGGTCCATTTTAACAAAGACTCGGGAGGTAACTCTAACCTTGTGTTGCATTTCAATAAAAGAGGAGCCATATTTTCATGACGATGTATTGCTTGTGGTGCAACCCTTACTTCTGGAGCGATAGTACTTGTTACTGTAAAAACTACAGATACTTGTACTGATTCTCTGGTTATCTGGAAATTCCATGTTTTTACCCAATCTTCATCTCCTTCTGTAATAGAAAGTAATGAAGGATCCAAAATTTTCCCCAAAAGTTGTGTCTTTAACACAATCTCTGTTTCGGATGTTCTAACTGTCCCTTTTGTGATCATATCATTAGTAATATCACCCGGCCACACAGCTTTCTCTTCACCTCTTATCTCTATATTCCAGTATAACACATCTGTAGGATTGCATTCCCATGTGCCTGTCTTATTATGTATATAATCTCCTTGCAACTGTGTAAATTTAGACTTAGGTCCTATGGTAGCATGTAATATTAAGTGACGTGTATGAAGTGTAGCTCAATACCGCATTTTACACCATAACCCATGCAAATGTTTCCAGTAATATCTACTGAATCGTCCGGTATGTCTTCATCTATTAGATTTTGTAGACTTGATCCTCTTTGTTTCCGTGAATGTAAAGTTCCTTTGATATGTCCATCCACTTCACTAGTATTTGTTCCATGATATAAAATGTCTTCTGCGTAGATTACAATTGAAACAGTACAAAGTAGCAGAAATGTGGTTCCCATCAGATAATAGCTTTTCCTGGGAAACTTTTTCTTTTCTTGAAGGATTGGTGTTGAATCCCTTCCATAAAGGACATGGTATTCCATATTCCAGCTCTTATTGGAATCCATTTCTTCCTAAAAGAAATGCAGTATCATTATTTTGCAATATACAATTTGCATTGATCAACATGTTCCCACAATTTTTGTTGTCTGCGGGTAGTTTTAACCATGTTGGATGCTGGTTGCACTAGGATCATAACTCATCCCATGGTGTCGATTATTTCAAATGGACCTTCCCAGTTACTTTCCCAAGGTCCATTCTTCCTGAAAGTTGTTATCATGACTAGAGCCCCTTTTTTGAATTTGGATTCATATGGTGGCTCCATCCTCTGCATTCTTGATGCAGGATGTGGAAGAATGGTTTTCAAGTTTTCCTGCAACAATTGCAACCATTTGAACCTTGCAACAGCATCTTTTTGAGGTGTGGACAAAAATGGTTCATGTGGGAAAATCAATGGCATTTTCCTTCCTGACATTAGTTCAAAAGGAGTAAACTGAGATGTGGAGGAAGTTGTTCCTCAAACACTCAACAGTACAAAAGGTACTGCATCCACCCAAGTATGACCTTTGTCCAATAACATTTTGGCAATTCTGGATTTTATTGTCCTATTCATCCTTTCCACAATACCAGCAGACTGTGGATGGTATGGTACATGAAACTGTTGTTGTACCCCTAGAAAAGTACAAACCCCTCAATAGTGACCCCTCTCTGTCCACTTCTATGGGAGTAGTGATGTAATGTGTGACCCCGCTCCGTTCACTTCTATGGGAGCAGTGGTGTAAGGTTTGACCCTGCTCCATACATTAGAAACTGTATCTAATCCCATCCTGTATGATACACTCTGCTGAGCTCAATATCTAATCCCATACAGGACTACACTTAGTCCTGTATCTAATAGCAGCATGTGTTACTCTAAGCGTATCTAATCGCGCATGTGATACAGTCCACATATCTAACCCCAGTTTATGATACAGCGAGCAGCACCATCTATCAGGATCAGCTCTGCCGGCCGTCCTCAGTGACACTGTACTTGTCAGTATCGCTGGCGGTCACCAACAAAATGTGCGATATTCCCCAGACCGGTGTATTTAATCCCGTCATTGTGTGCAATAAGCCCCGGACCGGTGTATCTAATCCCATCATTGTGTGCAATACGCCCCGGACTGGTGTATCTAATCCCATCATGTGATACACTACACTGAGCCCTATATCTAGATATGTGTAGTGTATCATGTGCTGTGAATAATCCCACTGTGTGTAACACTCCGTATTGTTATGGTAAATATTTATACTTTGATTTGATTATTATTTTAGACAATTAAATCTACCTACCGTATTTTTTTGGACTATAAGATGCACCCTTATATTTTGGGGTGGAAAATAGAAAAAAATATTTTTTATAAATGGGGGTCCATCTTATAGTCTAAATAGGTATGGTATCTTACCTGGGGGGCAGTGAAGCGAGGGTCACAGGAGGCAGGGTCCCTCAGGAAGTCGGCGGCTGCAGCAGGAGAGGTCAGATGCTGTGGAGCCTGTGCCTGGCTGAGGCCCTCAGCCTGGCCGATTGCTGGGGCTGAGGCCTGTGGCTGGGGCTGAGGCCGGGGCCTCGGGCTGGGGCCTGTAGCGGACTGAGCCCGGGGCCTTGGACTGGGGCCTGTACCGTGCTGAGGCCGGGACCTCGGGCTGGTGCCTGTACCGGGCTGCGGCAGGTGCCGGGCAGTGAGCGGCGAATCAGTGCGGACTGCACAGGTTTCCGGTGTGCGCGGCCATCTTCCTAGAGCTGTGATCTACAGGAAAATGGCCACCAGAGCTACGGTCTGCGCATGCGCCGGCTCGGGCGGCCATTTTCCTGTAGATCACAGCTCTAGAAAGATGACTGCGCACACCGGAAACCTGCGCAGGCCGCACTGCCTCGCCACCCAATGACGCTCACAGCCCGACACTGGCCCCAGCCCCTGTACCGGCCGGGCACAGGTCCCGGCCCCAGCCGCTCTGCCTCACCTCTGCTGCCGCTGCTACAACCACCGCGATCCTGGAGGGCCCTGCAATCCCACTTCACCACCACCGTAGGTAACGTTCGGACCATAAGACGCACCCCCAATTTTCCTCCCAAATATTGGGGGAAAAAAGTGTGTCTTATGGTCTGAAAAATACCGTATATATATATTTGATAATTTTATATTTTAATATTAGTCTTATAAGTGTTACTCATAAAAGTGATAACACGGCATTGTATGAAATATAGAGCTGTCTTCGTGTTAAGCTTTCCTTTGTTTTTAAAAGTATAGTAAATTGGACAGAGCTGCTTTCAAGGACTGTTATTTCCAATTAAAATACTTTCTTTCTTAGGCAATGTTAGCCACCCCTTTCTTCTGGGGGTGTAATAAAGTACTTGTTGCTTGGGTTCTGAAGGCAGACAATAATTGTACACTCAGACACTGGCTGTGTGTTATTTTATTTATCCGATGCATCGTATTTATTTATTTAATTTGAACCAAAAATGGCAGATTTGGAGATAATTATCTCAATCCAAATTCTTGGAAGGACTACAACGACAGTATCTAACCGCAGCTTATGATACAGAGAGCAGCACTAACAGAATTGGCGCGGCCGGCCGTCCTCGGTGACACTATACTTGTCAGTATCACTGGCAGTCACCAACAAAATGGCTCCACACTGTGATCCTAAATTTCATCCTCCCTTATCCTGTTACAAACACCCAGAAAGGGAGGAGAGGAGCGACATCACACACATGTACAGTGTCCATTTTATGACATGATCAGATATCAGAATGATGTCAGTTTGAGGCTAAATACCCTGTCTGACAAGTGATTCTGACAAGTGATTTTAAGTGACTTTTACAACTGTAATAATAATAATAAAAAGTCACTGTTGGGACTTGAACCCCAAATTCTGTATCCAGACACCAGTGCACTAACCACTGAGCTAATAACTCAGTTGAAGTAGGACCTAAGAGTTATATTATTTTAAGTGCAAACCTGATTGAAACTCATTGGGACTTATGCACAGACTGCAAGCAAGCCAAATTCAAATAGCCACGCCCCCTTGAGGAAGCTAGTGCGAAATGCGCATTGGGGCCAGGGGTCACGTGGTAAGTGGGTCCTAACAGCCTTCCTGACCGGTAATAGCATGTAATACATGATTCAACACCGCAAAATGAGATATTCTTGCTTGATTCAGTGAGGTGACACTAGCTGGGGTTTGAGATTTCAGCACAGGGTAACTGTGTACTGGGTACATGAGCACTGATAGTTTGAAGCCTGCATTCATGATTGCACTCGAGGCATAGACTGAGATATGTATATAATGTGCTGTTAAACTGTGACTGTTTTTTTTCTCTGCCTGCTGTTTGCTACCTCCCGTGGAGAGGGGAAGATAAAGCCCTTCTGATTACTAAAAAAGACTGGTGTTAAACTGTTTACTGCAATGTGATTTGATTGATGTTAATGCCACTCAGGATATACACTTGTAAACCTGCAAACCACCCCAATTGATCAGTTCATCATTTACTACGGTTCACTGTCTGTTAAATAACTGTTTTTAATTGTTTGTCAGCATATATGTAAAATAAATGGATTTATACTTTTTCACAAAAATTGCGGCATGTGTAATCACTCTGTTTTTTTAAATAAAATGCTTAATAAGGGCGTTAGCATGATTTATATCAAAGTCTGGTTCTTTTTGTGGTATATTCAAATTCAAATGATGTTTGATTTTGATGTGTGAGTCTGATGTGTGACTTTCTTCAAACATCAGAATCACAATGACTTTTAGTCACCCGGAGTATTTTCATGGTTGATCTCATAAGACAAAAAAGCTTCCAGTTGCTATCACTTGCCTGGATAGCTCAATGGTAAGGCATCAGCCTCTGATGCTACAGTGTCACAGATCAAATCCCAATAGAAATATTATTATTATTTTTTTTAAATTATGCCTGTTTAGCACACAAACTACAGGGATGTTTTACTTTTAATATCTGACATTTTGATTGTCATCCTGACGTGCTAAGAGTTTCAGACATGTTGTCTATTTGCATGGTAAATTACATAGCCAAACTAAATTGGGAGGCACTAATTTACTACATATCTATTTCCAAGTGACTGTACATTTGCATAATTTCTGTAGTTTGTGTGCTAAACAGACATAGTTTAAAAATAATAATATTCCTAGTGGGATTTGAACAATGACACTGTAGTTTCAGAGGCTGATGCCTTACCATTGAGCTATCCAGGCAAGTGATAGGAGCTGGCAGCTTTTCTTGTCTTATGAGATTCACCATGAAAATACTCAGGGTGACTAAAAGTCATTGTGATTCTCATTCTGAAGTTTGAAGAAAGTCACACATCAGACTCACACATCAAAATCAAACATCATTTGAATTTGGCTTGCTTGCAGTCTGTGCATAAGTCCCAATGAGTTTCATTATTATTACAGTTGTAAAAGTCATTTGTCAAAATCACTTTTCAGAATCACTTGTCAGACAGGGTATTTAGCCTCAAACATCATTCTGATGTTTGATTTTGATATCTGATCATATCCTAAAATGGACACTGTACTACAGAGACCCCTGTACAGAAATATTAGGGCTCCAGCGACATCACATCTATTATACAGAGAATAGCACTATCTCCATAGCTTTGTACACAAGGACATAGACATCAGACAAGGTCCTCATATTCAGGCAGCTTCTATTTTACTCCAACCCTCTTTATAAGAACAAGATCAGAGTCTCGTTATACCGAGCAGAGAAGCTCCAGGGACAAAGACCCCGTCTGCTCCTAACACGCTGGAGGCCGGAGTATCCAGCCACGGGGCCCGGATTCTCTCATTTGTGGCCCCAGCATTTCTTGTAGAATAAATCCCTTTCTCATCCAGTCCTGTAGTAATGACTTTGTTATCAGGTTTTGTAGGAGGGTTCGTCTGACTCCATCTTATGTTATCAATATCTGTGCGAGAAACAGGAGACGTCCGAGCGCAGTTTTACCGAGTGTCCAGTGTCAGTTCTTCTACAGTCTGATAAGGAGCCGCAGTGTCTCCGTCCTAACCTGGGAGTATACAGCCGTACATACCCGGCTCCGTACACCTTGTACACACATGGCTCCGCTGTGTACACCGCTCCGTACACGCGTGGCTCCGCTCCGTACGCCTCGTACACGCGTGGCTCCGCTCCGTACGCCTCGTACACACGCGGCTCCGCTCCGTACGCCTCGTACACGCGCGGCTCCGCTCCGTACGCCTCGTACGCACGCGGCTCCGCACCCCTCGTACACGCGCGTCTCCGCTCCGTACGCCTCATACACGCGCGGCTCCGCTCCATACGCCTCGTACACGCCCGGCTCCGCTCCGTACCCCTCGTACACGCACGGCTCCGCTCCGTACACCTCTTACACGCGCGGCTACGCTCCGTACACCTCGTACACACGCGGCTCCGCTCCGTAAGCCTCGTACACACGTGGCTCCGCTCCGTACGCCTCGTACACGCGCGGCTCTGCTCCGTACGCCTCGTACACACGCGGCTCCGCTCCGTACACCTCGTACACGCGCGGCTCCGCTCCGTACACCTCGTACACATGCGGCTCCGCTCCGTACACCACGTACACACGCGGCTCCGCTCCGTACACCTCGTACACGCGCGGCTCTGCTCCGTACGCCTCGTACACGCGCGGCTCTGCTCCGTACGCCTCGTACACGCGCGGCTCTGCTCCGTACGCCTCGTACACGCGCGGCTCTGCTCCGTACGCCTCGTACACACGCGGCTCTGCTCCGTACGCCTCGTACACACGCGGCTCTGCTCCGTACGCCTCGTACACACGCGGCTCTGCTCCGTACGCCTCGTACACACGCGGCTCCGCTCCGTACACCTCGTACACGCGCGGCTCCGCTCCGTACACCTCGTACACATGCGGCTCCGCTCCGTACACCACGTACACACGCGGCTCTGCTCCGTACACCTCGTACACACGCGGCTCTGCTCCGTACACCTCGTACACACGCGGCTCTGCTCCGTACACCTCGTACACACGCGGCTCTGCTCCGTACACCTCGTACACACGCAGCTCCGCTCCGCACACCTCGTACACGCGCGGCTCCGCTCCGTTCACCTCGTACACATGCGGCTCCGCTTCGTACACCTCGTACACACGGCTCTGCTCCGTACACCTCGTACACGCGCGGCTCCGCTCCGTACACCTCATACACACGCGGCTCTGCTACATCCACACTGTAAACCCCTCCTGACCCCACACATAAACTTCAGCTCATCCAGCACCATGACAACCAGCACAGCAGAGTCCTGCATCCACTGAGGCCCCTGATCATGTGACCCCTGACTCCTCCCCTCCTGTGACCTCATCACAGCTCCTGTGCGCACAGAGCAGCCATATATGTGGTGGCGGCTCTGCAGGTGGAGGTATGTGGAGACCCCATTACTGGGCGCAGGGGGCATTAACCCCTTCAGCACGGAGACTCTTTTGGGGTCTCTGTGTGGTGTGAACAGTGAGGTAACAGCTGTGGACAGAATGCGGCTTAGCTGGTTCCCGTCCACATTAGATCCATTCAGACGACAGCAGGATGAAGGACAGAAGCCCAGAGAAGTCCTCACACAACGCCATTATTCCTCTCCTAGCTCCAGCACAGTAATGTAGATACTGGTGATTATCTCTCCATTACTGGATCGAGTATCGGGGGAGTTGTAGTCCGCCCCCCGTATGTCTTGTGTCTGTTATACGGCCAATATACATTCGGGCATTGCCTGCCATACACTGTAGTGCTGTAGCCATGTTTTCTAGTGGCATTACTGCGATTGGCCGGCCACATCTTGTTATCGGTAGTGATGAGGGAACATGCTCCGATAAGGAACTAAAGGGTGCAACTTTATAATATTTAGGGGGAGGGAGTGGACATTAATCTAAGCACTCCCTCCTATAACAACTCTCCTTGAACTACTATACTTTCTGAGGACAGTGGGCCGAGCATCGCATTGCGGGGGTCTTTCGGTAAGAGCCAAGAACTAGTGATCAGCGAATGGTCTTTAGATAAGGGGTTAACCGAGCACGCTCGAGCACAACTGAGTATCATTGGAGCGCTCGTATATTATGTTCGAGTTCCTGTGTCTGCATGATTTGCGGCTGTTAAACAGCTTCAACACGTGAGGATTCCCTAACAAACAGGCAATCCCTGCATGTGTTGAGGCTGTCTAACATTTAAAAAAATGATGTGGAGTTCCCCCCTATTTTTGATGACCAGCTAAGGTAAAGAAAACAGCTTTGGGCTGATATTATCCAGCTGGGAAGGTCCATGGATATTGGCCCCTTCCAGCCTAAAAATACCAGTCCACAGCAGCCCCAGAATTGGAAAATCCAATTAGATGCGACAAATTTTGGCACTTTGCCTGCCTCTTCCCAATTGCCCTGGTATGTTGGCAACCGGGGTAATATTTTTTGGGTTTACATCAGCTGTGTATTGTCAGCTGTTATCAATTGTAACAGTTAGTATTAGAGAAGCGTCTATCAGGCACCCCCATTACAAACCCAGTAAACTAAAAGAAAAAAAACACACAAAAATATTTTTTTTTAGAAAACAACTCCCCGACAGACAACAGAGGAATAAAGTTCAGAGAAGAAGCTTCATAGAAATACGTTGACGTTACAGACGTCATTTAACCCCTTGGGAGAAAGTGATTCTAGGGAGTAAATCCAGAACACGTCTCTGTAGAAGTTTACAGCGTTGTGATTGTGAATCCGCTGCGGTCATCTCTTCTAACACCGACCATCGGAGATCAGAACTTTTATCACCATCTCCGAGAAATGTCTGGCCACGGTGGTCTCAACAAACTTCTGCTCTTCTTCATTCTTTTTCTTGCAGGGGCCGCAGTGGATTTCATCCTAGACTCATAGAGCCGAATAGAGGAGCCATGTTCCTTCAGTCTGATTGTAATTGATCGTGGTGTTTGTCCAATGTCCACTTTAAAGAAATTGTCCACTACTTTATATGAACCCCCCAACTTATCCCCCCGGGGCCCAGAAATGTTTTTGCAAATACCTTGCTGTGCCTTTTCTGCCTCTGAGCGGCGCTATCGCTGGCCGCTCAGAGGCATCACGTGACGTGATGTCACGTCAAGTGAGGTGTGACATCAGTGACGCGCTCCCCGCAGTGGATGCTGGGCTGTGGGCGGGGTTACCCCGTGCATCACACCCAGCATCCACCGCGTGCTTTCCCAGTAAATGAGGAGAGGGAGAGTGCGCGGTGGATACCGGGTGTGATGCGCAGGGTAACCCCGCCCACAGCCCAGCATCCACCGTGGAACACAGAAGTGAGTACCCCCTGCTGCAGCCGGAACATGACGTGACATCAGATGTCAGAGCCGGCTGAACCGGGAGGTCACGTGATGCCTGTGAGCGGCCAGTGATAGCGCCGCTCACAGGCAGAAAAGGCACCACAAAGTATTTAGAGAAACACTTCCCTGGGGGAATACATTGAGGGATCATATAAAGTAGTGGACAACCCCTTTAACACAAGGGCACTTTACTGAGTAATTCACACCAGAAATATAGCCAGTAAAAACCACCAATATCCACATGTGTCCCTTCTAATTGGTGGGAAAACTATCACCTCTAATAATCCTCACACAGTTCTGGAATGACAAACACTGAAAAGTGCCCCTTTATGGATTTGAAAGAAAGTCTGTTTAGACACTTTAGCTTAATAATATCAGCTCTAATCAAATGGTTAGATAGCGATTTACCTGAAGATTCACAAATTGTGGGGTTGTTTTGAAAATGTTATATTTAGGGTGTTTTTGTGAAGGAATCATGTATTGCTCCCATAGTACAGTGCCCCTTTCATGGCCCCCACACACAGTATACTGTTCCCCCTAGTACCACCATCCACCCACACACTGTATAATGTCTGCACACTACCTCCATCCCCAATTGTATTTTTTGGGGGTGTTTGTCATGTAATATATGGAAACCTACCGTATTTGCCGGAGTATAAGACGACTGGGTGTATAAGATGACCCCAACTTTTCCAGTTAAAATAAAGGATTTGGGATATACTCGCCGTATAAGACTACCCCTCTTCTAACGCAAATACGGTAAAAATTAAAAAAAAAAATCAGATTTGATTTCAATATGGTAATTTTAAAGTGATGAACCTTACCGGCGATTGGCTGGTTGTTGTATACAAATCCTGCTTGGATTGGTCAGCTCTCCCTGCCTGTCCAGCCCTCCCTGTCTCCAAGACTATCAGTGGAAACGATGAAGGCTAGCACTCAACAAAGTGGAAAGGCACGGTCCTAGTGAAGGGAGCCAGTGGTTCCGTCAGTAAAAATCACTGCACACGTAGAGAGGTATGGTATGCTTTAGGTGAAACTTTATTTAAAGGGTGATGCTTGCGGCGACTAGTGGACGTTTCGGCCAAGTGTTGGCCGAAACGTCCACTAGTCGCCTCAAGCATCACCCTTTAAATAAAGTTTCACCTAAAGCATACCATACCTCTCTACGTGTGCAGTGATTTTTACAGTTTTTTCCAAGACTATCAGAGCGGTAGCACATCCCTCTGGCCCTTGTATCATTACTGGTACCTCCTTCTCTGCCTCTCTGATCTCGCTCCTGAGGACTACAGTGACGAGGTGAGGGGGACGCCTGCAGCTTGCTTCACTTACACTTTCCCGGTGAGGCGCCCCCTCACCTCATCACTGCAGTCCTCAGGAGCGAGATCAGAGAGGCAGAGAAGGAGGTACCAGTAATAGGATACAAGGGCGGTCCAGAGGGATGTGCTACCGCCCTGATAGTCTTGGAGACAGGGAGGGCTTATAAATTACCATAAATACCGTATTTTTTGGACTATAAGACGCACCGGACCATAAGACTCACCTAGGTTTTAGAGGATGAAAATAGAAGAAAATGTAAGCAAAAAATTATTATTATTATTATTATTATTATTAATTTATATAGCGCCATTGATTCCATGGGGGTTACATACAAAATAAGAATATCACTACAGTAAACAAAGTAACAATGATAGACTGGTACGGAGGGAAGAGGGCCCTGCCCTTGCGGGCTTACATTCTACGGGAATAGGGAGGAGACAGTAGGTTGGGGGGTTGCAGTAGTAGTAGCTTCGGCGTTGTTGAGGAGGCAGCGGGGTCATTGCAGGATGTAAGCTTTCTTGAAGAGATTGGTTTTCAGGTTCCGTCTGAAGGATCCGGATGTGGTGGATAATCGGACGTGTTGAGGCACAGAATTCCATAGGATGGGGGATATTCGGGAGAAATCTTTGAGGCGATTGCGTGAGGAATGGATAAGTGTGGAGGAGAAAAGGAGGTCGTGGGAGGACCGGAGGTTACGTGAGGGAATATATCGGGAGATTAGTTCAGAGATATACGGAGGAGAGAGGTTATGGATGGCTTTGTAGGTCAGTGTTAGTAGTTTGAACTGGATGAGCTGGGCAATTAGGAGCCAGTGAAGCGATTTGCAAAGGGGCTTAGCAGAGGAGTAGCGAGGCGAGAGATGAACGAGTCGTGCAGCGGAGTTGAGGATGGACTGGAGGGGTGCGAGAGTGTTAGCAGGGAGGCCACAGAGGAGGATGTTGCAATAGTCGAGGCGGGAGATGATGAGGGCATGCACAAGCAGTTTAGTAGAGTTAGAGTTGAGGAAAGGACGGATTCTGGAAATGTTTTTGAGCTGGAGGCGACAGGAGGTGGCGAGAGCTTGGATGTAGGGTTTGAAGGACAGGGCAGAGTCAAGGGTTACTCCGAGGCAGCGGATTGTCGGTACAGCGGAAAGAGTGATGTCGTTTATTATGATAGATAGATCAGGTGGGGAAGATATGAGAGATGGGGGAAAGATAAAAAAATGTGTTCACGATGTACTTTTAAGGGGGAGGGGGTCTTCTGCTGACACTAGTATAGGGGTAATGTCCCCCAATTCTGACAATATCCGCCATCCTGGTATATATGCCCCCCCCCCCCTTCCTTTTATACGTGGCAATCCCCCATCCTGGTATGCATGGAACCCCTCCATCCTGGTATGCATGGCACCCCTCATCCCTGTCCTGGTATGCATGGCACCCCTCATCCCTGTCCCGGTATGCATGGCACCCCTCATCCCTGTCCCGGTATGCATGGCATCCCTCATCCCTGTCCCGGTATGCATGGCACCCCTCATCCCTGTCCCGGTATGCATGGCACCCCTCATCCCTGTCCCGGTATGCATGGCACCCCTCATCCCTGTCCCGGTATGCATGGCACCCCTCATCCCTGTCCCGGTATGCATGGCACCCCTCATCCCTGTCCCGGTATGCATGGCACCCCTCATCCCTGTCCCGGTATGCATGGCACCCCTCATCCCTGTCCCGGTATGCATGGTCCCCCTAATCCCCATCATGCTGCACATAAAAAAAAATAAACACTCCTACTCAACTTTCTTCTCTCTCCTCCAGCACTGCATCCTGTCTGCCTGCACTGATCTCTCCATGTGAGCTGCGCATGACGTCACTACGATTCGCGGCTCACAAGGAGAGCTCAGCTGCCGGAAGTCACTGCTCCCCACGCCGGGACTGTGTGCGCAGGGAGCAGTGACTTCACTCTCCTTCATAGCTGGTACACAGAGGAGCCGCGCTGCGGCTCCTGCTGCTGCCGGCTGTCTCCTGTGCCCGCTCATTAAAGGGCATGAATATTCACCCCCTCCCCACACCCATGGGCGTAGAGAGAGGTTGAATATTCATGTCCTTTAACAGCCGGCACAGGTGATTCCGGCAGTAGCAGGAGCCGCAGCGTAGCTACACTGTGTACCACTATTAAAGAGCATGAATATTCACCCCCTCCCCACACCCATGGGCGTAGAGAGAGGTTGAATATTCATGTCCTTTAACAGCCGGCACAGGCGATTCCGGCAGCAGCAGGAGCCGCAGCGTGGCTACACTGTGTACCGCTATTAAAGAGCATGAACATTCAGTGCTCCCCATGGGCATGGGGAGCACTGAATATTCATTTTCAATAGCAGCGGGGACAGTGTAGGCTGCAGCAGGTGGCTGCTGCCTCCTGTGCCCCGCTCCTCCACCGCTGCCGCTCCCCCCACACACCACACATTATATATATATATATATATATATATATATATATATATATATATATATATATATATATATATATATATATTATATATATATATATATATATCCCCCCAACATTCGGAGTATAGGAGTATACGCCCTATACGATGACACCCGGCGTATAAGACGACTTCTGACTTTTGAGAAGATTTTCAGGGGTTAAAAAGTCGTCTTATACACCAATCCGGTACATGAAAATGCTAAAAAACTCCTATCATATCCAGAGAAAAAAATACATTGTACATGGAGAGTTTGGCATCAAATACCTCCTATCTTGATGTTCTTACAAACAAACTTTTATAAATGTCTCAAACTTCTGTGTGTGAATCAGACCTGAGATCTAACGTTACTAGATGTAAAGAAGAAAACTAAATAGTATAAAATAGTAAATCTCATATGTTTCCCTTATTATCTCCAGTGATTTTATTATTACACAGGATTTTTATGAATTTACATCGGCTCATGTTCTTCTCATTCAGGTCTCTACAATATCGGATCCTTTAAATAAGAAAAATTTTCTGATTCATCTATTAAGCATGGATATGGACAGGGACAAGATGGCGGAGAGGATATTACACCTCACCCTAGAGATCCTCTTCCGGCTTACTGGAGAGGTGAGAGATTCTGATGACATCACATTGCATCATTCTTATCTATGGGAATAACAGGTGGACAGAACTGGAGAGGCGAGGACTCGGGAAATGTCTGGAGTGAGATTTATTAATGTGTCTCTCCATAACCAGGATTACACAGTAGTGAAGAAGACCTCTAGTGAGCGCTGTCAGGACCCTGTGTCTGAGGGATGGGGAAGACCCCTGAGCCCAATCACAGGGCATCCATCTCACCCCCTGATACATGAGGACATCAATGACCAGAAGATCCTAGAACTCACCTACAAGATGATTGAGCTGCTGACTGGAGAGGTGACACTGCTGGGAATGCTGGGACATTATACAGTAACGCTATGAAGGGATCGGGGGATGAATGTATCGTTGTATCTGTTAGGTTCCTATAAGGTGTCGGGATGTCGCTGTCTATTTCTCCATGGAGGAGTGGGAGTATTTAGAAGGACACAAAGATCTGTACAAGGACGTCATGATGGAGATTCCCCAGTCCCTCACATCACCAGGTAATAGACAGGACTAAATACACACAGTCTATAATTATCTGTATGTAAAGAATTAATTCAGTCCCTGTATGTGTTTCCTCCAGATCTGTCCAGTAAGAGGACAACACCAGAGAGATGTCCCCGTCCTCTTCTTCCACATGACTGTAAACAAGAAGATCCCAATATTCCTCAGGATCATCAGGTAGATGGAGAGAAGATGTTTTGAGGTCTCCCCTATGATGTGTAGATGGCTGTGAAGGTCTTGTGTTCAGTCTTGTTTTATCCACCAGTATTATATGTTTTATACTTGTGTAATGAGGACGGTGGAGATGGCAGGATTAGAGCTGATCATAGATGTGACTTCTTCATCTGTCTGTGACTTTTACAATATTTGTTTCAGGTTGAAGATCTGACCCATATTAATACTACAGAGACATATGTGAGCGGTGATGAGCGGTGTAAAGAGGAGATTCCTACATATGACTACCCAGGTGAGTAGTAACCACTAAATGCAGAGAAGTCACAGATTCTTCTCAGATAATAGCACTGCTGGAATAGGTGAACAAGTAGGGTCCATTCAAATAGCAAATGAAACTTGGCACTCAAACAGGCATAATTTTAATGTATTTAATTGCAGTCCAACACGGGTACAATTGTTTTGGTCCTCAAGACCTTCATCAGTGTGTACTGCAGCATAAAGACCAAAAAATTAAAAACTACATATATCAGACAAAAGCTTAAAAAGTACCGTATTTTTCGGTCTGTAAGACGCACCTAGGTTTTAGAGGAGGAAAATAGAAAAAAAAATGTAAGCAAAAAATGTGGTCATGATGCCCTGTTAAGTCGTGGTGAATATTCATGGCCTTTAATAGTGGGGACGCTGACAGCCGAGCGCAGCAGGAGCCGCGGTGCGGCTACAGCGTGCGCACTATTAGGGAGAATGAATGCTCACTGCTCCCCACGCACAGAGTCCCAGCGTGAGGAGCGGTGACTATTCCGCCACAGAGCTGGACACTGCACTGGAGGAGAGAGGAGGTGAGTATGAAAGTTTTTTTTTTTTTTCTGTGCAGCGTGAGGGGGATCAGGGGATGCCAAGCATACCTGGATGAGGGGACCATACATACAGGGATGAAGGGGGCTATGCATAGAGGGATGAGGTGGGCCATACCTACAGGGATGAGGGGGGCCATACCTACAGGGATGAGGGGGGCCATGCCTACAGGGATGAGGGGGGGCCATGCCTACAGGGATGAGGGGGGGCCATGCCTACAGGGATGAGGGGGGGCCATGCCTACAGGGATGAGGGGGGCTATGCCTACAGGGATGAGGGGGGCTATGCCTACAGGGATGAGGGGGGCCATACATACAGGGCTGAGGGGGGCCATACATACAGGGCTGAAGGGGACCATGCATACAGGGATGAAGGGGACCATGCATACAGGGATGAGGGGGGCCATGCATACAGGGATGAGGGGGGCCATGCATACAGGGATGAGGGGGGCCATACATACAGGGATGAGGGGGGCCATACATACAGGGGGCCATACATACAGGGTGCCATACTTACCAGGAGCCGCGCTGCAGGCACAGTGTGCCGGTTATTAAGGAAAATGAATATTCACTGCTCCCCACGCCCATGGACGTGGGGAGCAGTGAATATTAATTTTCTTTAGTAGTGGGCACAGTGTAGGCTGCCGCAGGCGGCTGCTTCCTCCTGTGCACCGCTACTCCGTCACTGTCACTTCCCCCACATCCCCCACCACTCACAGCCACAGTATTTTATGTATATCGGACTATAAGATGCACCCCCCACTTTCCTCCAAAATTTTGGAGGAAAAAAGTGCGCCTTATAGTCCAAAAAATACGGTACTAGAAATAAACTGTCATAAGGTATTTCTGAAATTCAAAAACATTGCAATAGAGTGCACATAATGGCTGTATAATAAGTGTGACCTACCAGACTGCTAGGAATATAGTTAAAGGTAAAAGCAGGAAGGACACAGTGTCTCAGTGGAAAGACAGGATCTAGGGAGACAAACAGCCATAAGAACATCAGCCCCATAGGGAATTATCCAATAGGGACCAGCAGATATATGTAGAAACATACCCAGTAGTGAGAGCAGGAAGTATGACAGGCGTGGAACATGGTATCTGCCACTGGTTCCTAAGGTCGCCATGTCAAGGGAGGAGAAAGCCTAGTATATGTGGTCAGAGGGCTGGAACTAATGTCCCAGGAGACCAATCAGGGTGAACCGCTGGTGTAACATTCCTGGAAGTGGACTGAAGTGTTAGAAGGCGGTGTCTGGATAGCAGTGACGTCAGGAAGTGACGCCGTGTCATACGCTGCTATTAATTGCCTGAAGGCATAGGAGGCGTGACTGGAGAAACTGAGCGCGAACGTGCGTTCCACGGTGCAGAACGTGCATGTCAGAGGCTGCGTCCTGCGTTCCAACAGCAGGAAGACTGTGTTCTGAGTGGGTGGAGTGCGTTCCAGAACAGGGGAGTTTGCGTTCCACTGTGGGATGAAGGATGGAAGCCGTGCAGGACTATAGGACAAAAGAATAATAAGCCTGGAAATATGACAGGAGGTGAACAGGTGTAAGTGGATCAGCCTGTGGGCCGTGGAGGATGATGATCAGTGATTAAAATAAGGAGAAGCCGTTCTACAACATAAAGAATGCAAAATTAGTACCATGATAATGAAAGAAAATTAATCTCTCTAAAATGACATGCAAATACTGTATCTCAAAGCACATATATGTACACTCCAACAGTGAAAAACTCAAGGCTGACAACAATGTGGTACAACTTATGCAGTTCTCTCTAAAATTATCACAGGAATGACAATTAAACATATTCCCTATTGAGCCCCCTGGGGGTAAGGGTTTGAAGTTCATGGATCTAAAAGGCCTCCCTTATCTTCAATAGGCGTGCACGGTCTCCTCCGCGTCTAGGGGAAAGCACCTGTTCAATGACCTGGAACTTGAGTTGAGATATGTTATGGCCTAATGTAACAAAATGTTGTAGCAAGAGTGTAGTAGATTCTTGCATCTAATTGTGGACTTATGCTTGTGGTTGTATCGTGTCACCAATGTATGCCAGACCACAAGGGCATTTAATGAAGTATAATATGAAGTTGGTGTAACAGGTAAAATACCCTTTGACCGGGTATTGTTTACCAGTATGGGGATGGTAAATGGTGTTCCCATGTAGGATGTTGTTGCATTGGTGGCACTGCAAGCAGGGGAAGGTCCCCCTCTTAGGAATTTGTAAAAAATGTTGTTTAACCCAGGTATGTGTGAGGCCCACGTCGGCACAAACTAGTCAATCCTTGAGATTGGGTGCCTGTTTGAAACATGGAAAAAATGGTTGTTGGAACTCTGGGATGTGGGGATAAGCAGATTGTAGAATGTTTCAATGTCTCAGGATGGCTTTGTGCAAGATGTATGCGAACGGATGGTAAGTGTGGACAAACAGAATCTGGTTCATGGTTTTAGGATGGGTGTGAGCTGAAGGTGTGTTATGTTGGTGTAGGATTTCAGGGGGATAGCCCCTTTCCTCAAATTTGTGGCACATTTCCGGTAACCTCTGTGAGTGTAATTGATCATTACTCACTATCCTATTTACCCGCTGGAAATGGGATTTTGGAATTGACCGTTTCATTTGTAAAGAGTGATTACTCGTAAAGTGTAAGAGACCGTTTTGATCGGTAGGTTTTGTGTATGTCAGTGGTTAGTAATCCTTGTTGGTCCTTGAGGACCATGGTATCCAGGAAACTGATTTGATGAGAACTGTGAGTCATGGTAAAGCCCAGGTCTGTCCAGGAGGAGTTCAAAAGGTCATACAATTCATTTAGAGATTCCTGTGGACACCCCTCATATGTAAAAAATGTCATCGATGTAACGTTTCCATGCGATGGAGTGAGTATGGAAGAATGGATTAGAGTACACTATTTGGGCCTTGAAGGTAGCCATATGAGAGTTGGCATAAGGGGGGTCATGTCAGAGCCCATCGCTGTCCCTTTAGTCTGTAGGAAGTAAGCATCTTGAAACAAGAAATCATTTTTGTTAAGAACTAAGATCAGGAGTTCAATGCCAAGTTCAATGATAAGGGGATCTGTCTGTGACTCAAGAAACAGACTGAGTAAAGCACGTATACCTTCAGAGTGTGAAATACATGTATAGAGGCTGTTGACATCAAAAGAAACCAAGATGCATTTAGGGGGGACACATTTTAGATCAGTGATAAAACTGAGAAAAGCTCCTGTATCTAGTAAAAAGGAGGGATTGTTTTTTTAATCAAAGGTGTCAATATTTTGTCTAAGAAAATTGATAAAGGTGAAAGAAGCAAATCTGTTGAGGTTACTATAGGACGACCGCGAGGATGGTCAAGGCTTTTGTGAATTTTGAAGAGTACATAAAAGACAAGTGTGATGGGATGTTGCTTAGTGAGAAAATCACATGCCTTACTATCGATCACTCCTCTGGAGAGAAAATGTTCCAACACAGATGCTATTGCAGTCCTGACTTGATGTGTTGAGTCATGGGGTAGTTGTTGGTATGTGGAGTTATCGTTAAGTTGTCTATTGACTTCCAGGAGATAATCCCCTTTATACATCACTACTATTGCACCCCCTTAGTCTGCCGGTTTGATGATAAGATTGCTCTCTTCCTGAAGGCTTCTGCAGCTCTGACTGTTAAGGGGAGAAATATTGGACTGGTAATGAAGCAGCCCTTTGTCTACCTTGGAATGCAAGTCCTGAAAGGCACTAGCCGTGAAACCAATGAAAGTCTTGAGCGCATATAAGCCATGTGGAGGTCTGTATGAACTTTTGGGGCATAGGCCGAGACTGGCAGCCGTGATGGAGGTATTGACAGAGAGGGTAGAGGAAATAAAAAAGGTATTGCCTAGTGTGTCATTGGCAAAGTGTGTCCTAAGGCGTAGTAAGAGATAAAAACACTAACTGCATATCAAGATTTAATGTGTTGTACTTGTTAGTGGGGCAAAAAGATAACCCCTTCTGTAGTACAGAAAGTTGTGCAATGCTCAAAGTCCTAGAGGATATATTTACCACCAACCATACTGTGCCTGGGAGCGGATCACTCGTCCACGAGTCCACTTTTCCGCTTGTGTTGGCCACCTCTTCTGGTCTTCTGCTTCGGGAATATCTTTTTCGTTGACCTAAAAAAGGAGCAGAAGTGGTAAAAAGGTCCCTCCTGTCCGTGTCCGAACTGGAGGTAGAAGAATCTGTAGTGGATTTGGCAAATCTGGGAGCATAATTTCTTGAGGTCTATCTGTTTTGCCATCTATAGACCCAGTCTTGCTCGTAATCTTCGGTATCTCTCGCAAACTTATTCCTTTTCTTGCTCTCCGTATCTCGTTGATGCTGGTCGATGCTCGTCTTGATTTTGTTTTGTAGAGTGATGAGCGAGTATGTTCTGTTAACCCTTTCGCCGAGTATGCTCGGGCCGAGCTCCGAGTATTTACAGCTGCTCGGTAATATGTTTGAATCGCTCCTGTGTGCATGATTTGCAACTGTTTGACAGCTTTATTACATGTGAGGAATGTGTAAGAAATAGACATTCCTCCCATGTATTAAAACTGTCAAACAGTCGCAAATCATGCACACGGGAGTGATTCAAACATATCACCGAGCAGCTGTAAATACTCGGAGCTCGGCCCGAGCATACTCGGCGAAAGGGTTAACAGAACATACTCGCTCATCACTAGTGCTGAGTTCTTCTGTAGAGATAGTAGCAGCAAGTTGAGTCTCAATATTTTTTACCTGTTCTTTGATCGATAGAATAGCCTTCTGTAAGTAGTCAACTGTTAGGGTCATAAGATCAAAAGAGCATTTATTAAGGATATGTTAACATTTTATGCAGTACTCAGACTGATCGCTAAACAGGGTTGGACAAATTGGAACCCTCAATCCCCTTGGGATCCTTTGTACTCTGAAATATTCTGTCAATGTGGCACAATGCAACTCTATGCTGGTGAAGTGGTGAAATTCTCGCTCTAAGTTATGTCCTCACGTCTCCTTCGGGGGAACTTTTAAGAAATCACATGATAGGTTAGATTGAGCAATGATATTGGATGTTTCCCCAGCATTATACGAGAACGTGGAAGAGGACATGACACTTCAGCGTGCTTACGTACTGGAGTAGATAATAGTGTAGAAAAACGCAGCACTGCTGGAATAGGTGTGCAAGTAGGGTCCAAAACCATTCAAATAGCAAATGAAACTTGGCAATCAAACAGGCATAATTTTAAAGTATTTAATTGCAGTCCAACACAGGTACAAACGTTTCGGTCCTCAAGACCTTCATCAGAGTGTACTGCAGCTTAAGCACGAAAAAATAAAAACTACAAATATCAGACAAAAACATAAAAAGTACTAGAAACAAATTGTCATAAGGTATTTCTGAAATTCATAATCATCTGAAAATGCAAAACATTACAATAGAGAGCACATAATAGCGGTATAATAAGTATCTCAACTCAAGTTCCAGGTCATTGAACAGGTGCTTCCCCCTACATGCGGAGGTGGCTGTGTACGCCTACTGAAGATAAGGGAGGCCTTTTGGATCCATGAACTTCAAACTCTTACCCCCAGGGGGCTCAATAGGGATTATGATTTATTGTCATTCCTGTGATAATTTTAGGGAGAACTGCATAAGATGTACCACATTGTTCTTGTTAACCTTGAGTTTTTCACTGTTGGAGTGTACATACAGTTAGGTCCATATATATTTGGACAGAGACAACATTTTTCTAATTTTGGTTCTAGACATTACCATAATGAATTTTGAACAAAACAATTCAGATGCAGTTGAAGTTCAGACTTTCAGCTTTCATTTGAGGGTATCCACATTAAAATTGGATGAAGGGTTTAGGAGTTTCAGCTCCTTAACATGTGCCACCCTGATTTTAAAGGGACCAAAAGTAATTGGACAGATTAAGTAATTGTAAATAAAATGTTCATTTCTAGTACTTGGTTGAAAACCCTTTGTTGGCAATGACTGCCTGAAGTCTTGAACTCATGGACATCACCAGACGCTGTGTTTCCTCCTTTTTGATGCTCTGCCAGGCCTTCACTGCGGTGGTTTTCAGTTGCTGTTTGTTTGTGGGCCATTCTGTCTGAAGTTTAGTCTTTAACAAGTGAAATGCATGCTCAATTGGGTTGAGATCAGGTGACTGACTTGGCCATTCAAGAATATTCCACTTCTTTGCTTTAATAAACTCCTGGGTTGCTTTGGCTTTATGTTTTGGGTCATTGGTTGTCGTTTCATACTACAGATGGACAATCAGTTTGGCTGCATTTGGCTGGATCTGAGCACACAGTATGGCTCTGAATACATCAGAATTCATTCGGCTGCTTCTGTCTTGTGTCACATCATCAATAAACACTAGTGACCCAGTGCCACTGGCAGCCATGCATGCCCAAGCCATCACACTGCCTCCGCTGTGTTTTACAGATTATGTGGTATGCTTTGGATCATGAGCTGTACCACGCCTTCGCCATACTTTTCTCTTTCCATCATTCTGGTAGAGGTTGATCTTGGTTTCATCTGTCCAAAGAATGTTCTTCCAGAACTGTGCTGGCTTTTTTAGATGTTTTTTAGCAAAGTCCAGTCTAGCCTTTTTCTTCTTGATGCTTATGAGTGGCTTGCACCATGCAGTGAACCCTCTGTATTTACTTTCATGCAGTCTTCTCTTTATGGTAGATTTGGATATTGATACGCCTACCTCCAGGAGAGTGTTGTTCACTTAGTTGGCTGTTGTGAAGGGGTTTCTCTTCACCATGGAGATTATTCTGCGATCATCCACCACTGTTGTCTTCCGTGGGCGCCCAGGTATTTTTGCATTGATGAGTTCACCAGTGCTTTCTTTCTTTCTCAGGATATGCCAAACTGTAGATTTTGCCACTCCTAATATTGTAGCAATTTCTCGGATGGGTTTTTTCTGTTTTTGCAGCTTAAGGATGGCTTGTTTCACCTGCATGGAGAGCTCCTTTGACCGCATGTTTACTTCACAGCAAAACCTTCCAAATGCAAGCACAACACCTCAAATCAACTCCAGGCCTTTTATCTGCTTAATTGAGAATGACCTAACGAAGAGATTGCCCACACCTGTCCATGAAATAGCCTTGGAGTCAATTGTCCAATTACTTTTGGTCCCTTTAAAAACAGGGTGGCACATGTTAAGGAGCTGAAACTCCTAAACCTTTCATCCAATTTTAATGTGGATACCCTCAAATGAAAGCTGAAAGTCTGAACTTCAACTGCATCTGAATTATTTTGTTTAAAATTCATTGTGGTAATGTCTAGAACCAAAATTAGAAAAATGTTGTCTCTGTCCAAATATATATGGACCTAACTGTATATGTGTTTTGAGATGCAGTATTTGCATGTCATTTAACGGAGATTAATTTTCTTTCATTATCATGGTATTTATTTTGTATTCTTTATGTTGCAGAACGGCTTCTCCTTATTTTAATC
This sequence comes from Phyllobates terribilis, assembly GCF_046119375.1. Classification (NCBI taxonomy): domain Eukaryota; kingdom Metazoa; phylum Chordata; class Amphibia; order Anura; family Dendrobatidae; genus Phyllobates; species Phyllobates terribilis. The sequence continues at coordinate 4,355,997 of NW_027362807.1, read as the reverse complement.
ACTGATCATCATCCTCCACGGCTCACAGGCTGATCCACTTACACCTGTTCACCTCCTGTCATATTTCCAGGCTTATTATTCTTTTGTCCTATAGTCCTGCACGGCTTCCATCCCTCATCCCACAGTGGAACGCAAACTCCCCTGTTCTGGAACGCACTCCACCCACTCAGTACACAGTCTTCCTGCTGTTGGAACGCATTACACAGCCAAATCCGACACTATACGGCTGTACACTATTATCTGGGCACATGGCAGGTTAAGAAAGGAAGATGCGACATTTAGCTATTTGAATGCAGATCTTGCTGGAATAGTTTGCAGACACAATGTATTGAGAGCACTATTCATGGTCACCTGGCAGCTCAAAAGATGGCCACCATAAACAGGATTGGTGCTATCTACTCCAATTTCCATATCCGAAGGATTGTCTTGCTCATCACCCTTTAACCCCTTCACGACATTGGACTTATCCATACATCCAGGTCAGTAAGTACTTACCTACCTTGGATGTATAGATATGCCCAGTTGATTCTGCGTGCACAGGAGCTGGGCACGCACGATGGCCGCCGGGTGTCAGTTGATCTGACAGCTACACCTCAACTGTTCTCAGAATCATTGTAGGGTATTAGTAATTTATTAACTAATTCCCGTAAGGCAAATAATCCCTCAACTCAAGATTCTCTATTAATATATATATATAACAATAAAAGAAAATGTGTGCAATTTTAAAATTACAATGAATGTGTGGTCTTTATATGGTCTTGATGTAAAGCGTTCTAATTTATTATTGGAGATAAAGACAAAAAGCCGGCACCTGTGTATTTCAGAGCCTCCTTAAGCAGCAATGTTACAAAAGCAGTCAGGACACCTCATCCCACACAAGCCGGACGCATATCTGAATGGAAACAGTGAGCAATCGTCTGTCAGTAAGAGGATAGATAGCACTCACTGACTGTAAAAATACCAGTCTTTATTTCATCACTTTAAAACCTAAGAGCGGGGGAGTATGTGGAACATATCGTGGATGACAGCCATTTCACGCTTCCTTGCGCTTCTACGGGTCTCAAGATGAATGCTATCTATCTTCTTACTGACACGTTCTAATTAGTGATGAGCGAGCATGCTCGTTACTCGAGATTTACGAGCATGCTCGGGCGAGCACCTAGTATCTTCAGAGTGCTCGGAGTTATGTTTGAATCACTCCCGTGTGCATGATTAGCAGGCATTTCTCACATGTATTAAAGCTGTCAAACAGTTGCAAATCATGCACAGAGGAGTGATTTAAACATAACACCGAGCACTCTGAAGATACTCTGTGCTCGCCCAAGCATGCTCGCTGAAAGGGTTAACAGAACATACTCGCTCATCACTGGTTCTAATTTATTAATTTGTCATCAGTAACAGAAACTATATTATCTTTTCCATGGTATCACCTATATTCATTGATAATGAGCACGTCCACTAGAGGGCGTCTCCTACTAGTTCGACGTTGTCTCACTGTCAATAGTTTATAATGAGGGACTAACCACTTTTTTGGAAGCACAGAGGCTCTGGAATAGTGAAAATGGCTTCTCGCTCCCCAAAAGAAATCTAGCAAATTCTGCTCTCCCAAATGCAAATGCTCCCATCCCTTCTGAGCACCACGGTGTGCCCAAATCGCAGTTAGCGTCCATATGTTTGGCATTTCTGTAGCGATGAAAGTTGGCCTAATTAACGGGTGCATGTCTCCAGAAGTATGAGCTAGGCACAATGTACAGGCAATACAACGTACTAGGCACTACAAAGGTAGTTTGCAATTTTCACTCGGCGACATCCACTGCTGCTTGTTTCTGGAAAAGAAAAACATGGAGTGAAAATCTACACTACACCTGTAGATAAAATCCCAAAGGGGGTATATTTTCCAAAATGTGGTCACTTGAGGGGGGATTCTGCTCTTCTAGCACTTAGGGGCTTTGTATATGGAGTCCTGCGCTCGAGGAGGCAAATAGTGCTCTGTCCTTCCCGAGTCTCTGTGTGGCTAACCAGTACTGTACAGCCACATGTGGGGTATTTCTACATTGAGCAGAATTTGTGGGATTAATTTTGGTGCCATTTTTATCCATTTCCCAGTGTGAAAAATGTAAAATCAAGGGCTAAAACAAAATTTTAGTGGGAAAAATTATATTATTTTTTCTTCACTGCCCAATAGTATAAAATTCTGTAACCCCCCCTGTGGTGTCAATATGATCACTGCACCCCTAGATGAATTCATTGAGAGGTTTAGTTTGTAAAATAGGGTCTCTTACGGGAGAGGTTCTATTGTTCTGGCACCTCAGGGGCTCTGCCAATGGGATATGGCACCCTCAAGCCAGCCCAGCAAAATCTGACCTCCAATATGGCACTTTTTCCCTTCTGAGCTTTGCACTGTGCCTCAAAAGTAGTTTTCTTCCACATATGGGGTATCGGCATACTCGGGAGAAATTACGCAACAAATTTTGGGGTCCATTTTATCCTGCTATCCTTGTGAAAATGAAAAAAATTAGGGCTAAAACAACATTTTTGTGGGAAAAATATATATTTTTCATTTTCACAGATCAACGTTGTAAAATTCTGTGAAGCACTTGTGGTTTCAATGTGCTCACCACACATCTAGATAAGTTCCTTGAGGGGTCAGGTTTTCAAAAAGAGGTCACTTGTGGTAGTTTTTCACTGTTTAGGCAAATCAAGGGATCTCCAAATGCGACATGACACTCGCAGACCTGAAAGGTCTTGGAATTACTGTTGCAGAAGTTCCTTCAGTTGCTTAGCTCCTGCAGCCTCCGTTCTGTCGGTAAACTTCCTCTCCTGCTCTTCACCGGTCACATAGATCAGTGCAGAGCAGAAGAATAGACAGCAGCTCTTTCTGTGATTGGGGAGGATGCAGTATCAGCTTTCTCCTCCATCACAGGAAGCTACCTTCGGACTATAAGACGCACACTTTTTAACAAGAGTTTTTCTTGTTAAAAAATGCATTTTATAGGCCAAATAATATGGTAGATAAATTCCTTAAGGGATCTAGTTTCCAAAATGGGTTCACTTGTGGAGGTTTTTCCTCTATTCAGGCACATCAGGGGCTCTCCAAACACGACATGACACCCGCAGACCATTCCATCAAAGAAATGTCGTACGCCTAAACAGTAGTTTCCTCCACATATGGAGTATCTGCATACTCAGGAAAAATTGCACAACAAATTGTGTGGTGCAATTTTTCTTGTTACCCTTGTGAAGAAGTAAAATGTGGGGCAAAAAAACATTTTTGTGGGAAAAATTAGATTTTCTGTATTTTCACGGCTCAACATTATAAACTTCTGTGAAGAACATGGGGGTTCAAGGTGCTCACCATACTTCTAGATAAGTTCTTTGAGGGGTCTAGGTTCCAAAATGGTGTCACTTGTGGGGTGTTTCCACTGTTTAGGCACATCAGGGGCTCTCCAATCGCGACATGGCGTCCACTAATTATTCCAGCAAATTTTACATTTAAAAAGTCAAATGGCGATCCTTTTCTTCTGAGCCCTGCCATGCGCCCAAACAGTTGTTTTCCCCCACGTGGGGTATCAGCATGCTGAAGAGAAAATGCACAACACATTTTGGGATCCATTTTCTCCTGTTACACTTTGTGAAACTAAAAATTTCCTTCCACATTCCATTAATTCCTGTGAAACACCTGAAGGGTTACTAAACTTCTTGAATGTGGTTTTGAGCCCCTTAATGGGTGCAGTTTTTAGAATGGTGTCACTTTTGGGTATTTTCTGTCATATGCGTATTGACAAATTACCGAGAGGGTAAAAAAAAACCTGGTTGAGGGGTGTATAAAAAATGTCTTTTATTACTGTTTTACTAAAATGTGGTAAAGAAGTAAATTAAAACTACACTAGTTTTGTCTGTGCACTTACTATGATATTAAGTCTCTAGAAACTGTATAGTATTAGGATACATCTGATATCATGAGCTCATTAAATTCATTATAGTTTTCCTCTGTCTGCAGTTCATAGATTAGTTGATCACTTTATTTATTAGGACATACACAGTTTCCCTAGTGCTACCGAAAATATATACATAGCCACCCCAACAATTTTCGCCATGTTTGGCTTCCTCAGGGGGCTGGGGCTGTTAGTGGCTGGACAGAGCCTGCGCCGCCCAGAGCTTCTTCTTCCGACGTCTCTTCCATCACTAGCACTGCCTGCAGAATGTATAAACGGTAATTACTTACCGGTAATTTGATTTTCCTGAAATCCATGACAGTACAATACGAGAGAGTAGGATCCGCCCATTACCGGACAGGAAGCCCTGAGCACAAAATAAAAAGGCAACTCCCACTTTCTCCTTCAATGTGGTTTCCAGGAGTCAAGTAAGAGTCACCCAATTCATCATCATTTTTATTTATACATTCACTCAAGCACATTCTTCATTGGGAGAAGAGAAGACTAAGAACTATCAACCAAAAGCCAGAGGGAGGGAAAATTAGGGTGCTGTCATGGGTTTCAGGAAAATCAAATTAGCGGTAAGTGATTATCGTTTTTCCCTTCCCCCATGACAGCACCATACGAGAGACAATAGCAATGGAGCCCTTCAATAGGGAGGGAGCACCCATGTAGGATCTTACACCTGAAGAAAGATCCCCGAAATATCCTAGTTCAACAGATTGTGATTTTTTTAGATATCATTCAGTCTTCCTTCTTGAAGCACTATCAACATAATCTCTATCGATTTGGAGCTTAAACCAAAAGCACCAACAAGAGTAAAAAGGATTTTTACAACACTCTTTCCTCTTTATCTCCCAGAGAATGGTCTATATTTAGAGACTTCACTTATATACATGGTTGAATATCTTTCACAGATTTGATTAGATATTCTGTTTTCATTAAATCAACTAACCAACAACTGAAGTATATAAGAACTGGTACTAGGACACAGCGTGTAATAGAAGCAGAAGTTAATCGATTCAGGGAACCTGGTAACCTTAACCAGGCTTTGACTAGGGTTTCTACTTTAATATTGTTGGCATTTTCAATTGAAGGCCCCACTTAAGCCCAAGATCTGGGCCCTAAACCCTTTCTAGGGTCAATGATCACATAATTATTCAAAACTACCCAACTCTATGCTACCAAGAGTAGATAGAGCATCCCAGATTGCCAAAATGGGGATCTCAAAACCAGCAGAAATATTTAGTACTTTATATCCCTTAAGATGTAATGTTAAGTCCCCCCAAAAAATGTATTTAAGCCGAACGGACCCTTATAGTTTGAGATTTCCATCCTGGGGAGTTTCTGGCTACCACAATCTAGCCAAGGACCAAGAGCTAATACAACTAGAAAGGGTAAGATACAGATCTGAGCTATTCCAAAAGAAAAGCCACAATCCACCGTTCATGCAGGTGTGATCGTATTTACGCTATTCCCCTATAATAGCATCAATTCTGCAACTTTATAATCCAACCATGGAGATTGCTAGATGAAAATAGTTCAAATGAAAAATAGATTAGTTTTCAAGCAAAGAAGCTAAGTAAACCAAGTGATAACCATCTCCTCTGACACACTTTTTTTTTTCTCCAAAGCAACTCATTCAGAAAGAGATCTAGATCTCTTATGGCATTGGTCAAATCTCAGATGGTCTTAAGCTAAGGTATTAGCATCCCATCCCGTTAAACATGTACCTTAAGTACATATCATCCTGTGCTTGAGTAATAATCAGAACAGTCTTACCTCAGTGTGAAGGCATTCATCTTAACTAGCAAAGATGCTTCTCCTTCACCACAGGAGTCTCACGGGTACGGGGACATTTTAACTCATCCACTGATTCCTCCTTTTATAGGTTTATTGCAGCGCTGCCATCTTATCACTCCAAGAGCGCACTGACTGGATATTTAACCAACTCGCCACTTAGTTGAGTCTACCAGTTTATGACTTTAATCACAAGAATACATAGTGTAATATGGTTCCATTGACTTAATTTCCAATTTGTCCATCTGCACTTCTAACTGGGAGGATACACTGGTCTTGAAATAATTTTACCAGATCTGGTATAATCATGTCTGTCGGGCAACTCCATTAGGAAAATGGACTGGGATATTTACTGGTTCGTCAGTCCCATACCAGCGAGTCCAACTCGTACCTTCCTTAGTAGGGCAGGCCGGTAGTGCTGCCCGACTCAGTACAATCAAGTTTATCTTATCATTCCGAATCAGGAGGGTAGATTGAGGCAATTTTTGGACTATCAACCATAGTTAGCAGTGAGTCCAGCTCGCACTTCCCTTAGGAAGGCCGACCGGTATAGTGCTGCCTTACTTGGCACAATCAAGTTTATCTTACTATTCCATACCAGGAGGGTAGATTGGGGCAATTGGTGGTCTATCAACCAACTCATACCTCCCTTAAGAGGTCAGACCAGTATAGTGCTGCCCTCTTGGCACGATCAAGTTTCTTATCACTGTAAGCCAGAAGGGTAGATTGGAGCAAATGTTGGATTTTCAGCCCCCCACCGGTGAGTACAACTCGCAGCTCCTCCTACCATTTCCTATCAGGGGGATATGGGGTATAGAGAGTTTAATCACTTGAGGTCCAAAAGGTCATTCGAAGTGGTTTCTTTTAAGCTTAGCGTAGCCATGTTCCTCTTGCACCTTCAACCAGGAGGGGGTGGGGGGAACTGAGCTGCAGATGTTTATCAGCCAGTTCATCTAAAGAGATGGAGGCCTCTCATATGATGAGAGGTTGAAAAAGTTGAGCTTGTTTAGCTTAGAAAAATGACTCCTCAGAGGGGGATCTCATTTACATCTATAAATATATGTGTGGTCAGTACTAAGGACTAGCACATGACTTATTCCCTCCAAAGACCATACTAAGGACCAGGGGCACTCATTACGGGTGGAAGAAAGGCGATTCCAGCTCCTAAAATATGAAAGGGTCCTTTACTGTCAGACTGTGGAATGCCAACCGCAAGAGGTAGTAAGGGCAGACACTAACAGCTTTCAAAAAAGAAAAGGCTGGATGATTTCCTCGATACACATAACATTGTGGGTTACAGTTAAATTAGATAAAATATTACACCTATAGTAGTACATTTGATCCAGGGTTCTAGGACTGATCGCCTTTTCTTGGGGTCAAGAGGGAATTTTTTTTTTCCCCCTTGATGCAAATTGCTGAATGTGTCCTGGGTTTTGCCTTCTTCTAGATCAACAGTTTTTAGGTATAGGGATTTTACTAAAACCATTATTAGAAATACAAAAAAATAAAACTAATTAAAAATTATAAACTGGTTCATTATAATTGTAATAGTGAAGTTATAATAAAAACGGTAATAATACATTTGTGAGGCCTAGTTCCAGTAACTTAGTGTCAGAGTACAATTGGGGGAGAAAGGTTGAACTTGATGGACCTAGGTCTTTATTCAATCTATGTTACATTACTAATGATCCCAGAATGTGAAGATCAACTGGACTTAAATTGGTATTATTCTTTTAGCACCCCCATTCACACCTTTACCAAGAAGACCACTGGGACATAGATGTTAAATGCAGACTAGTTCAATATTCTATCCAAGTATGAGGGATTGACTGGACCTGTTACTCAGCAGCTATCCTTTGGACTGTATTTAATAGAATCACCCCAGACCGAGGGCATCGTCCAGAGACCTTCATTACCAATATCGGTAATATTGCTAGTAAAGGGTAGTGAAGTTTTGAGACCTTAGTGAAACAGATCTACAAGCCCCAAGTTGTCTGGCTAACCAGGCAACCCCCCGTAAGGCAGACAGCTGAGGAAAATCCTAGACCTAACGTGGCAGGTTTTTCCGCAACTATGAAGCGGTCTGAAAAAAACCTTCAGACAGGCCAACATGAGTCATAAACCTACACCTGAATTGGCATGAGGCCTAGCCGTGAGGCTCAATATGCAAGCCATGAGGCCTGGCCGTGAGGCTCAATATGCAAGCCATGAGGCCTAGACATGAGGCCTAACCGTGAGGCTCAATATGCAAGCCATGAGGCTTAGCCGTGAGGCTCAATACGCAAGCCGTGAGGCTCCATGCGCAAGCCATGAGGCTTAATACGCAAGCCATGAGGCACAATACGCAAGCCATGAGGACTAGCCATGAGACTCATTACGCAAGCCATGAGGCCTAGCCGTGGGGTTCAATATGCAAGCCATGAGGCATAGCCGTGAGACTCCATACGCAAGCCATGAGGCTCAATACGCAAGCCATGAGGCCTAGCCGTGAGGCTCAATACGCAAGCCATGAGGCCTAGCCGTGAGGCTCAATACGCAAGCCATGAGGCCTAGCCGTGAGGCTCAATACGCAAGCCATGAGGCCTAGCCGTGAGGCTCAATACGCAAGCCATGAGGCCTAGCTGTGATGCTCAATATGCAAGCCATGAGGCCTAGCCATGAGGCTCAATATGCAAGCCATGAGGCTCAATACGCAAGCCATGAGGCCTATCCGTGAGGCTCAATACACAAGCCATGAGTCCTAGCCGTGAGGCTCAATGCACAAGTCACGAGGCCTAGCCATGAGGCCTAGCCGTGAGGCTCAATACACAAGCCATGAGGCCTAGCAGTGAGGCTTTATACACAAGCCATGAGGCCTAGGCCAAACAAACGTAGGTAGGTACGGAATCATTAAATTTAGTTTCTTCCAGACTGATGTTATCATTTCAGCGCCCAACTGGGCCCCTGCTCATTGCTACTCACTAGAGGTAGCTATAGAACTCAGCATGGTGTTCCATGATTCACTGGTGTTCCATGATTTATGGCTGCTCCAGCCGTGAGCTCCAGGCTTCTACATCCTTGAGGACAGGAAACACATTGAAGGAGGAAGTGGGAGTTGCCTTTTTATTTTGTGCTCAGGGCTTCCTGTCCGGTAATAGGGGCAGATCCTACTGTCTCTCGTATGGTGCTCTCATGGGGGAAGGGAAAAAGGTGGCTCCTGGTGACAGAAGCAGATGTCACAGTAGGAGATCCCAGAGGAGATAGGACCCACCATTTGCAGAAGCCCTTATATGACACAATGGCAGAAAACCAGAGCAGGAGAAATACCCATAAAGTGACTCCATTTTGGAAATTATAACTCTCAGTGAATTAATCTATAGAAGTAGTGACTATTTTGATTCCACAGGCACTTTCCTGAAATTAACACACAGTGGATGTTGTAGATTGAAAATTGCAAATATGCTATTTTATTACCCAACACATAGTGTCCAGATTGTGCTCCAGGAGACACACACCATAAATTAAGTGGGTTCTGCCACTATAGTAATGCCAAATACATGGATGCTATGTGGTTTGGGCACACTGCAAGGCGCAGAAGTGAGGGGGAGATTTGACTTTGGGAGAGTGGATATTGCTGGATTGGTTTATGGAAGCCATGTTGCTTTTCAAGAGCCTTTGAGCCACTAATAATGTGGAAACCTCTGTTTTTCAGATGATGGACCTGAATGAGGACTTGTTTTTTTGTGAGATTAATAGAAGTTTTTCTTGGTATTATTTTTGCCTACATAACATTGTTTGGTGGCTTTTTATTCCATATTTGGGAGGCAGAAGTAACAAACAATTGAACACCACACTTTACTGGTTCATGCTATGAGGTTTTCTATTAGACTGTGAACTGTCATTGTCTTGGTGAATAATTCAATTTTTTTTCATAACTTGCCATTTTTACGGACTATTTAAGTAGAAATGTTCAAAAATATATAATTACAAGGATTTTTTATTAAAAAATAATAATTGGTTTTATTATTGGCAGATGTCTGTACCAGGAGATCAGAGGGACACCTGACATCTTCAATTTTTAAATCAGTTGATCTTGAGATCCCACAGGATACAATTGAAGTGAATGCCATTACTCCAGATATACCATCATCCCTTCACAGCAAAGATCTGTCATCTGATCATTTGAAACAGGTCCTGTCTTCTGATTCATTACCGACTACTAAGGAAAATCAAAGTCACAAAATAAGCATTAAAAAACAAACTGCTCCTAAAGCAAAGAAGCCATTTTCACGTTCAGAATATAGAAATAGTTTTCCCCTCAAAAAGTCTTTTCTTAAACATGAAAAAATTCACACAGCAGAGAATAGATTTTCTTGCTCCAAGTGTGGGAGATGTTTTAACCAGAAATCAGATTTTGTTAGGCACCTGAGAACTCACACAGGGGAAAAGCCTTTTTCCTGTTCAGAATGTGGGAAATGTTTTACAAAGAAATCAAGTCTTATTGCACATCAGAGAACTCACACAGGGGAGAAGCCATTTTCATGTTCAGAATGTGGAAACTGCTTTACAGTGAAATCAAGTCTTATTGCACATGAGAGAACTCACACAGGGGAGAAGCCATTTTCATGTTCAGAATGTGGGAAATGTTTTATAAAGAAATCAAATCTTATCAGCCATCAGAGAACTCACACAGGGGAGAAGCCATTTTCATGTTCAGAATGTGGGAACTGCTTTACAGAGAAAACATATCTTATTGCACATCAGAGAATTCACACAGGGGAGAACCCATTTTCATGTTCAGAATGTGGGAAATGTTTTATAAAGAAATCAAATCTGATCAGCCATCAGAGAACTCACTTAGGGGAGAAGCCATTTTCATGTTCCGAATGTGGGAACTGCTTTAAAGAGAAATCAAAACTTATTACACATCAGAGTACTCACACAGGGTTGAAGCCATTTTCATGTTCAGAATGTGGGAAATGTTTTATAAAGAAATCAAATCTTATTAGACATCAGAGAATTCACACAGGGGAGAAGCCATTTTCGTGTTCAGAATGTGGGAAATGTTTTGTACAGGAATCAAATCTTATTAGACATCAGAGAATTCACACAGGGGAGAAGCCTTTTTCATGTTCAGAATGTGGGAACTTTTTTACATTGCAATCAACGCTTATCGAACATCAGAGAACTCACACAGGGGAGAAGCCATTTTCATGTTCAGAATGTGGGAAATATTTTGCAAAGAAATCAAATCTTATCAATCATCAGAGAACTCGCACAGGGGAGAAGCCATTTTCATGTTCAAAATGTGGGAAATGTTTTAACCAGAAAGCGCATCTTGATAGCCACCAGAGAACCCACACAGAGGAGAATGCCGCAGCTAAACCCAACTAGTCTCTGTACAGACTAGAAAGGCCCTAGCTGCACAACTAAAAACGCCACAGACCTAACTCTCTATTAGGCCATTGAGGAGTTTCTCGTACCTCCGGAGGAACCAGAGGGGAGGCCACAACACACTGTCAACCAGGGAAAAGGAAAGTATGAAGTAAAATACGAAAACCCTGAGTGAGAAACCTAAAACACATTCATATAGGGCAAAGTAAGCAAGCTGAGGAGAACTAAAAATAAAAGGAACAAGTATAATCTCCCAGAAACCTAACATTGTTAGACTTAAAAGGTACTGGGAGGGAAAGCAAACTAAGCAAACTGACCAGGAGGATAGTTTCACCTTTGTGGTGAAACTTACAAAATTCATCCTCACCAACTGTAAATGTAAAACCCGTCCATTTATAATGACCACGGACAAGATAAAGATTCCCAACTCACATCAGGATTACAAGATGACAAGTACTTTCAGCTGCATAACATCTAATGTAATGTACTTAATTATATGTACAAAATGTCTAACTAGGGGTCTGTATGTAGGGGAGACAGGGCAAAAACTTAGAACAAGGATGAATTCTCATCGCCACACAAGAAAAGAAAAAAAGAATAGATTTACTTGTAGCCAAATATTTTTGTATCCCTGATCACAGGATCATGGACATGAAATTACTTGTATTAAAAGGTAACTTCACATCTCAGAGAGACAAAGTTATGACAACCTTTGACACACTCGGAGCAGGAATGAATGTGTCACTTGGATTTATGTCTTTTTACTAGTGATGAGCGAATACATTCCGCACTATTTGTTACTCACACGAATAGTACACAATTCAGGCTATTCGACGAGTAATTAGCTATTCACCTCGGTATATTCGAGTGACCCGCCCAGTATGTTTGGCGCTTTATGTGTAGCCAATGAACATGCTGGGCTTGCTTGCCAATCACAGTAATGTCGTTGCCATCTTTGTTGTGGCATTACTGTGATTGGCTGTCCTTACAGCATCGTAGGGGGATATTTAAGCCCTGCCGGTGCCATCTTGCGCATATTACATCAACGTAGTGTGAGCGTAGGGAGAGTCTTTTAAGACCTATTTAGAATGAAGATTAGTTCTCTGTTAGGTTGAGATAGCGCAGAGTGAGATTTAATACGAGGGAGAGGAAAAGGGCGGCAGGGTGTTAGCATTGCAAGTACATGCTGCAGATCTCTGCTAGGTTGCATTGTGTATAGTCAGAAGCATATAAACCGAAGAACATGGCGGTATAGATAAACCATAGTTCATATGTGGGCACTCCCATAAAGTACAACCTACAAAAAGAGTGGAGTGACTGAGCCCCAAAAAGAGTCAGGTCACCATCATAATGAGTCCAGATAAAAAATCAGTTTGATTGTGTATCAAAAGTAAAAAAAGGAGGTCCCACAGACACTCCTAAATAGAGGACAACCAATAAAATAGTAGGTCATGGGTGAAAGCTACACAAAGGTCAGAGAGATAACCATGTGACTCCACAAATATGGGTACATGAAAGGAAGTGACAATATTATCAATCCAAGTATCAATTATTCCAGTTACCAAGTAAATGGACAACGTAACTTACAATTAATTACATTAAATGTCCTATGTTAATCCATTCCTGGACACTTCAACATGAATAAACAACCAAAATATCCAGGTCAATATATACTAAACGTCTGGACAATGAAGAGATACCAGCTGCATATAAAAGGTGTATATTATATTTCATCAAATTGATAAAACCAATTAACAAGACAGGGCAACAACCTCTATAAGGGAGTGACACATACATGAGCTGGGAGGGAAAATTAACCCCCCTAAAAAGGCCAAAAAATTGAACGTCACTAGTAAACAAGAAATTAATTAATATAATGCCATATACGTATATATACAATGTACTTGTTACTAAGTGACATGAATCATACACATGATGGTAACATAACTTAATTTAAATCAATACTGAAGAGACTATCCTAATGAAAAAATACAGCCTAAAATGCCAAAGTTTAAGGTGCCAGTGCTTCAGTGACTATGATGGTCATACAGATAATAGATAGCTATGTCATGATGTAAAACAGGCCAATGAATACCGGTAAACTGCAGTCTGTGATATTTCAGTTTTTCTTTTTTAATAAATTTGCAAAAATTTCTACATTTCTGTTTTTTTCAGTCAAGATGGGGTGCAGAGTGGACTTTAATGAGAAAAAAATGAACTTTTTAGAATTTACCAAATGGCTGCAATGAAACAAAGAGTGAAAAATTTAAAGGGGTCTGAATACTTTCTGTACCCACTGTATATAATAGTGTAAAATAACCCCTATACATTTAAGAACCACATCTAACATAGTGATACAATAATTCACATAGACGACTATATTGTCACTGTTGTCTTCTATCCCACACGTATAGGGTCATCCGCGAGGATAGACGCGCAACTGCCTTGCTCGTACAGTTGAGCTGGTCCCCCAGCCACTGGAAACGGACATCCCGCACGACCCATCAACCCAGGCAAAAGCTTTCCTAAGGATGAATAAAAACAAGCACCAATACATATACAATAAAACCATAAGATATTAAGAGAAACCCCATCTACTCATTAGCCTCAATTATAGGAAGGAACTGAACCCAAAGCTTTCATTAAGTCCTGCCGGTGCTAGGGTACCCAGTCGATAGATCCACTTACTCTCCAATTGTGATAAAATCCTCCCCAGGTCTCCTCCTCTTGCTCCCATAGTGACTTGATCAATATCTATGATGCGGAATTCTCTTGGGCTGCATTGATGGTGATGTAAAAAATGGCGTGGTAAAGTTTTGAGAGTGCTAGGGTCTTCCACCACTTTGGCTTTGATAATGTCCCTAACATGCTCTCTTACTCAAATTTTTAATTCTTTAGTAGTAAGTCTGACATATATCTTTTTACAAGGACATTGGGCATAATAAATTACGCCCTTCGAGGTACAATTTAAATGTGCCCTTATTTCAAATGTTTTGGAGCCACCAAAATTATCAAACTTCTTTGCTTTCTTCTAATAACCACCCGCCTTACAAAGCCCGCACGTGAAAAAAACATTAATATCTTTCCTGTTTATCTCTACATCTCTCCAGATCATAGTGACTGTGAACCAACAGATCTTTTAAGTTTGGACTTCGCTTCGCCACCATTGAGGGTGCTGGGGGGAGGATTTGACGGAGGATAGAATCTGTTAATAGAACTTGCCAGTGCTTCTGTAAAATTGATCTCACTTCAGGCCACCGATTGTTATATACCGAAATAAATCGTACCTCCTCCGATTTGTTGATGTTTTTTTTTATTGCCATAAATTTATTGATCTCTTGGGGTTCATGCTGCTATCCTGTAACTCCGTCTCATTGACCTACGGCTATATCCCCTCTTCAAACCGATTTGCCAGTTCTGTCGCTTGTTCCTCAAATGTTTTCTCATTAGAGCATATCCTCTTGGCCCTAAGGAACTGACCTATTGGAATTCCTCTTATGGTGGAGGGTGGGTGTGCCAATTCTGCGTGTAACAAGTAGTTTGTCGCAGTTGGTTTCCTAAATATGTAAGTAGTTATACCATTCTCAGATACCCGATTTTTAAATCCGAGAAGTCCAGACTTCTTCCCGATTTATATGTTAGCCAAATATTCAAATTGTTATCATTCAACTTGGTCATAAGCCTCTCCAAATCTCTGGCCGTAGCCTCCCGCACAAACCATATATCATCAATGTATCTCATCCTTCCCTGGACGGTGTCCATCTCAACAGGTGGTATCCACCTGGAATATATCCCGCTCCCACGAACCCAAGAAAAGGTTGGCGTAGGAGGGGACACAGGAGGCCCCCATATCGGAGCCCTGTTGTTGTAAGTAGATGTTCTTTTTTAAAATAAACACATGTCGAAGGACAAATTCCAGGAGGACCACGAGCAGCTCGGCCAGGGACAGCTTGAGACCACTTGACTTCAGATACCACGAAACCACCCTAATACCATCTTCATGTTTGATGGACGTATAAAGTGTCTCTATGTCTGCAGTTATATGAAAAAAGCCTTGGCACTCGGAAAGCCTTGGCACTCGGAATGTTTCCAAATGTGAAAATTTTATTATTGCAGTCCAAAATATTATAAAACGTTTCGGTCTTAGTGACCTTCATCAGTTAACGCATGTTAGAATGTGGCTAAGGATACTGATATTCACTCAGTATGGACGATAATGGTAAGGACCACCTTATTGCTTCATATGACCTGGATGGCGCCAGAACGCGGTTGACCACAACAAGCGGTGGACACCGCGTTCTGGCGCCATCCAGGTCATATGAAGCAATAAGGTGGTCCTTACCATTATCGTCCATACTGAGTGAATATCAGTATCCTTAGCCACATTCTAACATGCGTTAACTGATGAAGGTCACTAAGACCGAAACGTTTTATAATATTTTGGACTGAAATAATAAAATTTTCACATTTGGAAACATTCCGAGTGCCAAGGCTTTTTTCATATATCTGCGGGTTCGGCCCCTACTTGAGCACCATTAGACCACAGTGCGGCGATTTTCTTTTGAAAATCTATGTCTGCAGTGACCATGACTATATGGTCACCGAGGCAGAGGTGATCCAGTCTTTGTAGGGCGGCCGTGGTATCTTGTAGGAGGGCAGGCCAGAGACCAAGGGCTTCAAGTAGTGATCAATTACACTAGATATAATTTCACACAAACTGCCGTTACCGGCAACAATTGGCCTACTTGGCGGATCAATCGGATTTTTGTGATGTTTTGGAATTAAGTAAAAGGTGGCCAAATGGGGCTGTAGTTTGCGCACCATATCCAACAGTTCTTTTGGTATCACACCCTGTTTGAATGCCTCTTCGAGGATAGAAACTAGTGATGAGCGAGCACTAAAATGCTCAGGTGCTCGAAGCTCGGGTCGAGCACATTGGAATACTCGGGTGCTCGACCCGAGCAACGAGCCCAATGTAAGTCTATGGGAGACCGGAGCATTTTTCTAGCGGTCCCCCCAGGCAGTCTGCGAAGGTCAATAATTGCCCAAATCGATGGGAACAGTGCTCAATTAAACATCAGGCAGGCAGTATATATAGGCAGACAGGCAGGCAGGGTATATAGGAGGGTGCTTGAAAAACATAGCAGGGCACTTGGAACACACTAGTGCCCTCCGATTTTCATGCACCTGTCTCTTTAAAAAAGCTGGCCGGCAATTCAGCAGCGGCATACACCGGTACCCGACAATATAGAACAGAAAGAATAGAGCATCACACATAGATTATATAGATAGAAACATGTCAGTCACGTATATAATAGGTACAGTGACCGTGTTGGTTACTGTACTTGTCATTTAGTATTAAAATAAAGGATTTATTAAAAAAAAAAATTGGCTAGGGGTTCCCTGTAATTTTAGTCTCTAGCGGAGGTTACCCACAGAGCTTCCCAGGCTACTAATATCAACCCCCAGCTGAATACCTAGCCTTTACTAGCTATTAAAATGGGGGATCCAAAAAAAATGACTTGGGATCCCCCCTATTTTAATAGCAAAGGCTAGGCAGACAGCTGGGGGCTGATATTAGTAGCCCAGGAAGGGTGCCATGAATATTGGCCCCCTCCCAGGCTAGAAACACCAGCCCTCAGCCGCCTCAGAAATGGCGCATCCATAGGATGCGCCAATTCTGGCACTTAGCCTCGCTCTTCCCACTGCCCTGTAGTGGTGGCAGTGGGGTAATAGGGCTGGGGTTGATGTCCGCTTATAACGCCAGCTGACATCAAGCCCAGGTTAGTAATGGAGAGGCGTCTATAAGACACCCCCATTACTAACTCCATAGTGAAAGTGAAATGTAAAATAAAGACACCCACACCGTGAATAAAATCCTTTAATTGAAATAAAGACACAATACTTTAATGTTCTAAATTAAACCATACTTACCATCACGCCCATTCCAGCTGAAGCCAACGATCTCCTGCAATAAAAGTAAAATAATAAACCAACCTCATCCTTACCTTTCCATGGTTCCCAGGACAGCTTCAGCTCTGCTACATTGACATGACAGGCTGGACCACAGCTGAACGCTGTCATCCAGCTTGCCATGCCGCAGACAGTGAGAAGCTTCTCAGTGAAGCTCCTCAGTGTCTGGCTGTGACAGCATAAAGATGAGCCGAGTTCATGTCCAATGAACTCAGCTCACCTCATGCACGTCACTGACAGCGTGGGAAAATTCTCCTGCGCGTGCGGTGACGTCATTTGCCGGCTCTGCAAGTGCAGGAGAATTCTCCCACGCTGTTAGCGACGTGTATGAGGTGAGCTAAGTTCATTGGACTCGGCTCATCTGGATGCCGTCACAGCCAGACACTGAGGAGCTTCACTGAGGAGATTTTCAGTGTCTGCGGCATGGCAAGCTGGATGGCAGCGTTCTGCTTCAATCCAGCCTTTCATTTCAATGTAGCAGAGCTGAAGCTGTTCTGGGAACCATAGAAAGGTAAGGATGAGGTTGCTTTATTATTTTACTTTTATTGCAGGAGATCGTTGGCTTCAGCTGGAATGGGCGTGATGGTAAGTATGGTTTAATTTAGAACATTAAAGTATTGTGTCTTTATTTCAATTAAAGGATTTTATTCTGGGTGTGGGTGTCCTTATTTTACATTTCACTTACACTATGGGGTTAGTAATGGGGGTGTCTTATAGACGCCTCTCCATTACTAACCTGGGCTTGGTGTCAGCTGGCATTATAAGCTGACATCAACCCCAACCCTATTACCCCACTGCCACCACTACAGGGCAGTGGGAAGAGCGAGGCTAAGTGCCAGAATTGGCGCATCCTGTGAATGCGCCATTTCTGGGGCGGCTGAGGGCTGGTGTTTCTAGCCTGAGAGGGGGCCAATATTCATGGCACCCTTCCTGGGCTATTAATATCAGCCCCCAAGTGTCTGCCTAGCCTTTGCTAGCTATTAAAATAGGGGGGACCCCACGTTGTTTTTTTTGGGTCTCCCATTTTAATAGCTAGTAAAGGCTAGGTATTCAGCTGGGGGCTGATATTAGTAGCCTGGGAAGCTCCGTGGGTATTACCCCCTTCCCAGGCTTCAAACATCTGCCCCAGCCGTCTGCTTAACCTCCGCTAGAGACTAAAATTACGGGAAACCCCACGCCAATTTTTTTTTTAAATAAATCCTTTATTTTAATACTAAATGACAAGTACAGTAACCAACTCTGTCACTGTACTTATTATATATGTGACTGACATGTTTTTATCTATCTAATCTATGTGTGATGCTCTATTCTTTCTGTTCTAAATTGTCGGGTACCGGTGTACGCCGCTGATGAATTGCCGGCTTTTCATGTTTCACTGTGAGCACTGTTCCCATCAATTTGGGCAATCACTGTAATGCCGCAACCACCATGGCTGTGACATTACAGTGAGTGGCAGACAATCCCTGAATGATTGGTGCTCTAAATAGCGCCAAACATGTAGGACAGGGACCCGAGCTCCCGCCAGAGCATCTCGAAAGTACTCGGCGAGCTCCGAGCATCTCGAGTACTGAGATGCTCGGGCGAGCACCGAGCAGTGGCGAGCATGCTCGCTCATCACTAATAGACACCAATTCATCCTGGAAAGAGGATAGGGGGTTATTAGAAAGTTTTTTATAACAATGGGGGGTATTCAGAAGTTTATATGCTTGCTTTTTGTAAAGGCTGACTGGCCAGACAACAAGGTTTCCCCCTTTGTCCGCAGGTTTAAAAATAACATCTTTCAATTTTTGTAAATATTTTAGCGCCATTTTTTCCATTTTACTTAGGTTAGATTTCCAAGGCATACATTGGGAAAGATTCTCAATGTCCAAAGTGACCAACTTAGTGAATACCTCAATGGCAGGCCATAGGCTGAGGGCTGGAAATTTCTTAGATTTGTTACATAGATTACGGGGAAAGTCACTAACCTCTGAATTACTTTCTGCCTCCAGAGATTCCAAGGTTTCCAATGCTTCCCTTTCTTCTCTGGTAGGAAATAGGTCATGTAACGCTGTTTTGTAATGTAATTTTTTGTAAATGAGTTTCCTTGCAAATAGATGTGTATCTTTCACCGCCGTGAACGGGTCAAGGTGATGAACGGGAGAATAGGTAGGGCCCTTCTCTAAGAGTGTTAGTTGAGTTGTGGATAAGGTATGGGTAGATAAATTAATTACCTTGTATCTGTCACTACCTACCTTTTATATGCAGCTGGTATCTCTTCTTTGTCCAGACGTTTAGTATATATTGATCTGGATATTTTGGTTGTTTAACGTAACTTACAAGCACAGTATTCAATCAAGCGTATGTGTTATCCTGGCACAACGCTGTGCACAACGCCCCCCGAAGAGCCTCACGCGAAATGCGCGTCGGGGCCCCAGCGAGACACCGGTCTATACAGCACTATGGGTATTTTATGACTCATCTTTATGTCATTGTCAATTTCTCTTCCCAGGCAATGTCAGTATATTTCTGGACATCATAGAAGGTTACACATGTCTTATGGGCACCTTTACTGTTATGATGCCAGGATAACACATATGCATGATTGTATACTGTGCTTGTAAGTTACGTTGTCCAATTACTTGGTTACTCGATTTATTGTTACTTGGATTGATAATATTGTCACTTCTTTTCATGAACCCATATATGTGGACTCACATGGTTGTCTCTGTCCTTTGTGTAGTTTTCACCTATGACCAACTATTTTATTGGTTGTGCTCTATTTAGGAGTGTTCGTGGGACCTCCTTTTTTATATTTTTAATACACAATAAAACAGATTTTTTATCTGGAATAATTATGATGTTGACCTGACTCTTTTTTGGGCTCTGTCACTCCACTCTTTTTGTACATTGTGCATTGTGTTTAATGTAGGAACAGAATATGGGAGTACAGAGAGAGGCAGGGTTTCATATCCAGTACCATAATATACAAAACAGCTCTTTTTAGAGCAAATTAATATTCCTCAGTACTAGCATATACAGTTAGGTCCATATATAATTGGACAGAGACAACATTTTTCTAATTTTGGTTCTAGACATTACCACTTTGAATTTTAAACAAAACAATTCAGATGCAGTTGAAGTTCAGACTTTCAGCTTTCATTTGAGGGTATCCACATTAAAATTGGATGAAGGGTTTAGGAGTTTCAGCTCCTTAACATGTGCCACCCTGTTTTTAAAGGGACCAAAAGTAATTGGACAATTGAGTCCAAGGCTATTTCATGGACAGTTTTGGGCAATCCCTTCGTTATGTCATTCTCAATTAAGCAGATAAAAGGCCTGGAGTTGATCTGAGGTGTGGTGCTTGCATTTGCAAGGTTTTGCTGTGAAGTAAACATGCAGTCAAAGGAGCTCTCCATGCGGGTGAAACAAGCCATCCTTAAGCTGCAAAAACAGAAAAAAAAACATCCGAGAAATTGCTACAACATTAGGCGTGGCAAAATCTACAGTTTAGTACATCCTGAGAAAGAAAAAAAGCACTGGTGAACTCATCAATGCAAAAAGACCTGGGCGCCCACGGAAGACAACAGTGGTGGATAGTCGCAGAATAATCTCCATGGTGAAGAGAAACCCCTTCACAACAGCCAACCAAGTGAACATATCAATATCCAAATCTACCGTAAAGAGAAGACTGCATGAAAGTAAATACAGAGGGTTCACTGCATGGTGCAAGCCACTCATAAGCATCAAGAATGAAAAGGCTAGACTGGACTTTGCTAAAAAAACATCTAAAAAAGCCAGCACAGTTCTGGAAAAACATTCTTTGCACAGATGAAACCAAGATCAACCTCTACCAGAATGATGGAAAGAGAAAAGTATGGCGAAGGCGCGGTACAGCTCATGATCCAAAGCATACCACATCATCTGTAAAACACAGCGGAGGCAGTGTGATGGCGTGGGCATGCATGGCTGCCAGTGTCACTGGGTCACTAGTGTTTATTGATGATGTGACACAGGACAGAAGCAGCTGAATGAATTCTGATGTATTCAGAGCCATACTGTGTGCTCAGATCCAGCCATATGCAGCCAAACTGATTGCTCGTCGTTTTATACTACAGATGGACAATGACCCAAAACATAAAGTCAAAGCAACCCAGGAGTTTATTAAAGCAAAGAAGTGGAATATTCTTGAATGGCCAAGTCAGTCACCTGATCTCAACCCAATTGAGCATGGATTTCACTTGTTAAAGACTAAACTTCAGACAGAAAGGCCCACAAACAAACAACAACTGAAAACCACCACAGTGAAGGCCTGGCAGAGCATCAAAAAGGAGGAAACACAGCGTCTGGTGATGTCCATGAGTTCAAGACTTCAGGCAGTCATTGCCAACAAAGGGCTTTCAACCAAGTACTAGAAATGAACATTTTATTTACAATTATTTAATCTGTCCAATTACTTTTGGTCCCTTTAAAAACAGGGTGGCACATGTTAAGGAGCTGAAACTCCTAAACCCTTCATCCAATTTTAATGTGGATACCCTCGAATGAAAGCTGAAAGCCTGAACTTCAACTGCATCTGAATTGTGCTGAGATAAGCAAACATCACTATTTACCAGTAATTTTCCTGAGTCTGCTGTTGCCGTGTCTAATAAAGCTAAAACAAATTACCCACACATTGCTACATACAGGGACTTTATACATAACACATCTGTGAGGCTGTTGAGGGAGGGCAATGGCCCTTCACGGTTGACTAAGTGAGTGTCAAATTATTATGTTGATTGCGCAATCCAACAGGGAACCAGACGGAGACAGTGATCTGTATGGGAGGATTCAAAAGAATCTCTGATCCCGTTTATTTTGCTTAGCATTTTATATTGTTTTGAGTAAATCAATAGCCAATCCCCTTCAGCCATACTACAGTACTACAGGCTTGAGTCAATGTTAGTGCAATTGTTACGGAAACACATATATGGTCATATTATCATCGTTAGTTCGAAGCACGATTTACAAGGTCAATCCGGGCCTAGACTAGTTAGATAACAGGAGCAAGGTGTCTGACATCCTGAAATGTTCTTGTGAGAAAAAGTTAGTATGAGAAAGTTCCATGTAAAGTATGACACTGTATACAGCACAATAGGGCCCATTGCATGTTCTGTCTGCTCCTGCTGTTACAGATATCTGTAAACATGACCCCAGATATCAGGGGCCAGGGCTAATTTTTTTTTTTTATCTTAATCCTGATTAGTAGCTTAAAAAGCAATACAGTACACCATTTTGCTGCTCCATATGCTTGTTAGCAGAATACAGGCATTTTTTTTATTTTATTCATATTGCTGTATTGTAAAGCAGAGACAATTTTCCATCATCACACCTGATCCCATATTACTGCCGTAATAATAGACATTTTGTCGAGCATGCCAAATATACTCGATTTAAAGTCAGCCAGCTGTGTGTTGTTGAACTTATTCACACTTGGTGGTTGAACAATACTATACTGAAAGGCCCCAGCCTAAAACCGTGATCGTCACACCTGATCCCATATTACTGCCATAATAATACAGACATTTTGTGGAGCATACGAAATAGACTCGATTTAAAGTCAGCCAGCTGTGCGTTGTTGAACTTATTCACACTTGGTCGCTGAACAATACTATACTAAAAGGCCACAGCCTAAAACTGTGGTCGTCACTAGTGTTGAGCGAATTTGTTCGGCGAATGTTCGAAAGTTTCAAATTCGGCACGAATATGGCACATTCGGATTCATGATCACAAAGGCAAGAAAATTTTCTTAAAATCTGAAAAGTTTAAGAATTTGAGTGGGACCGCGAATACAGTGCAACCACGGCGTTTTGAACAGTTTTGTTAGCATAGTGCAAGTGTATGATGGGCCGTGATATGTGCCAGGTGAGTGTGGGGGCTGTGGAGAGCTTAGAACAGATCAGATCAGCGGCGCACTTTTTTTTTCTTTTTTCCTGTGGGTGGTAACTTTAACTGAGGAAAACGCAGCCAGCCAATCATAGCGCAGGAAGCATCTACACTGTCCAGACATAAGGGCTTCTGCAATTGACTGCAGAAATCACATGTCCTCTCAATATAAAAAGCGGCCATGTTCCCTCAGCGCCATTATATCCATGTCACTGCTGGAGACAGACGCAGCTCAGTGTTCTCCTGTGTAATGGGAGACATTAGCTAGATAGATGGGCGCTTGTATCGTAGTCAGATAGTGTAGATAATTCCTGGCCTGTGTACCTGGTGCGGCACATTTTTGGTGTTCTTGTGCAAGTAATGAGATTCTGACAGAATCCTTTCACACATTTTTTGCACCAGTACAAGTCTGACACGTGGTGAAGGACTGGAGAGGATGGTGGAGGAGTATCTAAAGCTTAATATGAATACCATCAGGGAGGATTTTGACCCTTTTACATTTTGGTGTTCAAAAATGGATGAATGGCCTGAGCTCGCCTCTCACGTTTTAGAGGTTTTATTATGCCTGGCAGCCAGCGTTCTCTCTGAACCTGTCTTCAGTGCTGCTCGTAGTGTCTTGACTAGTGATGAGTGAGTATGTTCTGTTAACCCTTTCGCCGAGTATGCTCGGGCTGAGCTCCGAGTATTTACAGCTGCTCGGTGATATGGTTGAATCGCTCCCGTGTGCATGATTTGCAACTGTTTGTGATATGGCTTCTGAGCCTGCTCTTGCTGCTGCTGCAGGTTTTAGGCCCTAATTTTGGGAAATGTGGAGAATTCTGATTGTGTCTTCATCCACTGGGTTGGCTGTAGTGGGACATGTTTGGGTCTGCATTAAACTGCTTGTAGTCTGATGACATTGATGCCACTTCGGTGGTGTTTCTTAGGCCCTCATTTAGGGCAATGTGAACACTCCTGGTTAAGTCTCCATCTCTTGGGTTGTCTGTACTGGAACAGATGTGGGTCTCATTTACACTATTTCTACTGTAGTGAAATTGATTACACTTTGCTGGCATCTGCCGCAAATTTTTGGAAATGTGGGGAATCCTGAATGGGTCTCCATCCATTGGGTTGACTGTAGTGGAAGAGGTTTTGGTCTCCATGCATTTCTATAGTTATACTGTAGTGAAATTGAGCATTTGGTGCCGATATTATTCTCCCCAAACGGGTACGCAAACGTGATAAACTCTAAATTGATTTTCAATAAACAACCATCAGCCGCCCCATCAAACACCCCCGCTGCTTCTTCCTCCTCCTTTGTTACCGTGACCAGTTTGTGTCACGCAGGTGTCTGACAGAACCAGCTGTATACCCGCTGCAGTTAGGCTGAGTGACAACCCGTCAGCTGTAAGTGAAGCAGCCATGCCTGCTGTGTTTCTCTGAGCAAACCACACGCTTCTCAATCCACTGTAACATCTCCACCCGCACCTCACTCACGGTCTATCGGTTTGTCCGTTTCACCGTACTCTGCCCTTTCTCAGCACTGCAGCCAGCCCTCAATCCTGCTGTTGTGGTCACGTAAAAGATTGTTTCATCCTACACATGACAAAGCTAAGAGGTTGAACTCCACCATCTCCAATCTGTTGGCCACGGAAATGTTGGTCTTAGGCCCTATTTTTTTTAAATGTAAACACTTCCGATTGAGTCTGCATCTCCTGGATTGGCTGTAGTGGTACAGGTATGGGTCTGCGTTAAACTACTTGTAGTCTGATGACATTGATGCCACTTCGGTGGTGTTAGGCCCTCATTTAGGGCAATGTGAACACTCCTGATTAGGTCTCCATCTCCTGGGTTGTCTGTACTGGAAAAGGCGTGGGTCTTATTTACACTATTTCTACAGTAGTGAAATTGATGCCACTTTGCTGGCATCTGCCACTAATTTTTTTTAAATGTGAGGAATCCTGATTGGGTCTCCATCTATTGGGTTGGCTGTAGTGGAACCTTCCTGTTCTGCAGTCTAAGTTGTGTAAGGTCGCGTACCAGTCCTTGCTGCACTCCTGATACAGACTCTGCCTGCTGCACTCCTGATACAGACTCTGCCTGCTGCACTCCTCATACAGACTCTGCCTGCTGCACTCCTCATACAGACTCTGCCTGCTGCACTCCTCATACAGACTCTGCCTGCTGCACTCCTCATACAGACTCTGCCTGCTGCACTCCTGATACAGACTCTGCCTGCTGCACTCCTGATACAGACTCTGCCTGCTGCACTCCTGATACAGACTCTGCCTGCTGCACTCCTGATTCAGACTCTGCCTGCTGCACTCCTGATTCAGACTCTGCCTGCTGCACTCCAGATACAGACTCTGCCTGCTGCACTCCTGATACAGACTCTGCTTGCTGCACTCCTGATACAGACTCTGCCTGCTGCACTCCTGATACAGACTCTGCCTGCTGCACTCCTGATGCTGACTCTACCTGCTGCACTCCTGATAATGACTCTGCCTGCTGCACTCCTGATACTGACTCTGCCTGCTGCACTCCTGATACTGACTCTGCCTGCTGCACTCCTGATACAGACTCTGCCTGCTGCACTCCTGATACAGACTCTGCCTGCTGCACTGCTGATACAGACTCTGCCTGCTGCACCATCTAGTCTGTCCTATTGGGTCCAGCTGCTGCGTTTCCGTTGGTCTGTCTTGGAGTGGCACCTGGCATTCATCGGGAGCCAAGTCTAACCTCACCATCAGATGCTCTAGTGAACAGTCTGGCGCTCGCTTAGTCACGCCCCTCCAGGCTCTCCGGGGTCCGTGGCACTGTGGTTCCACAAACCACGTCCGTGACAGTGCGACCTCGCAGGCAGGGTCCTCTCTCCTGTTGTACCAGTCGGTGACCCCTTTTGACATGTAAAGCGCAACTGAATAAATGTCGCTGTCACAGTAATGATAATTATAGTACTTGTACTCTGGGTCAATTGATGGCACTTCCCTGGTGTCTACACCTAATTTGATTTGTTTTGGCAGCTTTTGGTTCCGTTTCTAGGTGTTGTGTATGCATTTTTTTGGTCCCCCATTGACTCCTATGGGATACAGAAATGTGCGACAAACATTTGGCAAATAAATTCGGCGAATATCAATTTGTTCGGCAAACTGTTTTGAACCGAACATTGAAATATTCGCTCATGCCTAGCTCAGATATGGCAGAGAACATAATACAAAGCAACATATGTCGCTATGAAAAAACTAGCAGCAGCTTGGAAGTGAAGAGAAGTACATACCGTAGTGGTAGAGAAATGCCCCCCCGGCTGGAGACCTCCATGGTAGAGAAATGCCCCCCCCCCCCGGCTGGAGACGTCCATGGGGGCATTCCTCTACCGCTATGGTATGTACTTCCCTTCACTTCCAACCTGCTGCTAGTTTTTTCATGGCGACACATGTTGCTTTGTATTATGTTTTCTGCCATGTCCGAGCTTTCATATGATCTTAATATATCTGGTATTTGTGAATCTTGTGTGCACTGTCACTTTATTTGCTCTTGGTTGCAGATTTGAACCATATTAACTTTCCATCTCGGTTGTACTTTTATAGCTGTCGTGATTTTGCTATTGTATTTTTTAACATCATATATTCTATATTTATTCTTATATTTACCAGCAATGAATTTTGACACTTTATTAGCCCTACATGGCTGGTCTGAAATCATGTTGGTAGCAGTGAATCAGTAAGGATATATGTAATTATGTACTGTATGTATGAGTCCCCATGATTTGATTGTTACATTTTTCTCCCCCCTGCTTTTATACTCCACCTGTGTGATTATTTTCTTTTTTCCCTCCTTTGGTTACTATGTTGCGGTAATATGTGGTCTGGTCATGGTGTGGAGGTATTTGTTCCTTGTATGTCCTATTATTTGGTTACTATGTGGTGGTAATATGTGGTCTAGTCATGGTGTGGCGGTATTTGTTCCTTGTATGTGGTAGTATTGGTCATTTTAAAAAATGTACGTGACACATTCTCTTAAAGAAAAATAAATACAAATATACCTAAAAAGAGTAGTGGATATTTTAACAAATGTTTAATAGGTTAGAGTAGAGAAGGACCCAGCCAGAAGAGCCTACCTTGTTGTGGTGGTGGCTTCAAAAATCTTTTGGCCAAAACAAAAGCTGCTGGCTATGTATGTGATCTGGTGTTCGATGGGAACTGTTAATATGTGACTGGTGAGGACGTGGTGCAGAAATAGACTTTTTCCAAGAGTGAGGGGTGGGATTTTGGAAGTTTTGAGATGTGGAGGCGGAGCTGAGGTGGATGCGGAGTTTGGGTGGAGCTTGGGCGGAGTCTCAAGGGGGCCCGAAAATTTTGCCAGTATGGGGCCCTGAAATTCCTGGTGGCAGCCCTGTATATATATACACGCACAATCTTGCGTTGAAATCTCTCGTCAATTTCTCTTTTCCGTCCACATCTAGGGAGGCTAGCCACAGTGCCATGGGCTTTAAACTTCTTGATGACACTGCGCACGGAAGACACAGGAACATTCAGGTCTTTGGAGATGGACTTATAGCCTTGAGATTGCTCATGCTTCCTCACAATTTGGTTTCTCAAGTCCTCAGACAGTTCTTTGGTCTTCTTTCTTTTCTCCATGCTCAATGTGGTACACACAAGGACACAGGACAGAGGTTGAGTCAACTTTAATCCATGTTAACTGGCTGCAAGTGTGATTTAGTTATTGCCAACACCTGTTAGGTGCCACAGGTAAGTTACAGGTGCTGTTAATTACATGAATTAGACAAGCATCACATGATTTTTCAAAGGGTGCCAATACTTTTGTCCACCCCCTTTTTTAGGTTTGGTGTGAAATTATATCCAATTTGGCTTTAGGACAATTCTTTTTGTGCTTTTTCATTGAAGACAAATTAAATGAAGAGAATAATACCAAAGAATTTGTGATTGCAATCATTTTCAGGTAGAAACTGAGTATTATCTGACAGAATTGCAGGGGTGCCAATACTTTTGGCCACCACTGTACAACATGATCCGTATATAGCATAGATGGAGGTCACATAAACATGCAAACTATATAGTGAGGAGTGACAAACTGGATTCACAGTATCTGTATACATGATACATATGCCACACAGGGATGGCACCTGTACACATATTACACACACAGTATATAGTGTGAATACCCTTGATATACTGGCTCTGCCTACATGATACGTATACCACACAGGGTTGGAGCCTGTACCCATATTACACATACAGTATACAGTGTACATACAGTATAGTATACTGAGAATACCCTTGATATACTGGGATATACTGGCTCTGTATATAGTATAGTGATATACTGGCTCTGTATACATAAGTATACTGAACAGGGATGAAGCATAGACCCATATTACAATAATAGCATATAGTGAGAGTATATATACCCTTGATATACTGGTTCTGTATACATAAGCATACCACCCAGGGATCAAGGCTGGACCCATATAACACATATAGTATATAGTGAGAGTATATATACCCTTGATATACTTCCTCTGTATCCATAATTATACCACACAAGGATGGCACCTGGACCCATATTTACCCATAAAGTATATATTGAGAATACTGCATCTGTAAACATAAGTATACAGATTAGGGATGGAGTATATAGTCAGAGTACCCAGATCATACATATATAGTGAGAAAATACATACACTGCTCAAAAAAATAAAGGGAACACTTAAACGACAGAATATAACTCCAAGTAGATCAAACTGTCCACTTAGGAAACGACACTGATTGACAATCAATTTCACAGGCTGTTGTGCAAATGGAATAGACAATAGATGGAAATTATCGGCAATTATCAAGACACCCTCAATAAAGGATTGGTTCTGCAGGTGGGGACCACAGACCACATCTCAGTACCAATGCTTTCTGGCTGATGTTTTGGTCACTTTTGAATGTTGGTTGTGCTCTCACACTCGTGGTAGCATGAGACGGACTCTACAACCCACACAAGTTGCTCAGTTAGTGCAGCTCATCCAGGATGGCACATCAATGCAAGCTGTGGCAAGAAGGTTTGCTGTGTCTGTCAGCGTAGTGTCCAGAGGCTGGAGGCGCTACCAGGAGACAGTCCAGTACACCAGGAGACGTGGAGGTGGCCGTAGGAGGGCAACAACTCAGCAGCAGGAATGTTACCTCCGCCTTTGTGCAAGGAGGAAAAGGAGGAGCACTGCCAGAGCCCTGTAAAATGACCTCAAGCAGGCCACAAATGTGCATGTGTCTGCACAAACGGTTAGAAACTGACTCCATGAGGGTGGTATGAGGGCCCGACGTCCACAGATGGGGGTTGTGCTCACAGCCCAACACTGTGCAGGATGCTTGGCATTTGCCATAGAACACCAGGATTGGCAAAGTCGCCACTGGCGCCCTGTGCTCTTCACAGATGAAAGCAGGTTCACACTGAGCACATGTGACAGACGTGACAGAGTCTGACGATGCCGTGGAGAATGATCTGCTGCCTGCAACATCCTTCAGCATGACCGGTTTGGCAGTGGGTCAGTAATGGTGTGGGGTGGCATTTCTTTGGAGGGCCGCGCAGCCCTCCATGTGCTCGCCAAAGGTAGCCTGACTGCCATTAGGTACCGGGATGAGATCCTCAGACCCCTTGTGAGACCATATGCTGATGCGGTTGGCCCTGGGTTCATCCTAATGCAGGACAATGCCAGACCTCATGTGGCTGGAGTGTGTTAGCAGTTCCTGCAAGATGAAGGCATTGAAGCTATGGACTGGCCCACCCATTCCCCAGACCAGAATCCAATTGAGCACATCTGGGACATCATGTCTCGCTCCATCCACCAACGCACCACAGACTGTCCAGGAGTTGGCGGATGCTTTAGTCCAGGTCTGGGAGGAGATCCCACAGGAGACCATCCACAACCTCATCAGGAGCATGCCCAGGCATTGTAGGGAGGTCATACAGGCACGTTCGGGCCACACACAATACTCAGCCTCATCAGGAGCATGCCCAGGCGTTGTAGGGAGGTCATACAGGCACGTGGAGGCCACACACAATACTCAGCCTCATCAGGAGCATGCCCAGGCGTTGTAGGGAGGTCATACAGGCACGTGGAGGCCACACACAATACTCAGCCTCATCAGGAGCATGCCCAGGCGTTGTAGGGAGGTCATACAGGCACGTGGAGACCACACACAATACTCAGCCTCATTTTGACTTGTTTTAAGGACATTACATCAAAGTTGGATCAGCCTGTAGTGTGTTTTTCCACTTTAATTTTGGGGGTGACTCCAAATCCAGGCCTCCATTGGTTAATAAATGTGATTTCCATTGATGATTTTTGTGTGATTTTGTTGTCAGCACCTTCAGCTTTGTACAGAACAAAGTATTCAATGAGAATATTTCATTCATTCAGATCTAGGATGTGTTATTTGAGTGTTCCCTTTATTTTTTTGAGCAGTGTATATACTGGGGATAATACACTGGATATACTGGATCTGTATAGATAAGAATATTGCACTGGTAGATTACCCATATATAATGAGGAATGATAACCTTCATACACAGGATCCGTACACACAACATGATTAGTATATAACAGATGACCCCTACAGCATTATCAGTATCACACCAGGTGACATACCAGTGACCAGACTCCATACATTTGAAGGTGGGGAAGGGGGCTAAAACAGCCCACAGCAGGATGAGTATACCTTGTGCTGACACTGTGTGTAGCATCTCCTCTTACATACCATCCCCCCGACCCCCTCTCACCAGTCTCTAGTAAATGTGTCTGTCCAGCTCCACTATAGAGAGCATTGTAATGGCAGACACTGTATGTGTCCATGATCTGTCCTGTACTATTACACTGTGATGGCCATCGCTCGGCTTTCCTAGAAGGTAGCAGTGTACAATCAGTATATAGATGACAGCAGTGTATAATCCGTGTATAGATGACAGCAGTGTACAATCAGTATATAGATGACAGCAGTGTATAATCCGTGTATAGATGACAGCAGTGTATAATCCGTGTATAGATGACAGCAGTGTATAATCCGTGTATAGATGACAGCAGTGTACAATCAGTATATAGATGACAGCAGTGTACAATCAGTATATAGATGACAGCAGTATGTAATCCGTGATGAGTAATATTTGCTATATCAGCCATGTCTGCAAGGAGGTCACACAGGAGCAGCATCCGAGGCAAGTTGCAGCAGTCACATGAGGAAAATGGCGGCTACATGAATTTCTGAGGTAATATTGATCAGATATATGGTGTAGGAGCTGATACTACACTAATACATGGTGTCTGAGGTGAATGTGGTCATATCATCTGTAATGAGAGGTGATAATAACCCCCAGTGTTATGCGAATACCCAAAATGTGAAATGTATAATATCATCTGATAGCCCCAGTATTATACTCTCCTGATACTGCTCCTGTCCATCCTCCATCTCATCCACAGAGAGAAAGAGATATCACACAGAGAGAAGAAAGAATTACCTCCCTCCCCCCTGTCAGCCCCACCCTCCTTACAATAAGCCCACAGGCCAATAAGCCCCACGCCTACTGTGATCCTTCCTCCTAGAGCAGAATCACTCCTTTAAAATCTAGACAGCTCTACAAACAAAGCTGCTGGCATTAAAGGTCCACCCCTCCCAAAGTCATGCCCCCTCTGCTTAAGGCTCAGGGGGTTTCTCTGCCTTCTTTAGATGTTTTTTGCAAAGTCTAATCTGGCCTTTGTATTTTTAAGTCTGATTAATGGTTTCCACCTTGTGGTGAACCCTCTGATTTGCTCTCATGAAGTTTTCTCTTTTATGGTGGACATAAACGCTGAAAAACCTACTTCCTGGAAAGTGTTCTTCACTTAGGTTGATATTGTGAAGGGGCTTTTCTTCACCATGGAAAGGATTCTGCGATCATCTACCACTGTTTTCTTCCGTGGACGTGTAATGCAGGTGCCGGAATGCAACGCACAGAGACACAAGGCGAGAACAGTCAGAGATGTTTGTAAACAGTTTTATACAACAGGTATACTGAAACAAGGGATTAGCAACAAGGGTAATGAACAGTGGTTTGAAATATCAGCAAAATACGAAATTTCTCAAAGTAAGGCGCAGTCTCTTAAAGTAAGGTGATGCCCTCAATCATGGGAGACACCACACAAGTTCTTTAACTGTGCATTTGGCCCTAGCGGGGGTCACCGGTTATTCCCGCTAGGCTGTGAGTCTCTTCCGGATAAATTCAATTAGATCACGTTGTGCTACTTTAGCCCCAACCGTTCCCCTCCCAACCTGAGTACATAAACCCAATTGTCCCCGGTACCGTGGGTGAACAGTGGAAGTGATGGCCCTACTCACGTATGCAGCTGCTCTGCTTCCGCTGGCGTGACTTTCCTGGGGCAACCGTCTCTCAACTCCTCTCTGCTTGGCCGTTGGAGGCAGTCTCTCGAGCCTTAGGTAGGGGGGTCCAGGCCTCGTCTGTCGGCGGGCGACGTCAGGTTCCGCGAACTCACTCAGCACCGCGATCATGTTCCTAGTATCCTCAGCAGGCACAGCACTTGGGTCACAACTGTGAGGGATCCGGAGCTCTTTTACCGGTGACCGGCTGGAGCACCTCTCAGACCTCTGGATTTGGCCTGTCACGCGGGGTTTCTCAGGACGCAGGGAGCACGTCTGCTCCTTTCTGCTGCTTGGCGCCAAAGACCCCTCAGGTTTGGCGCGCTGGCCTCTTATCTCCTGGAACTCCTTCCTGGAAGTCACCTGATCGGGTCCAGCGTCTGAACCTGTTCTCCCTGCAACTTCCCTTGCATATTTTGGTTCCGCTTAACTGTATCTGGCCAGTAGATGGCAGTCTCGCTCCATCCTTGAAACGTCATGTTGAAGTCCTTTTACAAGCTTTCTTGCCTGTTCTACAGACGTCAATGCCTTTTTGTGTTCCCAAACTCACCAGTACACTTTTTTTTCATAATGTACCAAATTGTTGAATTGGCCAGCTCCAGACCATTTACCTGCTTAATTGATAGTAGATTAATGAGGGAAGAGCACATACAGCCAATGAAGGAGGTTTTAAGATAATTGTCCAGTTACTTTTGGTCCCTT
Source organism: Phyllobates terribilis (assembly GCF_046119375.1). NCBI lineage: Eukaryota > Metazoa > Chordata > Amphibia > Anura > Dendrobatidae > Phyllobates > Phyllobates terribilis. The sequence goes on along the minus strand of NW_027362807.1, from coordinate 4,322,921 downwards.
GAAAAAGTCAGATCCACACTAAAAAGCTGTAATTGCTAAACCTTTACTTCATATAGGATGTGAATACCCTCAAATTAAGGCCATGGCCCCACTATCAGTATTTGGTCAGTAATCGGTCAGTATTTTCTCTCAGGAGTGGGAGCCAAAACCAGGTGAGGAACAATCAGAGAAAAAGTATAATAGAAACAAGTCACCAATTCTGCTTTGATCACCCACTCCTGGTTTTGGCTCCCACTCCTGGGAAAAAATACTGACCAAATACTGATAGTGGGGCTGTGGCCTTAAGCTGAGACTCAACACTTTAAGCCCAGATTGATTATATAATTGTATCTTGAATATGTTTTGGTAAACAGCTATAATAATGCCATAACTTGCATGCATTGCTCAGGTGTTATTTTGTCACATTCTTCCACACAAACCCTCTTCAAATCCTAAAGATCCCGTGGGCTCCTTTTATGAACTCTGAGCTTTAGTTCTTTCCATAAATGTTCTCTTCAGTTCATGTCAGGTAATCGGCTGAGTTATTCTAGCAGCTTTATTTTTTTTTAATCTGAAACCTAATGAGAGTTTCTTAGGTTGTGTGTTTGGAATCACTGTCTTGTCGAAATGTAAACCCTCATTTTATCTTCATCATCCTGGTAGATGGCAGCAGGTTTTTATCAAGAATGTCTAGGTACATTTGTCCATTCATCCTTCCCTCAATTACATGAAGTTTGCCAGTGCCATACGTTGAAAAACAGCCCCACACCATGATGTTCCCACCTCCAAACTTCACTTTTGATATGGTGGAGTGATATGCAGTGCCTTTCGATCTCCAAACATGGTGTGTATTATGGCATCCAAAGAGTTCTATTTTGGTCTCATCTAACAAGACTATTGTTATGAACTGGAACTATTGTGCCATGGCCTGAGGAGAACCTGGAGGAGGGTAACTAGGTGCCACACCAAGCCTGGCCTCGGATGCACGGCAGCTAATGATACCATGATCCAAGGATGCGGAACCATGTGTACACCATGACTGACCTCGGATGCACAGCAGCTGACCCCAAAGGGACAGGAGGCTAGATCGGCCAGGAATGCGTGGACTGGCAAGTACATGCAAGCACGGCAGGTATAGTGACTGGGACAACTGACAAACAGGCAGGCAGGTGCTGGCAGGCACGGCTGATATGCTGGCAGGCAGGCAGGCACGGCTGGTATACAGGCAGGAAGGTGCTGTGGGCACAGCTGGTATACAAGCAGGCAGGTGCTGGCAGTCACAGCTGGTATACAGGCAGGCAAGTGCGGACAGGCACGAATGATACACTGGCTGGCACAGCAGGCATGGATATCAGGACAGGACTGGCCATCTGGCAATTCTGGCAAATGCTAGAGGGGTTGGTGTCAGCTGTAGGCCTCTCCTTCTTCCCAGGGAAGGGCAAACCTTCCCCCTGATGCCCCAATTGTTCTATAAAGATTCTACACTGTGCAGGGATTTAATTCAGTGGTGATCTGACCTCTGATTCTTCCTAGCCGCATTCAGTAAATAAAGGAGGAAGGAGGGCATGACGCCATTGCTGCCAGTCAGCTTAAAGGGGTCTAAATTGAAGACTCTCCTCTCTTTCTTGCTTTTGGACACATCCAGACATGCAGAGAAAGTGAGAGCTGGGTCTGGTTTCTCACCTTCTTTGGATGCAAGTTACGTCCAAAGGAAGGGAGGAAGAAGCTGCTGAATTGCTACAGGGATCACCTGGAACGTCATCGGCACCGGAGGTGAGTAAAAGTGTTATATTTTTTACTGGGAGGAATAGAGCAATAGTGATTTAGAAGGGATTGTCCAAGTAGTGGACAACCCCTTTAATTTTACATTTATCATCAATCAGTAAGCAACAAAAAGGGGCTAATACAGTCATGATGGCGGTTTAGGGAGTTAGGGCAGCTGACATGTTCCCTTTAATGGTATATTTTGGTGCAGTCAATGAAGCTAATAATGATTTTCATCCTAAATTACTATTTTTTTTTATAATTGAATAGCATTTCTAGTATACTTTAATTAGAAACCCCTTATTATTGCCTCTCTAATCTAACTGCTTTAGATATTTTTTTTTATCTATTTCCTCTTTGATGATGTTATGTTTGAAAATCCCCATTGCATGCTGGGATGCTCAAACGAGTTGTCATCAGGAGGCAGAGGCTGCAGTCAGTTCACAGCCTCTGCACCCTGAAACGAAGTGTCATTCAGGGGGTGGACATATCATTGATGTAACCTGTAGTGCCGCACAGTAGCCTAAGCGGTCTGGGGGCCCATTTCCACCTCCAAAACAGGTGGAATTGTGCATTATGATGAGCTATTGGACTGCAAAGGGCCCATATACTGCTCTTGCACAGGGGCCCTTTTCTGTTTGTGTCTGCCAATGGCATCATCAGTGACATACATTTCAGGGGCTGGGCTAGTCCCTGCTCTACTGAGCATGTGTCATTTGTCAATTCCGATGTATGCTCAGTAGGACTTCCCTTGTCACTATGCAATATTTTTCTCAGAGCACAGTGACAGTGCACAACCTTGCCAGCTCTAATGAGAAGTGATGTGCCGGAAAGAGAGAGCACTGTAATAGCGCATTGTAAGCAGGAAACTGGGAGAGCAGAGACCAGCCCTGCCCCTGATAGTGAAGTCACTTTTGTGGGTGGGCCTGGTCCCTGTTTGCTGCAATCTTACCTTGACTGACAGCCAGCTGTGCATCAGTGTGCAGCCGACTGTCAGTCATAGTGCCAGGGCATGCTTACAGCTGCTGCTCTCACTGCTGTGTGCTGTGACTGTAATTATTCTGGACACGCCTGCATGACTGAAAGCCAGTGGCTCCTGGGAGAGATAAAATGTATTTTGTCCCAGGTGCCACACTTTTTAGTACAGCGGCAGGGCACCTTCATAATGCAATTAACCTGAAAATTAACCCTTCATCTGCAAGTAAATAGTTATCTGACCTGACAGGTTCCCTTTAAATTTCACATCGTGTTATTCTGGCTCCACAGCAGTTTGCATTCTGTAAATGTGATATATATCTCGAGCGATCCACAAAAATAGACGAACATATATCACATTCACTTCATAGCAAATTGGCCTGTGTGCTCTCAAATGCCAGGGCTGAATTTAAGTCCCAGTCCAACCCTGGTATACCTGTCCTGTATACAGGACAGGTGTACAGTAAAACCTTGTCTTATGACAAGTTTAATTAGTTTTGTGACCGAGCTCTTAACTCAATTTACTCATATCAAATTAAATTTCCCTATTAAAATGAATTGAAATGCTATTAATCTGTTCGAGTCCTCCAAAAAAACACCCCAATTTTTTTTGTTAGGCATTTTTAATTAACAAAAATTAACTTTATTAATAACAAATACAGTAATGTACAGTATGAAAAACTATTAAGTGTAATAAAAATAAAAATAAGTACAGTTTAACTTCACCTAATCATCTTCACATATAAATATAGCAAATTTTGAATCCTAAAGCCAACACTCCAGAGTCAGAGAGTGCACATAATAGTGTACCTTGCTGCACATGTGAAATAACATACACTACAAAAAAATAACCATTATCCTATGTACAACAGCCCCATGTCATATGCATGCCGGAAGGAGTGCTAAAGATAGAGTCTAGCCCAGGAAAATGATTCACAAGAAAAGGTCAAAAGCGCAGCAGCAAAGACAGAGATGCTTACACGGCAGGATAATCACGTCCCTCGTAACTCAGATCTCGGATCGCATCATATAACAATAAATCAACTGAGCGGTGGCTCGCATCTCAGAAAATTCATAAGTAGATGCACTCGTTTATCAAGATATCACGTATCACTGTACTGAGATACGAGCAGTGGGGACCTAAGAACTAGCAACCATTTTTGGAAACAGAATAACAACGTTGTACAGGCACCTCCATGTAGGTGGAGGTGCCTTAAATAGTGTCTCCTAGCCATTGGCTGAGAACATTTTAGGATGACGCACGTGCCCCTTTAAGAAAGGAGTGTGCTCGCTCTAAGCACAGTGCCTAAGGATCTGTGTATCCCGGGCAACAGTCAATGAGGAAGGAAGAGGGAGCGCGGGACGGGAGCCATGGTGGTAAGTAAGTTGGCTTCCCTGCTGGGGGAGTGGGCCAGCGTGCAGGGATACTGGTACTACAGAACCCCCCCTTTATGCCCCCCTCTTTTTCAAGCCTGCAAGGAATCTCTCCAGAAGGTCTCCTCAGGACCAAACCCATTCCAATCCACAAGAAAAAAAGTTTTTCCTCTTACCCTCTTGGTGACCGGAATGTTCTCTACCTTGAAAACATCTTCAGTGCTGACTGGAGCAGGAGTGGTACCAAAATCTTTGAAAAAAGGACTGAGAACCACAGGCTTAAGGAGAGACACATGAAAAGAATTGGGGATCTGTAAAGAGGCCGGGTGTCTGAGCTTGTAGGCTACTGGGTAAATCTGTTTTAGCACCTCGAACGAACTGATGAAGTTTATAGAAGGGTACCTTTTCATGTATTCAGAGCAATTCAATAAGGTGGACTTGGTGTACTCCCAGTTTTTAGAAAAACCCTTGACAAGAGATTTGGCAGCAGGAATATCGGAGGTAGTGGAAACAGGGAACAGAATATTATGATGTTGACCATAGACCACAAAAAAATGAGATTTGGCAGAGGATTCACTCACAAGGTTGTTGTATGAGAATTCGTCCCCAGGGAAGAGTTTGGCCTAGTCATTGTGGTGGGCATTGATGAAGTGCTGCAGGAAGTTGGTCAGGATCTGATTGACCTGCTCTACCTGATCATTGGATTGAGGAAGCAAGAGGTAAACTGGATGCCTCTATCTGAGACAATATGGAGTGGTAGACCATGGAGACAGAAAATATGTAGAATAAACTTCTCTGCTAGCACTGGAGCAGATGGGAGGCCAGGCAGAGTAGTGAAATGAGCCATCTTGGAAAAGCGATCCACAACCACCCAGATGACTGTACAACCAGCCGTTACTGGAAGGTCAGTGATGAAATCCATTGCAATATGCTGCCCGGGAGCAGATAGTATGGGCAAGGGAAGGAGTCGACCGGCTGGAAGCTGCTATAGAGTCTTGAAATTGGCACAAGAGGGACAGGCAGAGACGAAATCCGCAATATCCTTTCACAGGGTCGGCCCCAAATAATGTCGGGAAATGAGGAGAGCCGTTTTCTTCTGTCTGGCATGGCCAGCCAACTTAGATGAGTGACCGCACAGTAGGACCCGCTTCCTATCTGGTTCAGCAATGTAAGTCTTTCTGGCAGAAAGCCGAGACAAATCCAACGGAGCGACCCTAATAATTTTGGAGGGCTCAATGATGTGTTGTGATTTCTCCTCCTGGTTGGAAGAAGGGGAAGATCTAGAGAGATATAGAGAGTGCGTCTGCCTTGACGTACTTATCAGCCAGCCAGAAATGGAGAGTAAAGATGAAGCACAAGAAGAATAGAGACCACCTGGCTTGTCGTGGATTAAGTCACTGTGCGAACTGCCGAAAGGCTAGATTCTTGTGATAACCATCGGGTGAAATGCTCCTTCAAGCAAGAATCACCACTCCTCCATAGACATTTTATTGCTAACAGTTCGCTTGATAGCTTATTGAGCTGTTGCCTTCTGGGGCTGAGAAGATTTTGGAAAAGAAGCCGCAGGTCACCAAGCGACCGGAAGAAGACTTCTGGGTAAGAATAGCTATGTCCCCTGAGGAAGAAGCGCCTACCTCCAGAAACAACTGCTTGTTGTTGTCTGGATGATGCAGCATGGGAGCTGAAGAGAAGGCCTGTTTTAAAGACAAAAAGGCATTCTCTGCCTTTCGAGTCCATATCTTAGAATTGACCCCATGCGGGTCAGAGCAGAAATAGGAGCAGTCCCAGATGAGAAATGCGGAATAAACTGGCGGTAGTAATTTGCGAATCCTAGAAACTGCTGGATAGCTTTCAGACCATCTGGACGGGGCCACTTCAAGACAGTGGATACCTTCTCAGGATCCATTTTCAGACCGATCTCGGAGATGATGTACCCAAGGAATGGAAAAGAGGTCTGCTCGAAGACGCACTTTTCATATTTGACCAACAGACGGTTCTTTCTTAATCTCTGCAAGACCTGGCAAACAACCCTTCGGTGTGAAGGCAGCTTGGAAAAGGACACCAAGATATCATCTAAGTAAACTACCACACACGTGTAGAGAAGGTCCCAGAAGATGTCTTTCACCAGTTCTTGAAAGACTGCAGGGGCATTATAGAGTCCAAATGGCAGGTATTAAAGACCATCTGTCATTCATTTCCTTGGCGTATTCAGATCAGGTTATATGCCCCCTGAGGGTCGAGCTTCATGGAGACCCTGGAATCTTTAAGTCAATCAAACAACTAGGCAATGAGAGGCATGGGATATTTATTATTTATCGTAATTTGGTTGAGACCTCTATAATCGATGCAGGGTCAAAGTGAACAGTCCTTCCAGATAACTCCCCTGGCAAGGTTAATAATAATAATAATAATCTTTATTTTTATAACATATTCCACAGCGCTTTACATACATTATCATCGCTGTCCCCATTGGGGCTCACAATGTAAATTCCCTATCAGTATGTCTTTGGAGTGTGGGAGGAAACAGGAGGAAACCCACGCAAACACGGGGAGAACATACAAACTACTTGCAGATGTTGTCCTTGGTGGAATTTGAACCCACGACCCAAGCGCTTCAAGGCGGCATTGCTAACCAATGAGCCACCGTGCTGCCCCAAGGTTCTCTTTAATATACTCGGACATGGATTGGGTAGATTCAGCCTCATGGAGGGGATGCGCATGGTAGCCGGTCAATAGAGCAGTCATACGGCCGAGTCCCCCTGTTATCAAAGACGTCAACGTACGTTCAAAATGCAGCAGACAAGCCAGGTAAATTAGATGGAGAAGCCGGAGGTTGAGTAGGATGAATGGGAACTAGACATCTCTCGTGGCACTCCTGTCCCCAACGAAGTAGTTCTCCAGATTTCCAATCCAAGACAGACTCATGTTTTCGCAGCTATGGCAGACCTAGAAGCAGACGGTGAGACAGACCTGGCAGCACATAAAGATTAATCTTCTGTGAGTGTAGCATTGCTACTCGAAGTTCCATAGGCTTGGTCATGAACAGGATTCAGAAAGAGGTTTTCCATCCACCAAAGAAAGCACCAACGGATCCTGAAGACGTTGGATCAGGATTTGATACCACTCCACAATGGCCTGTTGAATGAGATTACCTGCAGATCCGGATTCCAGGTAGGCTGACTCGACAAAACGGATGCCGCCACAAGACACGGACACATACACTGACAGAGTCTGTGATGGAGAGGAACTATTCTCGCCCAGGGTGACCTCTCCAACAGACCGCAGGCTATGGAGTTTCCAGGTTTCTCTGGGCAGGAACGGATTACATGCTCAGGACTACCACAATAAAAGCACCTTCCTTCAACACAACGGACCTCCTGACGATGTTTGGTCAACTTACATGGACTCTGGAGGTGGTGCCGGAGCTGATGCTTGCTGCATGACCAGTCTTAGAAAGGTAGGAGCCAGGCATACAGGTCTTCTCTCTCAGGTCACCTCTTTGGAACGCTCCTGATACCTGTTGTCTATCCATGTTGCCAGAGACACCAGGTCATCCAGTGAGGTGGGTATATTGCGACCGGCCAACCTGTCCTTGATTCGCTCAGAAAGTGGCTACCAGAGCCTCATTATGACAGGAGAGTTCAGACAACAGGGTGCGAAAACGCACATCCTACTGGCCCACTGTGAGATTTCCGTAGTGCAGTCTGAGGAGAGAAGATGCTGTTGAGGAAGCACGGCCGGGTTCATCGAAGACCTTATGGAAGGGTTCTAGAAAGGGCTGGAGGTTCGACATAAGAGGATCCCCTCTCTCCCATAGGGGGTTCAGCCACTCCAATGAGATGGAACATGATGAAGGCCACTTTGGCCCTATCTGAAATGAACTGATGAATCAAGAATTCGAAGTGTAGCGTGCACTGATTAATGAACCTGTGACATTGACTAAGTCTGACCATAGATGCACTGCAGCTGATGGCACCGCGATCCGAGGAGAGTAGAACCAGGTGCTACACCAGGACTGACCTGAAAGGAACTCATGAGCCAAGAGTTCGAAGTGTAGCATGCACTGATTAATGAATCCCTGACATAGAGCAAGTTCACTGCCATAACGTGGAGGAGCTGACAGACAGGGTCAGGAGCTGGGTACATAGCTGGCAGACTGATGTCACATCTGAAGTTGTTGCAGCTTGGGTAGGTGCGAATGCGGACAGAGTTATCAGCGTATCTAGTCAGCTGTTTACTGTACGCAGGTAGAATCGGACTTTATTCTATTGATCTTTCTGGCGGGAGACCTCCTGATACAGGTCAGAGATGGAGGAAGCCTGAGAGCCAGCAAACCCCACGGCCTGTGCAAACTGTTAGGATGGGTGGTGGAACCACTGTGCCATGGCCGGAGGAGAGCCTGGAGGGGCGTGACTAGGTGCCACACCAAGTCTGACCTCAAATGCACGGCAGCTGATGATACCATGATCCAAGGGGAGGCGGAAACAAGTGCTACAACAGGACTGACCTTGGATGCACGGCAGCTGACTCCAAAGGGACAGGAGGCTCTAACTGCCAGGAATGGGTAGACTTGGCAAGCATGGCAGGTATAGTGACTGATATGGCTGACACACAAGCAGGCAGGTGCTGGTGGGCACAGCTGATATTTTTATTATTATTTATTATTATAGCGCCATTTATTCCATGATGTACTGTTAATATCATAAACAGGACATTCTGACCCATATTATATAATCAATTATTTAATTCCTGAGAGTACCCACAAAAGCAATTTTAATATTAATTACCATCAGGCAAACAATAATTCATAAACTCATAATTTTATGAAGTATAATCAGCAAAATTTTATTAGTGAAATAATTATTACACAAAATTATACCACCTACAGATAAATTCCCATAAAAAAACCCTTTAAAACACTATTAAAACACACAGAAATAGGGCAAGCTGTTCATAGAGATGGTGTACATGATATATAGAGTAAAAACTAATCATACATAAATATCACATATGGGGCTCATATAGTTAAATACTTGATTCTTATATGATACCAAAGAGGTATATAATCAATAGTAAAGTGCAGATGCAGTTGTAAATAAACAATATATATATGGAGTATCGAGTAAGTATATCACAGCGGCATAGATAGCAGTAATCAATTTCAGATGTTCAGAGACTACAACCCCTGACAAAAATTATGGAATCACCGAGCTCGGAGGATGTTCATTCAGTTGTTTAATGTTGTTGAAAAAAAGCAGATCACAGACATGGCAAAAAAACAAAGTCATTTCAAATGGTAGCTTTAGGGCTTTAAGAAACACTAAAAGAAATCAAGATTAAAAATGTGGTACTCAATAAGGGTAATTTTTTTCAGACCAAGCAGAGGGAAAAATTATGGAATCACTCAATTCTGAGGAAAAAATTATGGAATCACCCTGTAAATTTTCATTTCCAAAACTAACACCTGCATCAAATTAGATCTGCTCGTTAGTCTGCATCTAAAAAGGAGTGATCACACCTTGGAGAGCTGTTGCACCAAGTGGACTGACATGAATCATGGCTTCAACATGAGAGATGTCAATTGAAACAAAGGAGAGGATTATCAAACTCTTAAGAGAAGGTAAATCATCACACAATGTTGCAAAAGATGTTGGTTGTTCACAGTCAGCTGTGTCTAAAATCTAGACCAAATATAAACAACATGGGAAGGTTGTTAAAGGCAAACATACTGGTAGACCAAGGAAGACATCAAAGTGTCAAGACAGTAAAATTAAAGCAATATGTCTCCAAAACAGGAAATGCACGACAAAACAATCGAGGAACAAATGGGAGGAAACTGTAGTCAATGTCTATGACCTAACTGTAAGAAACCGCCTAAAGGAAATGGGATTTACATACAGAAAAGCTAAACATAAGCCATCATTAACACCTAAACAGATAAAAACAAGGTTACAATGGGCTAAGGAAAAGCAATCGTGGACTGTGGATGACTGGATGAAAGTCATATTCAGTGATGAATCGGGAACCTGAAATTGGGCAAGGTGATGATGCTGGAACTTTTGTTTGGTGCCGTTCCAATGAGATTTATAAAGATGACTGCGTGAAGAGAACATGCATATTTCCAGTCATTGATGATATGGGGCTGCATGTCAGGTAAAGGGACTAGGGAGATGGCTGTCATTACATCTTCAATAAATGCCCAAGCTTACATTGATATTTTGGACAGTTTTCTTATCCCATCAATTGAAAGGATGTTTGGGGATGATGACATCATTTTTCAAGATGATAATGCATCCTGCCATAGAGCAAAACTGTGAAAACATTCCTTGAAAGAAGACACATAAGGTCAATGTCATGGCCTGCAAATAGTCCAGATCTCAATCCAATTGAAAATCTTTGGTGGAAGTTGAAGAAAATGGTCCATGTCAAGGCTCCAACCTGCAAAGCTGATCTGGCAACAGCAATCAGAGAAAGTTGGAGCCAGACTGATGAAGAGTACTGTTTGTCACTCATTAAGTCCATGCCTCAGAGACTGCAAGCAGTTATTGAAGCCAGAGGTGGTGCAAAAAAATACTAGTGATGTATTGGAGAGTTCTTTTGTGTGTTTGTTTTTCATGATTCCATAATTTTTTCCTCAGAATTGAGTGATTCCATAATTTTTCCCTCTGCTTGGTCTGAAAAAAATTACCCTTATTGAGTACCACATTTTTTATTTTGATTTCTTTGTGTTTCTTAAAGCACTATAGTTGCCATTTGAAATGACTTTAGTTTTGTGCCATGTCTGTGATCTGCTTTTTTTCAACAACATTAAATAACTGAATGAACATCCTCCAAGCCCGGTGATTCCATAATTTTTGCCAGGGGTTGTAGTCTCTGAACATCTGAAATTGATTACTGCTATCTATGACGCTGTGATATACTTACTCGATACTCCATATATGCCAAGTCCGATTATACCTCCTAACAATACATATCTGGTGTCAGGTAAGTATATCACAGCAACATAAATAACAATAGTCAATAAATTGATTTTTCAAATATTCAAAAACTATACAATAATATAAATATTCTATATCATTAGACCCATATGCCAAATCCAATTGTACATCCCATGCAGATTTTATATATCATGATTATGATTATACACACCATATGCCATTGCAAAATTATAGCAGCTCGCTTAATATTAACACAGCTCGTATACTGGCAGGCAGGTTGTGGGGGGCACTGCTGGAATACAGGCAGGCAGGTGCTGGTGGGCACTGCTGGAATACAGGCAGGCAGGTGCTGGTGGGCACTGCTGGAATACAGGCAGGCAGGTGCTGGTGGGCACTGCTGGAATACAGGCAGGCAGGTGCTGGCGGGCACTGCTGGAATACAGGCAGGCAGGTGCTGGTGGGCACTGCTGGAATACAGGCAGGCAGATGCTGGTGGGCACGGCTGGAATACAGGCAGGCAGGTGCTGGCGGGCACTGCTGGAATACAGGCAGGCAGGTGCTGGTGGGCACTGCTGGAATACAGGCTGGCAGGTGCTGGCGGGCACTGCTGGAATACAGGCAGGCAGGTGCTGGTGGGCACTGCTGGAATACAGGCAGGCAGGTGCTGGTGGGCACTGCTGGAATACAGGCAGACTGGCGCTGGAAAGCACGGGTGGTCCTCAGACAGGCAAGTGTGGACATGCACGGTTGATACACAGGCAGGCAGTTGAGTTGGAAGATATAACTGTAACACAGGCATCACAGGTGGATATACAGGACAGGTATACTGAGAAACAAGCACTGGGGACCTGAGAACTAGCAAGCATGTTCGGAAAGAGAGTGATAACATTGCACAGGCACCTACCTGCAGGTCGAGGTGACTTAAATAGTGTCTCCCAGCCATTGGAATTTTTGGATAATTCTTTCCACTCCTCTGTCTGAAATCTAGTGGTGGCCAGTTTATGGTGAAATTATGTTCTTTCAACTACCGGATTATTGCCACAACAGTACTCACTGGAACCTTCAGTAGTTTAGAAATTGTTCTGTAATCAATGCCATCAGTATATTTTGCAACAATGAGGTTGCAAAGGTCTTGAGACAGGTCACTGGTTTTACCCTTCATGAGATGTTTCTTGTGTGGCATTCTGGTGAGAATTTCACGTCAATTACATCTTTAGCTACTTAGAAAATTGATGAAGTGTTCAATACTTATTTCACTTGCTGTATAACAATGAGAAATATTGACTGTACATTGAATATAGCTTTTTATTGCTTTTTGGAATAAAGACATTACTAACTGCATATATTTTTTAATTCTAGTATGCTGTATTTTTCGAACTATAAAACACACCTAACCATAAGACACATCCAAGGCTTAGACAGACGAAAAAGGAAAAACATTTTTTTCTAATTAAACGTTCCTTGATGGTGTAAACTGGAGGGATGTGTGATGACTCAGCGTCACAGGAAAATATGGCCACTAGTGTGGGGAGCATTGAACTATTCTTAATTATGCCAGACGTACTATTCCTTTGTTCAGTAAGTCAAGGGACATTAGCCATTGTTTCATACAAGACTATCTGGCTCCCCTTTTTGTATCCCAATTTGTAGACTGTCTGCTCATTATGATGCATCAGCCTCCTGCAGTGTACTAGTCTGCAAAATCTGGAGGATAATTGGGCAGTCTAATTGAATAATCGAACAATGATAGAACAGCCTATCTACCCTTAATCCTGTGTGACAATGCCCTGAAATGGGAGTTGAGGGTTATAAAAAGATGACTGCTCCTATCACCGGTGTGATTCCACGGGACTTCAGCATGGGGATCATAGCTCCAGCTGGTGTATTAAAGAACGGCTCCACTGCCCAACAATGAGCCCACTAATGCATTTGGAGGTTGGGACAATATGGTCACATGGCCACATACCTTGCTGTTCTCGGTCAGCCTTCTAAGCTAGCCGCTACCTCCTCTCTGTGGTTGCCCGCCAAAAGCAGGACGCTGTTAGATGGGGTAGTTGGCCCTGGATGCCCCAAAGACGCAGAGGTTCTAATCCTCGACAAGCCAGCAAAGGGTGAGACTCCGTGACAGTGACAATCTTGTGTCCTTGCAGGGAATGTAATATATGCTGTTAACTGTTGGTGACCCAATAAAGTCTTCCCAGAGTGTGCTACCCTCACCCTATGGTGTTTGAGTAGTGTTCTGACCACGGAGAAAGAGTAAGAGTGTTCAGTGGGATCCGACCCAGGCCGTGTGTTCTTTCTAAAGAGAGCCAGGCCAGTGGACAAGAGCACCCACTGACCATCATGTCTACACAGGATGAAAATTACAAATTTGAATACACTAGTGTAGAATAGCGATGTACTAAATCTTTTGTTAGTCTTTCTCTGAACCATGTGTTTTATTTACATATAAATTCACAGCACGAACATTATTGAGAAAAAAAGAAGAAAAAATTGTGTGGATCTACAAGTGTGGCATTTGAATTATTCCTGAATTGAACCTGAAAAGAACAGAAGGGAACTGGATACCCAGGCAAAGTAAACAATGTTTCTATTTGTGTTTACTCTCCCCCTATAGTATTTCACTTTCTACTAACCCCCTTAATCTCTACACCTAGAAAGGAACTCTTCATTTCTCCCTCCATTCTCCCCATTCATCTCACCTCCTCCTTGGAACTATTCCTCAATATTCACTCCTGTGTCTCCAAACACAGACAGCCACCTCATGCCCTCTCCTGCTCCCACTTTCCCTGCTCCTTATGTCTGCTGGAGATATCTCTGCAAATCCTGGTCCTCCTCACCACATCCCCACAGTCACTTCCACCTCCTATCCACGATCTTCCACAAACTCTCGCAACCTTTCTAACCTTATAACCATCCGCCCAGCCACCGCCTCCCCAGCCCCACTAACATGAGCTCTATGGAACGCTCGCTCCATATGCAACAAACTTTCCTACATCCATGATCTTTCCATTACTAATAAACTCCTTCCTCTGCGTCACCGAAACCTGGATAACCCCCTCTGACACGGCCTCCCCAGCAGCACTTTCGTATGGTGGATTTCATCTTTCTCACACCCCTCGCTCCAATGGCAAGGATAGTGGAGGAGTAGGTTTTCTCCTGTCAGGCAACTGCTCCTTCACCCATTTCCCACTGCCACCCTCCATTACTCTCCCGTTCGTTGAAGTGCACTGTGTGCGCATCTACTCCCCCTCCAACCTCCAATTGGCCGTCATTTACCACCCCCCAGGACCAGCCACTATCTTCTTTGACCACTACACCAACTGGCTGCTTCATTTTCTTTCCGCAGACATCCCCACTATCATCATGGGTGACTTCGACATCCCCATTGACACATCCCACCATCTGTCTCCAAGCTGCTATCCCTCACTTCCTCCTTCAGTCTAGCTCAATGGTCTTCAGCCCCCACTCACAAAGATGACCACACACTGGACCGCATCTTCACCCGCCTCTGTTCCCTATCCAACCTCTCCGCTCACCTCTCCCTCTTTCTGACCACAACCTACTCACATTCTCTTCCCTCTGCTCTTCAGGTTCCTGAGTCTACTTCCGGAAGTGGCCGAGCGAGTCGTCCTACCACACACCACAACAGCTGCAGCTATCAATTCAGTCGCCCCCCTCACACATACAACAGCTCATCCACTCCATCGGCAACCTTGGCACACCAACCTGACTAAAGAATTGCGAAGGGCCTCCAGGGTTGCGGAGCAGAAATGGAAAAGGTCCCACTCCCAATGAGCACTTCATCGCATTCAAACAGTCCCTCACTACCTTCAAGTTCACACTTACTGCAGCAAAACAAACATGCTTCTCATCTCTCATATCCTCCGTCACACAACCCTGAACAGCTATTCAAAACTTTCAATTCTCTCCTGTCCCCCAGCGCCTCCTCCCTCTCCTCTCATCTCAGCTGAAGACTTTGCCTTATTCTTCAAGCAGAAGATTGATAACATCAGACAAAGCTTTTGCCTAAAGTCCCCACAGCCCCTCCTCACACCTACTCAACCATCCTCCTCCAAAACCAGCTTCTCCACCATTACAGACGATCAACTCTCCTCTTTACTCTCCAAATCACACCTCACAACCTGCGAACTTGACCCAATCTCGTTCCACTTCATCCCCAACCTCACCATAGTCTTCATCCCAAACCTAACTCACCTTTTCAACCTGTCACTAACAACTGGTGTCTTCCCCTCACACTTCAAACATGCCTTGATCACACCCATCCTCAAAAAGCCCTCCCTTGACCCATCCTCTCTGACTAGCTACCGCCTCATATCACTTCTTCCTTACGCCTCAAAAATACTGGAACAACACGTCCATTCTCAACTGTCCTCCACCTCTCCTCCTGCTCCCTCTTTGACCGCCTCCAATCTGGCTTCCCACCTCGCCACTGCACTGAAACTGCCCTGACTAAAGTCACCAACGACTTACTAACTGCCAAATCCAAGTGAAACTACTCTGTCCTCCTCCTCCTGGACCTGTCATCTGCCTTTGACACAGTGGACCATTCCCTCTTACTACAGACTCTCTCTTCTTTTGGCATCAAAGACTTGGTCCTATCTTGAATCTCCTCATACTTAACAGACAGGACATTCAGTGTCTCTCACTCACACACCACCTCCTCATCTCGCCCCCTATCTGTCGGTGTTTCCCAAGGTTCAGTCCTAGGACCTCTGCTCTTTTCCATCTACACCTTCGGCCTGGGACAGCTCATAGAGTCCCAATGATTTCAGTATCACTTCTATGCTGATGACACACAGATCTACCCTCTCTGGACCCGATATCTCCTCCCTACTAGCATTGAGCAAATTTGTTTGGCATTTGAAATTCGGGTTCGTGCTCAAGGTTCTGGCTTGTTTGCTCCAAAAAAATCAGCTCCGCCCATGAACATCCCTGATTTGCCAAGCTGTCATGCATATGTTATTTGCCTGACAGCATGGCAAATCAGGGATGTTCATGGGCGGAGCCGTTTTTTGGCGCGAACAGGCCGGAACCACGAACCCGAATTTGAAATGCCGAACAAATTTGCTCAACACTACTCCCTACTAACCAAAATCCCACAATGTCTGTCCGCTAAGTCATCCTTCTTCTCTGACAGATTTCTAAAACTTAACATGGATAAAACAGAATTCATCATCTTTCCACCGTCTCACTCAACCTCCCCAACTGACCTATCCATCAAAGTCAATGGCTGCCCACTCTCCCCAGTCCCGCAAGCCCGCTGCCTCCAGGTAACCCTGGACTCTAACCTCTCCTTTAAACCACATATCCAAGCCCTTTCCACTCCCTGCCGACTCCAACTCAAAAATATCTCCCGAATCCACACATTCCTCAACCACGAATCTGCAAAAACACTAGTGCACGCCTTCATCATCTCCCGCCTCAACTACTGCAACCTCTTGCTCTGTGGCCTCCCTTCTACCACTCTCACTCCCCTCCAATCTACCCTAAACTATGCTGCCTGAGTAATCCACCTGTCCCCCCGCTATTCCCCGGCCTCTCCTCTCTGTCAATCCCTTTACTGGCTTCCCATTGCCCAGACACTCAAGTTCAAAACCCTAACCATGGCATATAAAGCCATCTACAACGTGTCTCCTCCATATATCTGTGACCTGGTCCCCAGGTACTTACCTACACGCAACCTCCAATCCTCACAAGATCTCCTTCTCTACTCCCCTCTTTTCTCCTGTACCAGCCGCCGACTTGTATTGTTCAAAATTTATTGTAATTGTTTGTGCTATGTATATCCCTATGTAAAGCGCCATGGAATGAATGGCGCTATAATAATAAATAATAATAATAGTGGCACTCACTGGTCCTGTAAAATCCAATGTATTTATTTAACACAACATTAAAACTGGCTGCTGAGAGGGACAAAGCACATGGAAAGGATGACGGCCATTTTGCGCTAGCCTGCGCTTCAACGGGTTCTGGAAATTAAATGTTTCCCAAGGACCCGTTGAAGCGCAGACTAGCAAAAAACGGCAGTCATCCTTTCCATGTGCTCTGTTCCAGTTTTAATATTTTGTTAAATAAAGACATTGGATTTTACAGGATCGGTGAGTGCCACTTTTTTTCACATTTATGTACTTATTTATGTGAGCAACCGGTACGATCAGGCTTGATTGCTGAAGTCCAGTATTTGATATGATATAAGAACACCAAGGTAGTTGGTGCAAGCAATTTTTTCCTCTTCCAGTACGAACATTAATGAAACAGTTTACAGTGCACATATAGACACACAACACTCCTATGTGGACAGTGCACACACACTCAGCTCTGCTATATGTACAGATTTATACATACACACACACAGCTGTGCTACATGCGCACATTTCCATACACTCAGTTCATATTTAAGAGCGCTGTACATGGGATTATGACATGCTGAGAGACGAATGACATGAATTTTTGAAACCACAAGTGATCCTACACTTCCCAAAAAGGTTACGTCTAAAAAGCCTCCTGATGAACATTGAACAGGAATGGGGAAACGTGTTGGGGTCACATTACAATGGTAGCTATGTGGGGTTTCTATATAAATAGTTCTGTGACAAGCTGGGATCTACTACATTTTGAATGGACTCGCTATTTACAACATGTAGAGGTATTTTGTCTGTGACAAAATTGTAGCACTATTGGCACTTTATTAGAGGCATGGAAAATGTATCAATTTGTTTCATGAACATTTGAATTCTACCTCTGTAAACATAGAAGGAGCTTTGTGTGTAATATAAGCTATGTGTGAATTTCATGCATGGTCATTTTATTTGCCTGTGACAACACTGTAGCACTATTGGCATCTTTTTAGAGGCATGGACACTATTATTTAGTCTCATGTCTTCACATTTGAATTACCGTATTTTTCGGACTATAAGACACATGGGACCATAAGACGCACCTAGGTTTTAGAGGAGGAAAATAGAAAAAAAAATGTAAGCAAAAAATGTGGTAATTTTTATGGGGGAGGGGGTCTGCTGCTGACACTGGTATTGGGATAATGTCCCCCAATTCTGTTAATATCCTCCATCCTTGTATGTATGGTCCCTCCTTCCTGGTATACGTGGCCCTCATCCCCATCCTGGTATACATGGCCCTCATCCCTATCCTGGTATGCATGGCACCCCTTGATCCCCCCATCCTGGCATGCATGGCACCCCTTGATCCCCCATCCTGGTATGCATGGCACCCCTTGATCACCCATCCTTGTATGCATGGCACCCCTCTTCCTGGTATGCATGGCACACCTTGATCCTGGTATGCATGGCACCCCGATTCCCCCAACCTGGTATGCATGACACCCCTTGTTCCCCCATCCTGGTATGTATGGCACCCCTTGATCCCCCATCCTGGTATGCATGGCGCCAATTGATCTCCTATCCTGGTATGTATGGCACCCCTTGATCCCCCATCCTGGTATTTATAGCACCCCTTGATTCCTCCATCCTGGTATGCATGGCACCCCTTAATCCTGGTATGCATGGCACCCCTTGAGCCCCCATCACTCTGCCCACAAAAAAAAATAAAGAATCATACTCCCCTCCTCTCTCCTTCAGTGCTGCGTTCCGCTCTGCTGCTGACACTCACTGTGAGCCGCGCATAGCAGGGTTTGCATGGCGTCCTTGCCATGCACCCTTACACAGCGTGCACACTGTAGCTGCAGTGCTGCTCCTGCTGCGCTCGGTGGTCAGTGTGCACGCTATTAAAGACCATGAATATTCACTACAACCCATGGGAGTGGGTTGTAGCGAATATTCATGAGCTTTAATAGTGGGCACACAGACCGCCGGCTGCAGCAGGAGCCGAGCTATGGTTACAGTGGGCACGCTATTAAGGAGAATGAATATTCCCTGCTCCCCACGCCCATGGGCGTGGGGAGCAGGGAATATTCATTTTCTTTAGCAGCAGGCACAGCGTAGGCTGCAGCAGGCGGCTGCTACCTCCTGTGCCCCGCTCTTCCCCCGCTGTCGCTCACCCCCAGCCCCCCACCAGCCACAGAACATATGTTTGGACTTTAAGACGCACCACCCACTTTCCTCCAAAAATTTTAGAGGAAAAAAGTGCGTCTTATAGTCCGAAAAATCCGGTATACCTCTGCAGATATTGAAGGAGCCTCTTAATGTAATATAAGCTATACTGTTGGTTCACGCATTGTGACTTTATTTATGGATATCTTGGCTGATAACTATTTGCCAAAACTATGTTTGGTTTAATTTTTTCCTCCTGTGAGTGGTTGTAGTACCTAGGATCATCTAGGGATAATTAGGGTGATAAGACAGAAAGTGGGGGTGCCACAACTTGCGCTCTTTTAGGGTGTAAACCTCAGCGGAAAGGAAGGGTAAATAATGAGGGATAACAAATAGGGAAAGGATTGAGGCTCCATCCCCACCTCCCCTACCTGCCTTTAACCCCTGATTTAATTTATATGGCCTAGGAATTACATACATTTTCTTTATTTCTATAGTGCCAATTTGTAAAATTTGATCGGGAACATATGTAATAGTTCTTTTTTAATAAGGTATAAATAAAGTATATACATTTTAATGGAGATTTTTCTTTGTGAGACAAATTTACATACACACAGCTCTACTACATATGCACATTTACATACACACAGCTCTGCTACATATGCACATTTACATACATACACAGCTCTGCTACATATAATGTCTGTAAAGTGCTGTGGAATATGTTAGCGTTATATAAAAATAAAGATTATTATTATATGCAAATTTGCATACACAAACACTGTGTACACATTTCCTCATTTTGCAGTTCCTTCCAGGTCATATGAATGTTTACATGATCGGAAAGGTCCTTGAGCTAGTCAGGTGGAAGGTTTTTCAGCTGCTCACTCAGGACATGCAGCCTCTGTACAGGTCCTGGTACCTTCCCCTCCTGCTCTGCACCAATCAGTTAGATACAGGTGGGGCTGGAGGAGAGAGAGCAGTTCTCTCAGTGATCAGGAAGGACACTGTCTCAGCATTCTCCTCTGTCACAGGATGCTGCCTCCAGTTTATAAGACACACTTACTTATTAACAAGATATTTTCATACTAAAAATATGTCTTATAGGCCAAGAAATATGATACGTTCTAAAATGATTTCCCTTTCTCATTTATTAATACGTCTGTTATATCTCTTTGTACAATGTGTCAATAACACATAGTTTATCTAAGTCTGAGTTATTTTTGATGATCAACAAAATACAATTTTCCAGTAATTCATTTTTCACACTCTAGGTATGACAATGGCTTCTCTGTGTGGGATTTTTTACTTTTTAAGTGTTGTCCACTACATGGACAACACCTTCTCAATCCTCATGTTTGGTCCTGTTAAAATAAAAGCACTGATACAAACCTCCCATGGAGGCGTCGTTCAAGCGGTGTCAGCACTTGCGTTCCCGGGGCTCATGTGAGGTTGTTACGTCACGTGAGCTCTTCAGCCAATTAGTGCTGGCGTGATTGTCCCCATCTTCAAACAAATTGAACATCAAGTCAGAGAGCAGCCGCAGTCCTGGCTTCCTGTTGATGTTCAATGCATCTGAAGGCGGGGATAGTGAAGCCGTCCCTGATTAGACACAGGACTCATGTGATGTAACAACCTCACATGAGCCCCGGGAATGCGATTGCCGACACCGCTGGAATGGTAAATACGAGTCTTTTTATTTTAACAAGCCAAATATGAGGAATGACAAGGAATTGCCCTAATCGTGGACAACCCCTTTAAGAAAGTACAATTTTCGCTTAAAACATTTCCAACATTCTGAACATGAAAAAGGCTTCTCCCCTGTGTGCCTTCTCTGATGTTTTTTAATAGTTGATTTCCGTGTAAAACATTTCCCACATTAAAAACATGAAAAAGGCTTCTCCCCTGTGTGAACTCTTTGGTGACTAAGAAGAGATGATTTCTTCACAAAATATTTCCCACATTCTGAGCATGAAAAAGGTGTCTCCCCTGTGTGGGTTCTCTGGTGCACAACTAAACCTGCTTTCTGGTTAAAACATTTCCCACATTCTGAACATGAAAAAGGCTTTTCCCCTGTGTGGATTCTCTGCTGCCTATCAAGATGCGATTTCTGGTTAAAATATTTCCCACATTCTGAACATGAAAAAGGCTTCTCCCCTGTGTGGGTTCTCTGGTGCTTAATCAAAGCTGATTTACGGTTAAAATATTTCCCACATTCTGAACACGAAAAAGGCTTCTCCCCTGTGTGGATTCTCTTGTGGCTATAAAGATGTGATTTCCGGTTAAAATATTTCCCACATTCTGAACATGAAAAAGGCTTTTCCCCTGTGTGGATTCTCTTGTGGCTATAAAGATATGATTTCCGGTTAAAATATTTCCCACATTCTGAACATGAAAACGGCTTCTCCCCTGTGTGGATTCTCTTGTGGCTATAAAGATATGATTTCCGGTTAAAATATTTCCCACATTCTGAACAGGAATAAGGCTTCTCCCCTGAGTGAATTCTCTGGTGACCAAGAAGAATTGATTTTGTCACAAAACATTTTCCACATTTTGAACATGAAAAAGGCTTCTCCCCTGTGTGAGCTCTTTGGTGACGAAGAAGACATGATTTATTCCCAAAACATTTCCCACATTCTAAACATGAAAAAGGCTTCTCACCTGTGTGGGTTCTCTGGTGGTTAACAAAAAGTGATTTATAGTTAAAACATTTCCCACATTCTGAACAGGAAAAAGGCTTCTCCCCTGTGTGACTTCTCTGGTGTATAACAAGATTCCATTTCTGGATAAAATATTTCCCACATTCTGAACAGGAAAAAGGCTTCTCCCCTGTGTGAGTTCTCTGGTGTATAACAAGATTCCATTTCTGCATAAAATGTTTCCCACATTCTGAACAGGAAAATTGCTTCTCCCCTGTGTGTGTTCTCTGGTGCTTAACCAAATCTGATTTCTGGTTAAAACATTTTCCACATTCTGAACAGCAAAAAGGCTTCTCCCCTGTGTGAGTTTTCTGGTGCTTAACCAAATTTGATTTCCGGTTAAAATATTTCTCACATTCTGAACAGGAGTATGGCTTCTCACCTGTGTGACTTCTCTGGTGTATAGCAAGATGTGATTTCTGGTTAAAATATTTCCCACACTTGGAACAAGAAAATCTTTTCTCCACTGTGTGAATTTTTTGATGTTTAAAAAAAGGCTTTTCGAAGTGAAAATTATTTCCAGATTCTGAATGTGAAAATGGCTTCTTTGCTTTAGGAGCAATTTGTTTTTTAATTCTTATTTTTTTACTTTCATTTTCCTTAGCAGTCGGTAATGAATCAGAAGACGAGACCTGTTTCAAAGCATCAGATGACAGAACTTTGCTGTGAAGGGATGATGGTAAATCTGGAGTAATGGCATTCACTTCAATTGTATCATCTGGGATATCGAGATCATTTGATTTAAAAATTGAAGATGTCAGTTGTCCCTCTGATCTCCTGGTGAAGTCATCTGCCAAGAAGAAAAACAATTATTTTTGAATAAAATATACTTGAATTTTATATTGTTCAACATTTCTACTTAAACTGTCTGTAAAAATTGCAAGTTATATAAAAATATAGAATTATTCACTAAGACAATGACAGTTCACAGTCTAATAGAAAACCTCATAGGATGAACCAGTGGAGTGCGGTGTTCAACTGTTTATTCATTCTGCTTCCAAAATACGGAATAAAAAGCCACCAAACAATGTTATGTAGGTGAAAATTATAGCAATAACAACTTCTACTGATCTCAAAAAAATCCAGCCCCCACTCAGGTCCATCACCTGTCAATGGAAAAACAGAGGTTTCCACATTATTAGTGACTAAAAGGCTCTTAAAAAGCAACATGGCTTCCATAAACCAATCCACCAATATCCGCTTCTCCCAAAGTCAAATCTCCCCCTCACTTCTGAGCCTTGCAGTGCGCCCAAACCACATTTAGCATCCATGTATTTGACATTACTATAGTGAGAAGAACCCACTTAATTTACGGTGTGTGTCTCCTGGAGCACAATCTGGGCACTATGTGTTGGGAATTAAAATAGTATTTTGGAATTTTCACTCTCCAACATCCACTACGTGCTAATTTCTAGAAAGTGCCTGTAGAGTCAAAATAGTCACTACTCCTAGGGGATTTCTACTGCTCTGGTTTTCTGCCATTTTGTCATATTAGGGCTTCTTCAAAAGAGGTGTCCCATCTCCTTTGTGTCCTGCTCTGTCACCAGGCGATGTCTTATTCATTCTGCAGGTGGTACTAGTAATGGAGGTGTCGGAGCAAGAAGCTCTAGGCGGCCCAGGCTCAGCCCAGCCACTAAGATTAGGGTGCCTGGGACCTATAGTACCATCCAGTCTGGCAGTATTGGTGTGTGTGCTGTCCAGCTTGAGTGATCAGCTTCCTGCTTTAGCCAACTGGAAAGCACCGCACCCTAGTAAAGCTCAGAGCATATTGCTGGAAGCTGCCAGATACAGGCTTGGTATCCTCTGGTTCAGTCCTCTGTACTCATCTCACAGCTTGTTTATTTGATTCCAGTTGTGACCCCGGCCCACTTACTGACTACTCTTGTGTCTTCTGATTTTGTATTTTCTCTGCCCTCCTGGTTCTGACTCGGCTACCCGACTATTCTTCTTGCCAAGTCACACCACAGAATAGCAGGTAACACCGAGGCCCAAGCTTAGGGGTCTCTGTGTAAGTCCTTGTTCATCACCCTTTAATGCTTAAAGGGTGATGAACAAGAAAATTCCTGAGATCTGGAAAACGGGGTGGATAGTGCCAAGCCTGTTCGTAGGAGCCATCTTTTCAGCTGCCAGGTGCCCATGAACAGGGCCCCAATACATTGTGTCTGCAAATTATTCCAGCAAGATCTGCATTCAAATAGCTAAAACCTTTCTTTCTTAACCTGCCATGTGCCCAGACAGAAGTGTACAACTGTATATAGGGGATTGTCGGATTCAAGAGAAGTTGGAAAATAATTAGCAAAAGTCCATTTGTTTTCTATTATCCTTTGTGAAGATTTCCAAAGTTATCACCACATAAAGTGACACACGTCAGATGTGAAAATTGGGGCCTAATTAGGAACACAAAACTGGCTGCAGGAAGAGGTTAAATCAGAGTATTTTGGACATTAACTACTGTAGTCAAAAATTGTGGCATTTGGTTTTTATACCTTGAGAAAGGCGCTGATCCCGCGCAGAAACGAGTTGGTATTAATAAAAATAGCCTCTTCATTCCTGCAGCGCAGCCTGCCTAAACGTGCCAGCTTCCATTTTTTGCCTAGTCAAAAACTGTGAGCATAGACAATAACACATCTACTAAAATGACCAAACTCAACAGTCTTCATCAATAAAAGATGAGTAACTACTGGTGAAACCTCTCTGGGGTAATTAGAGTCTGGGGCTTGGTGGCTCTGGGCAATCTAAACTATCGTAAGGGACAATATTTTCTATCAGATGAGTTTCAAGAAGAAATATTAGACATTCAAGGAGAACTTTTTATAATAGTGCAGGGATGAGGTGTCTTAAATTTAGATCTAAGGCATTTGGAAGAGGCAATGGAGATCTTTTTAAAAGACTACCAGGGAGTTACAGAGTCAAATAAGTGAGGCAGATCCCACCACAATCAAACCATCACACAGAACAAACCTGTAAAAAATAGACATAAAATAAAAGAAAATGTTACATCCCCAACAACAACATATGTATGGGGGGAGAACTCCGACACTAAACCGGAGTTGCATTAATTTATGGTGGACCACTGGAGCTACTATGAGTCCTGGCCAGAACAGTAGAGAAAGTATTAGCGCCCCCATTTCAGGAGAGATTGTGCAGTAATCTGAATTCATTAGGACCGAAAACATAATGGAATTTATGAAGTGGAGTGAATCCATGAAACCAGGACTCAAGCCATGCCAACACATCTCCTGCAGGCGTGAATAAATGTACACTGCTCAAAAAAAATAAAGGGAACTCTTAAACAACAGAATATATAGTTATATGAAAAAGTTTGGGCATCCCTATTAATCTTAAGCTTAATGATTTTTAAAAATTGGTGTTTTTGCAACTGCTATTTCAGTTTGATATATGTAATAACTGTTGGACACAGTAATGTTTCTGCCTTTAAATGAGGTTTATTGTACTAACAGAAAATGTGCAATCTGCATTCAAACAAAATTTGACAGGTGCATAAGTATGGGCACCCTTATCATTTTCTTGTTTTAAATACGCCTACCTACTTTTTACTGACGTACTAAAGCACTTTTTTGGTTTTGTAACCTCATTGAGCTTTGTACTTCATAGCCAGGTGTATGCAATCATGAGAAAAGCTACTTAAAGTGGCCACTTGCAAGTTGTTCTCCTGTTTGAATCTCCTCTGAAGAGTGGCATCATGGGCTTCTCAAAACAACTGTCAAATGATCTGAAAACAAAGATTATTCAACATAGTTGTTAAGGGGAAGGATACAAAAAGCTGTCTCAGAGATTTCACTTGTCAGTTTCCACTGTGAGGAACATAGTAAGGAAATGGAAGAACACAGGGACAGTTCTTGTTAAGGCCAGAAGTGGCAGGCCAAGAAAAATATCAGAAAGGCAGAGAAGAAGAATGGTGAGATCAGTCAAGGACAATCCTCAGACCACCTCCAGAGAGCTGCAGCATCAACTTGCTGCAGATGGTGTCACTGTGCATCGGTCAACTATACAACGCACTTTGCACAAGGAGAAGCTGTATGGGAGAGTGATGCGAAAGAAGCCGTTTCTGCAAGCACGCCACAAACAGAGTCGGCTGAGGAATGCAAAAGCACATTTGGAGAAGCCAATTTCTTTTTGGAAGAAGGTCCTGTGGACTGATGAAACCAAGATTGAGTTGTTTGGTCATACAAAAAGGCGTTATGCATGGCGGCAAAAAAACACAGCATTCCAAGAAAAACACTTGCTACCCACAGTAAAATTTGGTGGAGTTTCCATCATGCTTTGGGGCTGTGAGGCCAATGCCGGCACCGGGAATCTTGTTAACGTTGAGGGACGCATGGATTCCACTCAGTATCAGCAGATTCTTGACAATAATGTTCAAGAATCAGTGATAAAGTTGAAGTTATGCAGGGGATGGATCTTTCAGCAAGACAATGATCCAAAACACCGCTCCAAATCTACTCAGGCATTCATGCAGAGGAACAATTACAATGTTCTGGAATGGCCATCCCAGTCCCCAGACCTGAATATCATTGGACATCTGTGGGATCATTTGAAGAGGGCTGTCCATGCTCGGCGACCATCAAACTTAACTGAACTGGAATTATTTTGTAAAGAGGAATGGTCAAAAATACCTTCATCCAGGATCCAGGAACTCATTAAAAGCTACAGGAAGTGACTAGAGGCTGTTATTTTTGCAAAAGGAGGATCTACTAAATATTAATGTCACTTTTCTGGTGAGGTGTCCATACTTATGCACCTGTAAAAAAATTTAGAATGCAGATTGCACATTTTCTTTTAGTACAATAAACCTCATTTCAAGGCAGAAACATTACTGTGTCCAACAGTTATTACATATATCAAACTGAAATAGCTGTTGAAAAAACACCAATTTTTAAAAAACATTAAGCTTAAGATTAATAGGGGTGCCCAAACTTTTTCATATAACTGCAACTCCAAGTAAAACTTCTGTGAAATCAAACTGTCCACTTAGGAAGCAACACTGATTGACAATCAATTTCACATGCTGTTGTGCAAATGGAATAGACAATAGATGGAAATTATTGGCAATTATCAAGACACCCTCAATAAAGGAGTGGTTCTGCAGGTGGGGACCACAGACCATATCTCAGTACTAATGCTTTCTGGCTGATGTTTTGGTCACTTTTGAATGTTGGTTGTGCTTTCACACTCGTGGTAGCATGAGACGGACTCTACAACCCACTGAAGTTGCTCAGGTAGTTCAGTTCATCCAGGATGGTACATTAATGCGAGCTGTGGCAAGAAGGTTTGCTGTGTCTGTCAGCGTAGTGTCCAGTGGCTGGAGGCGCTACTAGGAGACAGGCCAGTACACCAGGAGAAGTGAAGGGGGCCGTAGGAGGGCAACAACCCAGCAGCAGGACCGCTACCTCCGCCTTTGTGCAAGGAGGAACTGGAGGAACACTGCAAGAGCCCTGCAAAATGACCTCCAGCAGGCCACAAATGTGCATGTGTCTGCACAAACGGTTAGAAACTGACTCCATGAGGGTGGTATGAGGCCCCGACGTCCACAGAAGGGGTGTTGTGCTCACAGCCCAACACTGTGCAGGACACTTGGCATTTGCCACAGAGCACCAGGATTGGCAAAGTCGCCACTGGCACCCTGTGCTCTTCACAGATGAAAGCAGGTTCACACTGAGCACATGTGACAGAGTCTGGAGACGCCATGGAGAGCGATCTGCTGCCTGCAACATCCTTCAGCATGACCGGTTTGGCAGTGGGTCAGTAATGGTGTGGGGTGGCATTTCTTTGGAGGGCCACACAGCCCTCCATGTGCTGGCCAGAGGTAGCCTGACTGCCATTAGGTTACGAGATGAGATCTTCAGACCCCTTGTGAGACCATATGCTGGTGCAGTTGACCCTAGGTTCCTCCTAACGCAGGACAATGTCAGACCTCATGTGGCAGGAGTGTGTCAGCAGGTCCTGCAAGATGAAGGCATTGAAGCTATGGACTGGCCCGCCCGTTCCCCAGACCTGAATCCGATTGAGCACATCTGGGACATCATGTCTCGCTCCATCCACCAACGTCACGTTGCACCACAGACTGTCCAGGAGTTGGCGAATGCTTTAGTCCAGGTCTGGGTGGAGATCCCACAGGAGACCATCAGCAACCTCATCAGGAGCATGCCCAGAAGTTGTAGGGAGGTCATACAGGCACGTGGAGGCCACACACAATACTCAGCCTCATTTTGACTTGTTTTAAGGACATTACATCAAAGTTGGATCAGCCTGTAGTGTGTTTTTTCACTTTAATTTTGGGGGTGACTCCAAATCCAGGCCTCCATTGGTTAATAAATTTGATTTCCATTGATGATTTTTGTGTGATTTTGTTGTCAGCACATTCAGCTTTGTACAGAACAAAGTATTCAATGAGAATATTTCATTCATTCAGATCTAGGATGTGTTATTTGAGTGTTCCCTTTATTTTTTTGAGCAGTGTATATTACAACCATCAGCCACGCTCAACTTAGAGATATATCATGGCACAGGTGTAATGTTTTTTTTTGTTTAGTTTATCACAATCCTGTTTGAAGTTAGATTTAACCCCTTAACCCCCGAGGGTGGTTTGCGCGTTAATGACCAGGCCAATTTTTACAATTCTGACCACTGTCACTTTATGAGGTAATTACTCTGGAACGCTTCAACGGATCCCCCTGATTCTGAGAATGTTTTTTCGTGACATATTGTACTTCATGATTGTGGTAAAATTTCTTCGATATCACTTTCGTTTATGTGTGAAAAAAACGGAAATTTGGCGAAAATTTTGAAAATTTTGCAATTTTCAAAATTTGAATTTTAATGCCTTTAAATCAGAGAGATATGTCACACAAAAGAGTTAATAAATAACATTTCCCACATGTCTACTTTACATCAGCACAATTTTGGAACCAAAATTTTTTTTGCTAGGGAGCTATAAGGGTTAAAAGTTGACCAGCGATTTCTCATTTTTCCAACAAAATTTACAAAACCATTTTTTTAGGGACCACATCACATTTGAAGTGACTTTTAGAGGTCTTTATGACAGAAAATACCCAAAAGTGACACCATTCTAAAAACTGCACCCCTCAAGGTGCTCAAAACCACATTCAAGAAATTTATTAACCCTTCAGGTGCTTCACAGGAATTTTTGGAATGTGGAAGAAAAAAATGAACATTTAACTTTTTTCACAAAAATGTTACCTTAGACTCAATTTTTTTTATTTTCGCAGGGGTAACAAGAAAAAATGGACCCCAAAATTTGTTATGCAATTTCCCCTGGGCACGCAGATACCCCATATGTGGGGAAAAAACAATTTGCTTGAATAATTAGCGGACGCCATGTTGCTTTTGGAGAGCCCCTGTGTGCCTAAACATTGGAGCTCCCCCACAAGTTACCCCATTTTGGAAACTAGACCCCCCCAAGGCACCTATCTAGATGCATAGTAAGCACTTGGAACCCCCAGGTGCTTCACAAATTGATTCGTAAAAATGAAAAAAAAATTTTTTTTCCACTTTTTCATTTTTACGAATCAATTTATGAATCACCTGGGGGTTCCAAGTGCTCACTATGCATCTAGATAGGTTCCTTGGGGGTTCTAGTTTCAAAAATGGGGTCACTTGTGGGGGAGCTCCTAAGTTTAGACACACAGGGGCTCTCCAAACTCGACATGGTTCCAATTTGTTAGCGGACACCATGTCGCGTTTCGCCATATTTTGAGAGCTATAATTTTTCTATATTTCGGCTGACAGAGTCATGTGATGGCTTGTTTTTTGCGGGATGAGTTGATGTTTTTATTTGTGCCATTTTCAGGCACATGACAGTTTTTGATCGCTTTTTATTCCGATTTTTGGGAGGCAGAATGAACAAAAAACAACAATTCAGGAATTGTTCTTTTTTTATTTTTTTATTCTGTTCCGCGTGTGGTAAAATTGATAAGGCAGCTTTATTCTTCGGGTCAGTACGTTTACAGCGGTACCACATTTATATAGTTTTTCTATGTTTTGGCGCGTTTACACAATAAAAGCTATTTTATAGAAAAAATTATTTTTTAGCATCGCTTTAGTCTGAGAGCTATAACTTTTTTATTTTGGGGCTGATGGAGCTGTATGGCGGCTTGTTTTTTGCGGGACGAGATGACATTTTCAGCAGTACTATTTTTATTTATATTCGTCTTTTTGATCGCGTGTTATTCCATTTTTTGTTTGGCGGTATGATGATAAAGCATTGTTTTTTGCTTCGTTTTTTATTTTTTTTACCGTGTTCACTGAAGGGGTTAACTAGTGGGACAGTTTTATAGGTCAGGTCGTTCCGGATGCGGCGATACCAAATATGTGTACTTTTATTGTTTTTTTTTTGGTTTGTTTTTTCATAATATTTATTGATGGGTACATTATATTTTTATTTTTGGTGGATTATTTTATTTTTTTTTTTCACTTTCTGACAGTTTTTTTACTTTTTTACTTTGTCCCACTATGGGACTTTCACTTTTTTTTCTCTGATTGCCTGCATGGCATAGGAATGGAGTACCATCCCGGTGCCGTGCAGGCTGTCAGAGCTGGACAGGGAGAAGATAATTTGGAGATGCACTGCGCATGTCCAAAAAATCTTCCTGCTGTCTGGTGACCCGGATGTTGTCATGACGACATCGGGTCGTCATGGCAACATCCTGAAAGCCGCGGCAGACCAGCGCTGGAGGCCGGAAGAGGAGGTGAGTATACCGATCACCTCCCCTTAGCCACCGCAATGCTGCGATCGACTTCGATCGCAGCATTGCGGGGGTTAATACGCCGGGAGCAGTGCGGGACCGCTCCCTGCACATAGTACCGGGTGTCAGCTGTGACAATCAGCTGACACCCGGCGGCGATCGCGCCCGCACAGGCTGTGTGCGGGCGCGATCGCCATGACGTACTAATATGGCACAGGCTCTTAAAGCCCAGTGCACAGACGCGTATTAGTACGTCATAGGTTGTAAAGGGGTTAAAATAAATTTTAAAGTTTAGAAAAAGGGAAACTCTGTTATTATACAGAAATTCACACTTGGCCCTCACTGCACATTTAATGTTGTTGATCATAAATGTGAAGTTTGGCCAGAAAGACTGGACCTGGTCTTGTAGGGACCATATGAGGACATTCAGCAGCACAGAAGGGAGAGAAGGTAGATTCATGCAATAAGATATCAGGG
Organism: Phyllobates terribilis; assembly: GCF_046119375.1. Taxonomy (NCBI): domain Eukaryota; kingdom Metazoa; phylum Chordata; class Amphibia; order Anura; family Dendrobatidae; genus Phyllobates; species Phyllobates terribilis. The sequence continues at coordinate 4,291,959 of NW_027362807.1, read as the reverse complement.
ATCTAGAAAGCCAACAGCATCATTACCGTTCGTTTTCTCTTACAGGTCCATCATAATTTTGATTTTCTCACTTGTCAGCACATATTACATACTCTGCCATTTGGCTTTGCAGTTTACAGATCTGGGCAGGTAACGGTCAGCATCTACTAATCCCAGGGGGTAGGTAGATCCTCCAGGTTGTAAGTTCTAGAGAAAATGGCTTTTAACCCCTTAAGCCCCGGAGCATTTTCCGTTTTTGCATTTTGGTTTTTTGCTCCCCTTGTTCCCAGAGCCATAGCGTTTTTATTTTTTGGTCAATATGGCCATGTGAGGGCTTATTTTTTGTGGGACGAGTTGTACTTTTCAACGCCATTACTAGTTTTACCATGTCGTGTACGGGAAAACGGGAAAAAAATTCCAAGCGCCGTGAAATTGCAAAAAAAGTGCAATACCACTGAGGTTTTTTTTGTTTGTTTTTTACCACGTTCACTGAATGCTACAACTGACCTGCCATTATTATTCTCCAGGTCATTACGAGTTTGTAGACACCAAACACGTAGAGGTTCTTTTTTATTTAAGTGGTGAAAAATTCCAAAAAAAAAAAAAAATGGTGCCATTTTCCGAGACCCGTAGCGTCTCCATTTTTTGGGATCTGGGGCCAGGTGAGGGCTTATTTTTTGTGCACCGAGCTGAAGTTTTTATAGATGCTATTTTGGGGTAGATCCGGTGTTTTGATCGCCCGTTATTGCATTTTATTGCAATTTTACGGCGACCAAAAAACGTAATTATGGCGTTTAGAATTTTTTTCTCATTACGCCATTTACCGATCGGATTAATTCTTTTTTTATATTGATAGATCGGGCGATTCTGAACGCGGCGATACCAAATATGTGTATGTGGTTTTTTTTTTTTTATGATTTTATTTTGAATGGGGCGAAAGGGGGGTGATTTAAACTAGAAGCAGCAACTGTGCGATCGCCTCTGCTACATACAGGGGACCAGCAGATCCCCTGTATGCAGCAGAAATGGTCCTGTGCTATGAGCGCCGACCACTAGGTGGCGCTCATAGCGACAGGATCATTACAACCACTGGTGTCTGCTGCAGACCCAGGGTTGTCATGACCACCCATCGGTGACCCGCGATCATGTGACGGGGTCGCCGATGGGTGGGGTAAGTGATGCTCTTCCAGGAAGCGCGCGTTAAATGCCGCTGTCGGAGATTGACAGCGGCATTTAATATGTTAACAGCCGCGGGTGGATCGCAATTCCACCCGCGCCTGTTGCAGGCACATGTTAGCTGTAATAATCAGCTGACATGTGCTCGGTTCAGTGCGGGCTCAGCGCCGGAGCCCTCACTGAACCGAGGGATAACGACATGCGCGTACTAATACGTGACATGTCGTTAAGGGGTTAATGCCCAAAATCATTTGAACAGTTTTTGGTGGAGCAGAATGTTGTGGTCTAGAGGCAAAATGGTGATCACATGATTGTAATACAGCCGGACTACACAACTGATAAAACAGATGCAGACAGTGACTGAGAAGAATCTGTGACTTCTCTGCATTTAGTGGTTACTACTCACCTGGGTAGTCATATGTAGGAATCCCCTCTTTACACCGCTCATCACCCCTTCCATATGTCTCTGTGTAGCGCTGGCGTCCCTGCCCTCTGCTAGGCAGGGACGCTGCTCCCCTCACCGCTCTGCTCCGTGCCCGGCGTCCTCTCCCCGCTCTGCTGTCAGCGCGCGCTCCTTCCCGGCGTCCTCCTCCCGCTCTGCTCTCAGTGCGCGCTCCTTCCCGGCCCCTGTGCTTAGGGCGCGCGTGCGCGCGCTCCCCTCCTCTTAAAGGGGCCGCGCGCGCCGTCCTAAGGAGTCCCCGGCCAATGGCCGGAGGACTTCATCATATATAAGGCACCTCCTCCAAAATGGAGGTGCCCGAGCAATGTTGTTTGCACCTGTGTCTCACCTGTGCTTCAGCCCTCAGGTCCCGTTGCCAGTTACCTGCCAGTTACCTGCCAGTTACCTGCCAGTTTCCTGCCAGTTTCCTGCTAGTTACCTGCCTGATTCCTGCCTGAATACTTGTTACCTGCCTGCCTGCCTGAGGTCCGACGGTCTGCCTTACAACTCCGGTCAGTCTGTCTAAGGACCAACTTGTCCGCTCACCTGGGAGCGCACATCAGCTACCTGCCTGCTTGCCTGAGGTCCGACGGTCTGCCTTACAACTCCGGTCAGTCTGTCTATGGACCAGCTTGCCCGCTCACCTGGGAGCGCTTCTCCGTTACCTGCCTGCTTGCCAGCCCGGAGGCTCCGTTGTCACGTGCTGTGACCACCAGCTATCTCAGAGACTCTTGCCCGCTCACCTGGGAGCGCATCTCCGTTACCTGCCTGCTTGCCAGCCCGGAGGTCCCGTTGTCACGTGCGGTGACCACCAGCTATTCCAGAGACTCTTGCCCGCTCACCTGGGAGCGCTTCTCCGTTACCTACCTGCCTGCCAGCCCGGAGGTTCCGCCGTCACGTGCCGTAACCACCTGCTATTCCAGAGACTCTCGCTTGCTCACCTGGGAGCACACATCTACCATCTGCCTGCTAGCCTACCCGGAGGCTCCGCCATCACAGGTCGTACCTACCCCTTACCCAGAGACTGCCCTGATCACTTGCCGTAACTCCCTGTCCGTTCACCCAGAGACTGCCACCCGCTCCCTTACAAGGGCCGCCCCCTTGTATAGTAGCTCAGAGGTTCCGCCTCCCGGACCCGTTACAGTTTGCTCGGGCCATGGAACCCGGTGGCACCCAAGCTCCCTCGCTCTCGGACCTCTGTCTTGAACTGTCCCGTCAGAGGTCCCAACAGGAGGCCATCCTGGGTCACCTGCGGAATGTTAATACTCGCCTGAACACTCTGTCTGATCCGCCAACAACCTCCGCCAGTGCCATATCTTGCAATCCGGCAGCTCCGCTGCCCACTAATACTATGGTATCCTACCCCGGACCCCGGCTCTCTGCACCTCCTCGCTTCGGAGGCGACCCCGTCCAGGCTCGGGGCTTCATAAATCAGTGCACCCTGCACTTTGAACTTTTGTCCCATCAGTTTAATTCCGACCGGGCCAAAATTGCCTTTATCATGTCCCATCTCACCGGGGAGGCCCTGGCCTGGCTAAATCCTCTATGGGAGAGAGGAGACCCCCTGGTGTCCAACTTGCCTGCTTTTCTCTCGGCTTTCCGGAAAGTCTTCGACGAACCCGGACGGAAGACCTCATCCGCATCCTCTCTGCTACGCCTCCGTCAGGAGGGTCTCACCGTGGGCCAATATGCCATACGGTTCCGCACCCTTGCCTCGGAGCTGGCCTGGGATAACGACGCTCTGGTATCCGTCTTCTGGGAGGGTCTGTCCGGTCGTATTAAAGATGAACTTGCTGGTCGGGACATTCCTACCTCTCTCGATGATCTAATAACCCTTGCCACCCGGATTGACCTACGGTTCCAGGAGCGTGCCAAAGAGGTCACCCGTGAGAGAAGGATTCCACGTTTAGCTCCTACTTTCCAGAGACCCGTCATTCCCTCCATCTCTCCCCAGGTACACTCTCCTGAGCCTATGCAGGTCGACCAGACCAAGATGGTCAAAACCCGTCAGGACTCACGCCGTGCCGAGGGGAGCTGCTTCTACTGTGGCAGTAAGGAGCACCGGATCCGTGCCTGCCCGGAGAGGTCGGGAAACGCCTGTGTCTAGGTTCGCTCAGAGAGGTCCACCTAGACAAGAATAAATCCTCTCCATCCCTGCTGTTGTCAGTTTCGATCATCTACGGGGAGAACCGTTATTTCGAACTAGCCCAACTTGACTCTGGAGCAGCCGGGAACCTTATTTCACAGTCCCTGGTTGAAAAATACCGCATCCCCACCAAACCTCTGGCTGTACCCTTGTCTGTCGCTGCCGTGGATGGGGGCCTCTTACCTCGCCCCATTCAACTCATCACCGAATCCATTACCCTGCAGGTGGGAATGCTGCATTCTGAAAGTATCTCCTTTCATGTTCTGCCTGGACTCTCTCACGCCCTCTTGCTAGGTCTGCCCTGGCTCCAGAGACATGCACCCGTGCTAGACTGGCAAACCGGAGAGGTCCTTCGCTGGGGACAAGACTGTCATAAAACCTGCTTGGTTCCCGTCCATCCCGTCCGTCCCTCTCCTACCCCAGCTAATCTACCTGGACTTCCGATTCCTTATTGGTCTTATGCAGATGTCTTTAATAAAAAGGAGGCAGAGACATTACCACCACATAGACCATACGACTGTCCCATCGATCTGCTACCCGGTACTACTCCTCCCCGTGGGCGTATCTATCCTTTATCCGCTGCTGAAACCCGGTCTATGTCCGAATATATTGAGGAGAATCTGGCCAGAGGATTCATCCGGAAATCTACCTCCCCGGCGGGAGCAGGCTTCTTTTTCGTCAAAAAGAAGGACGGCTCTCTCCGTCCCTGTATAGACTATAGAGGCCTAAACCTGATCACGGTGAAGAATAAGTACCCCCTTCCGCTCATTCCAGAATTATTTGATCGCCTGAGGGGGGCTAGGATCTTCACCAAACTGGACCTTCGTGGGGCGTACAACCTGGTTCGTATTCGTCAGGGGGATGAATGGAAGACGGCATTCAACACCCGGGACGGCCACTATGAATACCTGGTAATGCCCTTTGGTCTCTGTAACGCTCCTGCCGTCTTTCAAGAGTTGGTCAATGACATCTTCCGGGACCTTCTCTACTCCTGCGTAGTGGTGTACCTGGACGACATCTTGGTCTTCTCTCCGGATCTCCAGACTCACCGGAGGGACGTTCGTCAGGTCCTGCTCAGGCTAAGGCAGAACCATCTCTACGCTAAATTTGAGAAGTGCCTCTTTGAGCAGACCTCGCTTCCGTTTCTGGGCTACATTATCTCTCAGACCGGCCTACAAATGGATCCTGAGAAACTGTCTGCCATCGAGAAATGGCCCCGACCGGAGGGGTTGAAGGCCATTCAGCGATTCCTGGGCTTCGCCAACTACTACCGCCTCTTCATACCACACTTCTCTTCCCGGACGGCCCCAATTTCTGCGCTCACCCGTAAAGGTACTAATCCCAAAGAGTGGCCACCCGAAGCAGAGGAGGCCTTTCTTTCCCTTAAACAGGCCTTCTCTTCCGCCCCGGTGCTGCATCGCCCAGATGGCAACAAACAGTTCTTCCTGGAAGTTGACGCCTCCTCCTCTGGAGCCGGAGCGGTACTTACTCAAAAATCATCTTCCGGGAGGATGGTAACTTGTGGCTTCTTCTCTAAACTCTTCTCCTCCTCTGAGCGCAACTATTCCATAGGAGACCGAGAGTTATTGGCCATCAAACTGGCATTGGAGGAGTGGCGTTACCTGCTCGAGGGGGCTCTTCACCCAGTAATAATTTACACTGACCACAAGAACTTGGCTTACCTCCAGCATGCCCAGAGACTTAACCCGCGCCAAGCCCGGTGGTCCTTGTTTTTTGCTCGTTTTGATTTTGTCCTTCATTTTCGCCCGGCTGACAAAAACGTCAAGGCGGACGCCTTGTCTCGGTCCTTTCTGGTGTCTGATCTCGAGGAGGATCCGAAACATATCATCGATCCCGCCAGAGTAATGCAGGTGGCTCCCGTGAGTCTAAATCGTCTTCCTCCTGGTAAGACGTTCGTACCAGTACCTGATCGGGAGAAGATCCTACACTGGGGTCATTCGTCTAAACTAGCTGGCCACGCCGGTCAGAAAAAGACCCTCCAGCTTATTACCCGGCACTACTGGTGGCCTAACCTGCACAAGGATGTAATAGACTTTGTTTCTGCCTGTGTGTCCTGCGCCCGCAACAAAGTTCCGAGACACCTGCCGGCCGGCCGTCTCCTACCTCTGCCAGTACCTGCTGCCCCCTGGCAGCATATAGCGATGGACTTCATTACTGATCTACCCGTCTCTGCCGGTTGTACGGCCATTTGGGTGGTCGCTGACCGCTTCTCCAAGATGGCTCACTTCATTCCACTGCCAGGTCTTCCGTCTGCACCCGAGCTGGCTAAAGACTTTATCCGCCACATCTTCCGTCTTCATGGCCTGCCCCGTCACATCGTGTCGGATCGTGGGGTACAGTTCACTTCCCATTTCTGGAGAGCCACTTGTAAATTGCTGGACGTCACCCTGGACTTCTCCTCCGCTTACCACTCACAGTCTAATGGTCAAGTGGAGCGGATCAATCAGAACCTGACCAGTTACCTTCGGCACTTCGTTAATGCCCACCATTCTGACTGGGTGGATCTCCTGCCATGGGCCGAATTCTCGTACAACAATCACGAGAGCGAGTCTTCCTCCAAATCCCCGTTTTTTGTAGTCTACGGTCAGCATCCTCGGATCCCGTTTCCCGTCTCCACCTCGGCGGACAATCCGGCTGCGGAATCTCTTGTTAACAAATTTTCCTCCATATGGGAGAGTACCCGGTCCGCACTCCTTCTGTCATCCGAGCGTATGAAAAGACACGCTGACAAAAAACGTCTGGACCCTCCTCAATTCCGCCCTGGGGATAAAGTCTGGCTCTCGTCCAAATATGTCCGGCTCAAGATCCCTTCCTATAAGTTAGGGCCTCGGTTCATCGGCCCACTGGAGGTCATCAGTCAGATCAACCCGGTGGCCTATAAATTGAAACTCCCGGCCAACTTACGGATCCCTAACTCCTTCCATGTGTCTCTCCTCAAACCTGTGGTGCTTAACTCTTTTTCCAAGTCTACAGGTACGCCTCCTGCTCCGGTTTCTGCTGAGGACGAGTTTGAGGTAGAGAACATTCTTGCCACCAAAAGGGTAAGAGGAAAGACCTTTTTTCTGGTAGATTGGAAGGGGTTTGGTCCTGAGGAGAGAACGTGGGAGCCCCGGGAGAACATCCATGCCCCTCTCATCCTAGCTAAATTTCTATCTGGCCTAAAAAAGGGGGGGCCTAAAGGGGGGGGTACTGTAGCGCTGGCGTCCCTGCCCTCTGCTAGGCAGGGACGCTGCTCCCCTCACCGCTCTGCTCCGTGCCCGGCGTCCTCTCCCCGCTCTGCTGTCAGCGCGCGCTCCTTCCCGGCGTCCTCCTCCCGCTCTGCTCTCAGCGCGCGCTCCTTCCCGGCCCCTGTGCTTAGGGCGCGCGCGCGCGCGCTCCCCTCCTCTTAAAGGGGCCGCGCGCGCCGTCCTAAGGAGTCCCCGGCCAATGGCCGGAGGACTTCATCATATATAAGGCACCTCCTCCAAAATGGAGGTGCCCGAGCAATGTTGTTTGCACCTGTGTCTCACCTGTGCTTCAGCCCTCAGGTCCCGTTGCCAGTTACCTGCCAGTTACCTGCCAGTTACCTGCCAGTTTCCTGCCAGTTTCCTGCTAGTTACCTGCCTGATTCCTGCCTGAATACTTGTTACCTGCCTGCCTGCCTGAGGTCCGACGGTCTGCCTTACAACTCCGGTCAGTCTGTCTAAGGACCAACTTGTCCGCTCACCTGGGAGCGCACATCAGCTACCTGCCTGCTTGCCTGAGGTCCGACGGTCTGCCTTACAACTCCGGTCAGTCTGTCTATGGACCAGCTTGCCCGCTCACCTGGGAGCGCTTCTCCGTTACCTGCCTGCTTGCCAGCCCGGAGGCTCCGTTGTCACGTGCTGTGACCACCAGCTATCTCAGAGACTCTTGCCCGCTCACCTGGGAGCGCATCTCCGTTACCTGCCTGCTTGCCAGCCCGGAGGTCCCGTTGTCACGTGCGGTGACCACCAGCTATTCCAGAGACTCTTGCCCGCTCACCTGGGAGCGCTTCTCCGTTACCTACCTGCCTGCCAGCCCGGAGGTTCCGCCGTCACGTGCCGTGACCACCTGCTATTCCAGAGACTCTCGCTTGCTCACCTGGGAGCACACATCTACCATCTGCCTGCTAGCCTACCCGGAGGCTCCGCCATCACAGGTCGTACCTACCCCTTACCCAGAGACTGCCCTGATCACTTGCCGTAACTCCCTGTCCGTTCACCCAGAGACTGCCACCCGCTCCCTTACAAGGGCCGCCCCCTTGTATAGTAGCTCAGAGGTTCCGCCTCCCGGACCCGTTACACTCTGTAGTATTAATATGGGTCAGATCTTCACCCTGAAACAAATATTGTAAAAGTCACAGACAGATGGAGAACTCTAATCCGGCCATCTCCACCGTTCTCATTACACAAGTATAAAACATATAATACTGGTGGATAAAACAAGACTGAACACAAGACCTTCACAGCCATCTACACATCATAGGGGAGATCTCATGACACCTTCTCTCCATCTACCTGATGATCCTGAGAAACATTGGGATCTTCTTGTTTACAGTCCTGTGGAAGAAGAGGATGGGGACATCTCTCTGGTGTTGTCCTCTTACTGGATAGATCTGGAGGAAACACATACAGGGGACTGAATTCATTCTTTACATACAGATAATTATAGGCCGTGTGTATTTAGTCCTGTCTATTACCTGGTGATGTGAGGGGCTGGGGAACCTCCATCATGATGTCCTTGTACAGATCTTTGCGTCCTTCTAAATACTCCCACTCCTCCATGGAGAAATAGACAGCGACATCCTGACACCTTATAGGAACCTGACACATCAGGGGCGGACACAGACTGTAGTGGGCCCCTGTGCAAGAAATTTTTGGGGCCCCCCCCTGCCCTTCATAAGGCAACAAAGTTATGTAAACATAACCCCCCCATGTGCATCTCTCATCCCCCCCCATGTGCATCTTTCATCGCCCCCCATGTGCATCTTTCATCGCCCCCCATGTGCATCTCTCATCCCCCCCATGTGCATCTCTCATCCCCCCCCATGTGCATCTCTCACCCCCCCCATGTGCATCTCTCACCCCCCCCCATGTGCATCTCTCATCCCCCCCGTGCATCTCATCCCCCCCGTTCCTAGTTAATTAATTGTATTTAAAAAAAATAAAACTTGTTATACTTACCCCCATGCGATCCCTGCAGAATCCTGGCGCTCGTCCACGTCGCTGCCACCAGGTTCTCCTGACGTTCGGCCATGTGACGGCGGCACATACATAGCCAGCAGCTTTTGTTTTGGCCAAAAGATTTTTAAAGCCGCCACCACGATAAGGTAGACTCTTCTGGCCGGGCCCTACTCTAACCTATTAAAATTTTCTTAAAACATCCAATACTCTTTTTAGATATATTTTTATTTCGTTTTCTTTAAGGGAATGTGTCATATACATTTTTTTTTAAATGACCAATAATACCACATACAGGGAATACCGCCACACCATGACCAGACCACATATTACCACAACATAGTGACCGAATAATACCACACAGAAGGAAGAAAAACTGCCACACCATGACCAGACCACATATTACCACCACATTACTAATATTACCATAAGTGTCATTATACACGGGAGCTCTATACATGGTATGTATAATTTAAGTGTCCAGGTAATCTAGTGATCACCAGTGACATTATACACAGGAGCTCTGTATATAGTGTCAGTGTACAGGTAATACAGTGATCACCAGTGACATTATACACAGGAGCTCTGTATATAGTGTCAGTGTACAGGTAATACAGTGATCACCAGTGACATTATACACAGGAGCCCGGTACATAGTATATAGTGTAAGTGTACATGTAATACACTGACTCACTGGTGACGTCTCTAGGTGAAGTCCTTCAGCTACGCTTTTCTCCTTCATCCAGCACAGACCGCCATCACGTCTTCCAGCCAGGACTCGTCTCTGCATAAAATAACACAGTTATCTAGAGCACATTCCCCAACTTCTACATTACGCAGCTGAATACAGACGTGCACCCACCATTAATATATAGTTATTATGCCACCCACCATTCCAAATATAAATTGTAATCCACCACGGTGCCCCCATTAACTGTAAATAGGCACTTAATATATAATTTAATTAGAACCTCTACTCTTTCCACCAATTTGTTACCAGTTACACTCCTGCATCCGCAACGCCCCTTACTCTATACTTCCTGCTCCCCGCATTCATTATTTACATGCACCCCCTGCCCCAATTCATTATATCATGTCCGTGCTCTCCCCACCCCATCATCATTTACTCTCCCCCACCCCACATTCATTATGTGCAGCTCATTATCCCCCTACTCCCAATTCCCCCATGTGCAGCTCATTTTCTCCCAATTCCCCCATGTGCAGCTCTCATCCCCCCCATGTGCACATCTCTCATCCCCCTCCCCATGTGCATCTCTCATCCCCCCACATGTGCAGCTCTCACCACCCCCCCCATGTGCAGCTCTCTCATCCCCCACATGTGCACCTCTCTCATCCCCCTCCCCCACATGTGCACCTCTCTCATCCCCCTCCCCCACATGTGCACCTCTCATCCCCCTCCCCCCATGTGCATCTCCCATTCCCCCCCCATGTGCACCTCTCTCATCCCCCTACCCCCATGTGCATCTCCCATTCCCCCCCCATGTTCATCTCCCATTCCCCCCCCATATGTGCATCTCCCATTTCCCCCCCCCTCCATATGTGCATCTCCCATTTCACCCCCCCATATGTGCATCTCCCATTTCCCCCCCCCATATGTGCATCTCCCATTTCCCCCCCCATATGTGCATCTCCCATTTCCCCCCCCATATGTGCATCTCCCATTCCCCTTCCCCCCCATGTGCATCTCCCATCCCCCCCCCCCATATGTGCATCTCCCATTCCCCTTCCCCCCCATGTGCATCTCCCATTTCCCCCCACTCCTAGTTAATTGTATTTAAAAAAAAAAAATAAAACTTGTTATACTTACCCCCATGCGATCCCTGCAGAATCCTGGCGCTCGTCCAAATCGCTGACACCAGGTTCTCCTGACTTCCGGTCATGTGACGGCGCGGTCACATGACCGGAAGTCAGGGGAATCATAAAGGCGCTGCCGCAGCAGAGCAGCGCAGCGCTGATGTCCCGGACCCGGCGCTTAGCATGGGGCCGGGGGCCCCATGAGGAGAGAGACGCACAAGAGGGGGGGCTCCGAGGGGGCCCCTACCGGCCGGGCCCCATACTGGAGTCAGGGCAGTCATGCCCTGATGGCGGCCCTGCTGGAGGCTGGAGGGGCCCCCTCTCCCTCGGGGCCCCCGTTCAATGAACCGGCTGCACGGTCGGTAGTTCCGCCCCTGTGACACATACAATGATACAGTCATCCCCCAATCCTTAATAGTGTTACTGTATAATGTCCCAGCATTCCCAGCAGTGTCACCTCTCCAGTCAGCAGCTCAATCATCTTGTAGGTGAGTTCTAGGATCTTCTGGTCATTGATGTCCTCATGTATCAGGGGGTGAGGTGGAGGCTCCGTGATTGGGCTCAGGGGTCTTCCCCATCCCTCAGACACAGGGGCCTGACAGCGCCCACTAGAGGTCTTCTTCACTACTGTGTAATCCTGGTTATGGAGAGACACATTAATAAATCTCACTCCAGACATTTCCAGAGTCCTCACCTCTCCAGTTCTGTCCATCTGTTACTCCCATAGATAAGAATGATGTAATGTGACGTCATCAGAATCTCTCACCTCTCCAGTAAGCCGGAAGAGGATCTCTAGGGTGAGGTGTAATATCCTCTCCGCCATCTTCTCTCTGTCCATATCCATCCTTGATGGGTAAATCAGGAAAATTCTCTTATATAGAAGATCTTCACTGAGAGGATCTGATATTGTAGAGATCTGAATGAGAAGAAGATGAGCCGATGTAACATCATAAAAATCCTGGGTAATAATACAATTACTGGAGAGAATAAGGAAAACATATGAGGAGATTTATTATTATACAGTATTTAGTTTTCTTCCTTACATCTAGTAATAAAACCTATATATTTTAGGCCACAGACAACAAGCAGTTCCTTCCTTTGAGTCTGCAGCTGAAGACGTTTCTCATAGACTCATCTTCCATAAAGTGAATTCTCTAATCATTTATTGACACTGGAATCGGCATTAGCAATACTGCAGGAGATATTCATTACACGTGACATGAGAAATAGCTACTTCATGAAGAAGACGACATCTTCATCTTCTACTTTGGCTCGGGAACATATTTGGCCAGAGTCCTGTCACTGACTACATCACCCCCGGCCGTCTATATAAATGTTTCCCGTCTTCCCCGGACTGTAATCTTCTATCACATGACATCTCATGTCTGATTCACACACAGAAGTTTGAGGCACTTATAAAAGCTTATTTGTTTGCACAAATACCGAGGACAGAAATTTTTTGAAACCAAAGTCTCTTTGTACAGTGTTTTATGGGATTTATTTCTGGCCTTCAGCTTTCCTATATGACAAGAAAAGACACCAGAAAAAAGGCAGATATTAAAATGTTGCAACAGAAAATTGGCACCAACAATTCTTGTAAAAAGAAAAAAAAAACATGAAATATTTTTTTTTTTTAAATTAACTCTTTTGGGCATCAAAACAGAGATGTACACTGCAGGGGTGGCACAGATGCGGCTGTAACAAAAACCCTGGCAGTTTAACCACTTACTGCTGTCAAAAGCAAACATGGCATCTCAGAAGGTTTGACAGAGTTCGGCTCAATGCCCCTTCTCCCTCAAGTACTCGATAGTATGGGGCCTGCAATGTACGAAAGTCTATTAGGTCGGGCCAAAGGGAATGTCCAATAAGTTACCTTTTAACACCCTCATACACATTAGACTAAAGTTGCATGAAAGCACTGATTTCGGGGAATTTGGTTGACTATATAATGTATTTGGGGGCCTGAATTTCACAAGCTAATCTGTTTGTTCTCCTGTAGATAATCCTCCACTAGAGGAGTCTGAAGGCGACTCTCTCATACAGACCACAGGAAAGTTGGAATATTTGTGTGTATGGGGGAGTAGGGAGAGATAGCCATCTGCCAAATGACCGTTCGGCCAATATCTATCATGTGTATAGGGCCGTTAGTATTACACTGACAGGGATAATACAGTAGTACAGAGCATCACCTGAGCAATCAGAGGCTTGTTTTTGTATGATCACACTAATGAGAGTTGGTTAACAAAGGTTTAACGTGAATAAAGATATCACAGTTTTGGCAACAAGAAATATCCATCACTGTTGGCAAAACAGACTCACTACACAATGTTAAGTCACGTCCATAACAACTTTATTATACTCTATTATCCTATACACGGTGACGTAGATAGACATCACAAGTCCTACAGCAACATCTCTAATTGGGCCCCACCAACCTTAAAAAGGAGTATAATATATATACAGTACAGACCAAAAGTTTGGACACACCTTCTCATTTAAAGATTTTTCTGTATTTTCATGACTATGAAAATTGCACATTCACACTGAAGGCATCAAAACTATGAATTAACACATGTGGAATTATATACTTAACAAAAAAGTGTGAAACAACTGAAAATATGTCTTATATTCTAGGTTCTTCAAAGTAGCCACCTTTTGCTTTGATGACTGCTTTGCACACTCTTGGCATTCTCTTGATGAGCTTCAAGAGGTAGTCACCGGAAATGGTTTTCACTTCACAGGTGTGCCCTGTCAGGTTTAATAAGTGGGATTTCTTACCTTATAAATGGGGTTGGGACCATCAGTTGTGTTGTGCAGAAGTCAGGTAGATACACAGCTGATAGTCCTACTGAATAGACTGTTAAAATTTGTATTATGGCAAGAAAAAAGCAGCTAAGTAAAGAAAAACGAGTGGCCATCATTACTTTAAGAAATGAAGGTCAGTCAGTGCAAAAAATTGGTAAAACTTTGAAAGTGTCCCCAAGTGCAGTTGCAAAAACCATCAAGCGCTACAAATAAACTGTCTCACATGAGGACCGCCCCAGGAAAGGAAGACCAAGAGTCACCTCTGCTTCTGAGGATAAGTTTATCCGAGTCACCAGCCTCAGAAATCGCAGGTTAACAGCAGCTCAGATTAGAGACCAGGTCAATGCCACACAGAGTTCTAGCAGCAAACACATCTCTACAACAACTGTTAAGAGGAGACTTTGTGCAGCAGGCCTTCATGGTAAAATAGCTGCTAGGAAACCACTGCTAAGGACAGGCAACAAGCAGAAGAGACTTGTTTGGGCTAAAGCACACAAGGAATGGACATTTGACCAGTGGACATCTGTGCTTTGGTCTGATAAGTCCAAATTTGAGATCTTTGGTTCCAACCACCGTGTCTTTGTGCGACGCAGAAAAGGTGAACGGATGGACTCTACATGCCTGGTTCCCACCGTGAAGCATGGAGGAGGAGGTGTGATGGTGTGGGGGTGCTTTGCTGGTGACACTGTTGGGGATTTATTCAAAATTGAAGGCATACTGAACCAGCATGGCTACCACAGCATCTTGCAGCGGCATGCTATTCCATCCGGTTTGCGTTTAGTTGGACCATCATTTATTTTTCAACAGGACAATGACCCCAAACACACCTCCAGGCTGTGTAAGGGCTATTTGACCAAGAAGGGAGTGATGGGGTGCTGCGCTAGATGACCTGGCCTCCACAGTCACCAGACCTGAACCCAATCGAGATGGTTTGGGGTGAACTGGACCGCAGAGTGAAGGCAAAAGGGCCAACAAGTGCTAAGCATCTCTGGGAGCTCCTTCAAGATCGTTGAAAGACCATTTCCGGTGACTACCTCTTGAAGCTCATCAAGAGAATGCTAAGAGTATGCAAAGCAGTTATCAAAGCAAAAGGTGGCTACTTTGAAGAAACTAGAATATAAGACATATTTTCAGTTGTTTCACACTTTTTTGTCAAGTATATAATTCCACATGTGTTAATTCATAGTTTTGATGCCTTCAGTGTGAATGTTCAATTTTCATAGTCATGAAAATACAGAAAAATCTTTAAATGAGAAGGTGTGTCCAAACTTTTGGTCTGTACTGTATATATAACATAATAAACATCTGTAATGTAATCAAGAATCCACATTGTGACTTTAGTTTCGTCCAAATTTTTCATATTAATACAGGAAGGAGAAGAAGAGCAGAGAGAAAAGAAGAAATTCAGGCAAAAAAGGAAGGGACTAAAAGAGAAAAGTAGACAGGGGGGAGGGGGATTGGGAAGGGGAGTGGGGAGAAGGGAAAAAAAAAAAAAAAAAGAGGAAAAAATCACACCCCAGTCTAGGACAACCGTTTGAACAAAAATCCCCCAATGGCGATCATGTCTGAGAGTCGAGCTGCACAAGGCTTCCATATTCATTAGATTGCTTCAATTAAATCCAATAGAACCACGTTTTATAGAAGACCTCATATCTATTGTAGAGAGAAGCCGTCAAATCCTCCATGTACATTAAATCATTGACCTTAGAAATCCAGAGGGACGGGCTAGGTGGATTAACTTTCTTCCATAACAACGGAATACAAGCTCTGGCAGCCTTCACCAAAAATCTTAATAGGGAACGTTTGTAGGAGGAAATAGAAGTCTCACCGAGCTGTAGAAGGAATAGTTCAGGACTAGTGTTGAGCGAGTATGTTCTATTAACCCTTTCGCCGAGTATGCTCTGGCCGAGCTCCGAGTATTTATAGCTGCTCAGTGATAAGGTTAAATCGCTCCCGTGTGCATGATTTGCTACTGTTTGACAGCTTTATTACATGTGAGGATGATGCGCCCCCAGGGCCGTGGGGTACTCGGCAGCCGGGCCTCTATGGATGCCGGTGGGGTTGGATATCACGGTGGCTGGCCCGGTCAGTGGCCCAGGGCGGTCACCCAAAAGGGGAATTATTTATAGGGGATTTGTAAAGTGTTCGTGACGCCACCTGTGGAATGCGGCTAAAGGGAGCCGCCGCTGCGGAGCAGTCCTCTGAGGCAGATGGTAGGGCAGCTTGTGATGGAACGGCTCCCCACAGGTGGAGCGGGCCTCAGGGCAGCATGGGGTAATGGATGGTGGTACAGGGGAGAGACGGCCAGGGCGGTTCAGGAAGAAATGACGGACACTCACACGGGGGTTCGCTTCAGTACCTTTACTGGTGTAGATGCAGGTATGGTCCAGGGTACTCGGTAGGCAGGGTGCACTTCTGGACTCTCACCAGTGAGTGGGTACAGGGCCCCCTGATCCATTACTTCCACTTGCTAAGCTTCTGACCTGCCTGGAGCTAGGCCTGGCTTAATTACTGTCTCTCTCTCTTGCACCTGCTGACCTGGTGGTAGGGCCTTCTCTTGGAGATCACTCTCCCTGGACGCTGGGGCCGCCGTGATTCCTAGCCCTGGTACAATAGTCAGCGTTGGTCGACCTGGGACTTGTAGTCCTCCAGGTATCCGGTGGTCCCTACTGGGTATAAAGGGGCCCCGTAGGCACGGACCCAGTGTCCGGTGTATAGTTTGGGATGAGCCTGGTACACTCCTCTGCCCCCTCGACTCTTCTCTCCTTTCCTCCTTACCGTCGGCCACCCTCAGGGCCCTCACTAGGCTTCAACTCGTGCTGTAGGCCTTGGCTCGCCTAAGCACAGCAGCCTGCGTGCTGCCTCTTCACTGATCTCCTAGCGTCAGCACACTCTCAGACTAAACACTGCACTCAACTGCCTGGCTCCACCCTCCATATATATATCCCTAACAGGCTCCCTCTGGTGGTGTGAGGTGGTAGGGTGGAGGTGTGTTAATGTGTGAGGGCCTCTTGTGGAGAAGTCCATCCATGCACCCTACTGGGTTCTGTGGCACCCGTGGGCAGCAGGGCACCACAAGGAATGTCTATTTCTTACACATTCCTCACATGTAATAAAGCTGTCAAACAGTTGCAAATCATGCACACGGGAGCGATTTAACCTCATCACCGAGCAGATATAAATACTCGGAGCTCGGCCCGAGCATACTCGGACAGAACATACTCGCTCAACCCTATTCAGGACCCATTTCAGATGAAATGCCTGTAATCGACCTGATAATGCTTTTCACTTTAGTCCAGAACAGTTGTAAAACCGGACAAGACCAAAAGATATGAAGGAAATCTCTCTCGTCTGATCCACATCTCCAACACTTAGGGTCAATAGAGGGGAACATTTTGTTCAACTTATCCGGGACCCTGTACCACCTTCAAAGGAGTTTGAAATTTGCTTCCGGAAGCCGAGAACTTATGGAAGATTTATGCGCTAAGGACAGCACCTTTTCCCTTTGTTCCATGGAGAGAGTGATACCCAAGTCCTCTTCCCATTGTGTTAAAAATCTGGGAGGAAGCTGATCCATTGCGTTAGTTAGCATTGAGTGTATGGAGAAAAGTGCATGACGAATCACCCCCTTACCCATGCAAAGATTAACAAACGCGGAAGGGGTTCGTGTATATTGAGCGTAATTTGGAAGGGAGTGAACAAAGTGACGCAGTTGGAGAGAATGCCATGTGCCCAGTTGTAAGGGATCAGTAATCGCTTGAAGTGCCTCTAAAGAAGGCCAATCATTATCTACGCCAATCTGGAAAGCCCTAAACCTTCCCTGAGAAATCCAAAGTCTAAAAACAGGATCTGACAAACCAGTGGAGAAGTCCGGAGAGCCGATAGTAGGCGATAAAGGAGATGGAATGGGAAGGAGAAGTTTGCGTATCTCTGGTCTGGAGCAGCAGTAGAGTGTAGCAATAATTGTGGGATGAGATTTCAGTGAAGATTGTGAAAAGAAAGGTACCCAGGGGAGAGAAGCTAAAGTGGCCTCTGAAAAGCTTTGTTCTATTTGTACCCATGGCTTCGCCGAGGCATGCTTACACCAATCTATAACTCTAGACATAAGAGCAGATAAATAGTATGTTTTTACATCCGGAAGGCCCAAGCTTCCCCGACTTTTTGGTTTACATAGAAGGGATCGCTGGAGTCTAGCTGGTTTGTTAGCCCATATGAAACCTATTTGCAAGGACACGATAGATTTAAAAAAGAGCTAGGGATTTTAATGGGAAGAGTTTGAAAGAGATATAATATGTGAGGGAGGATATTCATTTTAAGAATTTCACATCTGCCAAACAAAGTAAAGTAAAGTTAAGATCATTTTGAACAATTAACTTTAGTGTTCTGGAGCAATGGTAAGAAATTAAGTTTGAAGATGGAATTAATATCAGCAGAGAGGAGAATGTCTAAATACTTCAGGGACTGAGATGACCAACAAAATTTGATTGAATTCTTTAATGAGGAAACTAATTTCAAAGGGAGATTTATATTCAAAAGCCTCTGACTTAGTTAAGTTGATTTTAAAATTAGACAAAAATGCATATTTTTAAATTCCAACATCAAGCTAGAGAGAGATACAATCAGGTTAGTTATGAAGAATCACAGGTCATCCGCATAGGCTGCAATTTTGTAAGAGATATTTTGAATCTTTAGACCCATAATGTCTGGGTTAGACCGGATACACCAAAGGAAGTGAGGATAAAGATTAGGGGGCTGAAGGGAGATCTGCAACCCGATAGATTTCAACACCTCCTACATGAACAACCAGTTGACCCGGTCAAAGACCCTTTCGGCATCTGTGGATAAGAGCATCAAAGGGGTGCCATCCAATTTGGCCCTATAAATAAGATTCAAGGCCTTGGTGGTGTTGTCCCTTGCTTCTCTTTTGGGCATAAAGCCCGCCTGGTCAGGGTGAATAATGTCTCAGAATAAGGAGACATAAAGTCTCAGGTTTCACCTCAATGTACACTGTTCATGTGTCTCACTAATGGGATGTCACAGTCATGGTATATATTGCCCAAATGCTCCCCCACTCTCTTCCTAGACTATCTCTTGGTCTTGCCTATATAGTCTAGGGGGCAGGTGCATGTAGCCATAAATAAAAGTCCGTGGAGGAACTTGAGAAAGATTTACATGGTCTCATCCAATTACATGTACAACTTTCTCCACATCTAAAGAAACCACAGACTCTTCTATCTAGCCAAGTCCCCTAGGAAGCCGGTTTTTTATAGACTCTATGCACTAAACAGTCTCTAATTGACCGACACTTTCTAAAAGTTATTGTGGGAGACGATCCCAGAACACCCTCAGATCTGGGTCAGCCCCAAGCATACCCCAATGTTTTCTGAGGATATTAAAGATACAGTCGCTCTGATTGTCATAAATTCCTAATACTCGTGTTATCCCATCTTTTCTTGGTCTCTTGGTTAGGTATGGAGGAGTGTCTGTCTTTCCCGATTTTCAGCAATTGATTGTGTGGAATACAAAATGTACTGTAGGTACCTTCTTCGCTGAATCTGGTGTTCATGTCTATTGCCTGTATATTAAAATCTGTGACACTTGAACAGTTCCTTCTCAACCGTAAAAATTGGCCTTTGGGTATTCCTTTTTTAGGGGGATGGGGTGGTGGCTATCCCACTTCAATAGTTTATTAATGCTTGAATGTTTATAGTATATGAAAGTCCCTAGGGTCCCATCCCGTTCTTTCTTGATTGGTACATCCAGGAAAGGCAACTGGTTATAACTAAACTCAGGCCCACTCTATTGATGTTGAGTTCCCTGACAAATTCAAAAAATTGTTCACTCGTCCCTGACCAGTTGATAAAAGTGTTGTCTATATATCTATACCATACCCCAATATGTGGATGCCACCACTTATGATCATCCCTGAATATTGTGGATTCCTCCCACCAGCCCAGGAATAGATTAGCATATGAGGGGGCACAGGGGATCCCCATCGCAGTACCCCTGAGCTGGTGGAAGTACTTCCTGTCAAAAAGAAAGAAGTTATGAGTAAGAGTGAGTGAATTTTAGAAGATCCTCCATGAAGTCATTATGTCTGCTATACTCTACTGATCTCGATTTCAAGAAATGTCTTACTCCTCTGATATCATCCTCATGCGGTATATTACTGTACAAAGCCTCGATATCTAGTAAGGCCTGCTCCCCTACATGCATGTATACATGCTCGAGGGTCTACATGTAGGGGAGCAGCCAAAGGGAAAACCATTTTCCCGAGGGATTATTCCAACTGTAAAACCTCAGGCGGTACTGTGGGCGCATTATACATACTGCATAAGGGGCATAATAGGAGCATTGCACTGTGTGGGGGCATCATACGTACTGCATAAGGGGTATAATGGGGCATTACACCGTGTGCGGGCATCATACATCCTGCATAAGGGGCATAATGGGGGATTACACTGTTTGGGGGCATCACACATACTGCATAAGGGGCATAATGGGGGCATTACACTGTGTGGGGGCATCATACATCCTGCATAAGGGGCATAATGGGGGCATTACACTGTGGGGCAGTAAAGGGGCCCTGTACTATGAGAACAATACGTTTCCTCCCTTCCTGTCTCCATAGTTGGGTCGTATGTACCTATTACAGGAAACAGAACAAAAACCTTATGATTCTTATAAAGGGGCAACACAAGACCCCAAAAGAGTCTCCGAGCTGAAGGGGTTAATGCCCCCTGCGCTCAATAATGGGGGTCTCCACATACCTCCACCTGCAGAGCCGCCACCACATATATGGCTGCTCTGTGCGCACAGGAGCTGTGATGAGGTCACAGGAGGGGAGGAGTCAGGGGTCACATGATCAGGGGCCTCAGTGGATGCAGGACTCTGCTGTGCGGGTTGTCATGGTGCTGGATGAGCTGAAGTTTATGTGTGGGGACAGGAAGGGTTTACAGTGTGGATGTAGCAGAGCTGCGTGTGTACGAGGTGTACGGAGCAGAGCCGCGTGTGTACGAGGTGTACGGAGCGGAGCCGCGTGTGTACGAGGTGTACGGAGCAGAGCCGCGCGTGTACGAGGTGTACGGAGCGGAGCCGCGTGTGTACGAGGTGTACGGAGCAGAGCCGCGTGTATACGAGATGTACGGAGCAGAGTCGTGTGTGTGTACGAGGTGTACAGAGCAGAGCCGCGTGTACGAGGTGTACGGAGCAGAGCCGCGTGTACGAGGTGTACGGAGCTGCGTGTACGAGGTGTACGGAGCGGAGCCGCCTGTGTACGAGGTTTACGGAGCAGAGCTGTGTGTGTACGAGGTGTACGGAGCAGAGCCGCGTGTGTACAAGGTGTACGGAGCGGAGCCGCGTGTGTACTAGGTGTACGGAG
This sequence comes from Phyllobates terribilis, assembly GCF_046119375.1. Taxonomy (NCBI): domain Eukaryota; kingdom Metazoa; phylum Chordata; class Amphibia; order Anura; family Dendrobatidae; genus Phyllobates; species Phyllobates terribilis. The sequence continues at coordinate 4,271,017 of NW_027362807.1, read as the reverse complement.
CAGAGCCGCATGTGTACGAGGTGTACGGAGCGGAGCCGCGTGTGTACGAGGTGTACAGAGCGGAGCCGCGTGTGTACGAGGTGTACGGAGCAGAGCCGTGTGTGTACTAGGTGTACGGAGCGGAGCCGTGTGTGTACGAGGTGTACGGAGCGGAGCCGCGTGTGTACGAGGTGTACGGAGCGGAGCCGCGTGTGTACGAGGTGTACGGAGCAGAGCCGTGTGTGTACTAGGTGTACGGAGCGGAACAAGTGTGTGTACGAGGATTTACGGAGCGGAGCCGTGTGTGTACGAGGTGTACGGAGCGGAGCCGCGTGTGTACGAGGTGTACGGAGCGGAGCCGCGTGTGTACGAGGTGTACGGAGCGGAGCTGTGTGTGTACCAGGCGTACGGAGCGGAGCCGCGTGTGTAGGAGGTGTACGGAGCAGAGCCGCGTGTGTACGAGGTGTACGGAGCGGAGCCGCGTGTGTACGAGGTGTACGGAGCAGAGACGTGTGTGTACGAGGTGTAGGGAGCGGAACAAGTGTGTGTACGAGGATTTACGGAGCGGAGTCTTGTGTGTACGAGGTGTACGGTGTGGCGACACGTGTGTACGAGGTGTACGGAGCAGAGCCGCGTGTGTACGAGGTGTACGGAGCGGAGCCGCGTGTGTAGGGAGCGGAGCCGCATGTGTACGAAGTGTACGGAGCAGAGAGGAGTGTGTACGAGGTGTATGGAGCCGTGTGTGTACAGAGCCGTGTGTGTACAGAGCCATGTATGTACGGAGCCATGTGTGTACGATGTGTACAGAGCGGAGCCGTGTGTATGGAGTGGAGCCGTATATATACGAGGTGTATGGAGCGGAGCTGCGTGTGTACGGAGCCATGTGTGTACGGAGCCGTGTGTACGCTGTATACAGCTGTATACTCCCTAGGTTCGGTCGGAGACACCGCGGCTCTTTATCAGACTGTAGAAGAACTGACACTGGACACTTGGTAAAGCTGCGCTCGGACATTTCTTGTTTCTCGCACAGATATTGATAACATAAGATGGAGTCAGACGAACCCTCCTACAAAACCTGATAACAAAGTCATTACTACAGGACTGGATGAGAAAGAGATTTATTCTACAAGAAACGCTGGGGCCACAAATGAGAGAATTCGGGCCCCCAGCGTGTTAGTGTTGAGGAGAGCCATAGGCTCAAATACTTAATTAACCTCAAGACATAGGAGATTGAGAGAAAAGACCCACAAAGTGTATTATTTCACCTTACATAAGCTTGTTTAGATCTAAAGATGGCTGCCATCTCCTGTTTCATCACATCATGCTCTGTTCTGGGAGGAAGCTGCATTCTATAGGACTAACCAACCACAGAGCGACACATCGCATGGATCACGCCCCCTGATGACCACATAGACCAACCCACCCTGATAACCTTATGGACTACGCCCCCTGATTACCTCATTGACCACACCCCCTGATGACCTAATGGATCACGCCTCCTGATGACCTCATAGACCACGTCCCCTGGACTAACCAATCAATACATCTAGTTACTCACATTCTGGGGCTAACCGAGCCCATATACAGAGTTTATATAAATCTATGTTGGAGTTGAATAAAGGACACTTGGAGCTGTGCCATAGCTGATCAAGGAGGGCTTACATCCGACTGTGTGTGTGTCTGATGTTATTCTTTCTTGCATGCACTTGATCATATCCATTAGGCCAGGAGCAGGCAACTAGTGAATATACCAAAGTGTTCACCCTAACATTTTTGGTGCCCAACGTGGGGCCAGCAGAGGGAAAGCCCTATACCTTTAGGACCGGCGAGTGGAACGGCAGGACGCACTGAATACTCCGAGCCAGGAGACTGATCACCTCCATAACCAAACACGGTAAGTCTGCTGATTTTTATAATCTGTAGTAGTTTCCCATGTTCCTCTGGGTATCCTGTGCAGATTGCCTGACTGTGTCCGGTTTTCGAGGTATCTGTAACACGGCAGAAGGGTCTCTCCGCTGCTGGCCATTTAACTGCGGAAGAACCGTCACGTGCTCAGTTGCCTGCTGCCTGTTATGTGTCGTGTTGAGGGGAGATTGACTGGTATTTAAAGGGAGCAAGTGAGTCTTTGAGTGGTGTCTGGAGAAGTAAAGGATATTGGCTATCGTACAGTTCACGTTTGTCGCCTGTGATATGATCTTCAGTTCTGGTGGAGAAAGTAGGGGTACTTAGCCTGGAGTGAGTGACTCGGCCCGGAGCCTAGTAAATTGAGTTTCGGCACGTAGCCTAGAGTGAGTGACTCGGTAAGGGGCCTGGTAATTGGATTAGTAAATTGAGTTTCGGCACATAGCCTAGTGTGAGTGACTGGCCTCGGGCCGGGTAATTGGATTAATACGAGGTGTTTTATTTTTTTATATGGAAATCAGACAGGCTGGACGGAGACAGAAAGTGTGTGCTGCAGACTCAGTTTTCCTTTAGAATCTTAGGTTTGAGTCATTCTCCCCCGTCTTATTGTTTGTTTTGTGTTTATCTTGGTCTATATAGAGAAGATGGAGAAATTAATGCAGTTTTGTCGTATTGGTACTAAGCCAAATTCAGATGGCAAGTTGGACCCATGTGCATTAGTAGCGACTCGTGAAGGGAAAAGTCATGTAAAACAATGTAAAAAGCTTATGAAGTTGTGTGGAATGCCTGAAGGGTGGGGGGGTTACAACCCCTGGAGTGGAAGAGTGTATTAAAAGAAAGAAAAGGTACTCTAGAAGATAATCTACTGCTAGGGCATGGGAAAGAGTCTCTGAAAGTTTGTATAGAGAAAATTGGGTAGAAGAGGAAAGGAAAAAGAAGGACAGAGTTTTGAGTTATGTGGCGGCGGCCATCTTGGAATGTTGCCCCAGATTATACAAACTGAGCCATATCATCATGTAACTGATGTATAGTAGATCTGGCTAAATCGAGTGAGGCACAATCCAGGAATATAAACACGACTTTTGGTGCTGAACATACTAGGCCAATGCTACACACCACAAGACCAGATCCTTTTTACCCAGTAATGATCACTATTGGCCAGTACTATACTCCTTTGGGAAGTGAACAGGCTTTACCCGTGTTCCCTGTCACAACGGTGTCCAGTGGGCCACCAACCCTTTCACCTAACACTCCCATCGTGAGCCCAGCTATTCTCCCACCTGGATCATCCCCAGCACCGACCCTTTCCACTGTCACTTCCACTGGCAACTCAGCCGCACGTCCACACGAGTTACTTCAAGCAGCGACCTCTCCTCGCAACACTTCCGCTACAACAGCTAGCCTTAGGAAGTGATACTCTTGTAAATTATGTCATTGCCCTCACTAAAGAATTGTCAGTAACACATGCACGAGTTTTGTCATCGATTCCAGATCCAGATTTCAGTGAAGGTACTCACACTTTCCAGCCTGGTGACTACGTGCTGGTAAAGAAGTTCACCAGAAGGACATCCCTTGAGTTGAGATTTGAGGGTCCCTATCAAGTGCTCCTGACCACTCCTACTTCAGTCAAACTTGAAGGAAGACCGACGTGGATACATGCCTCCCACTGTAAGAAGTTCATGCCTCCATCAGAACCTTCTACATAATGTTGCATATCCTTTACTTTGTGTGTTGTGCCATTCTATACTCATATGTAGGAGCACAACAGGTCGCAATCACCCAAGCAAGGGGGGTGATCACGTTCTGCTACAACACCACAGCACACGTTGCTTCTTTCAAATTTGATTATTGCGATGTAGTACAGTGTGATAATCAATGGGTTTCCTCACCCTCCGCAATGAGTCAACCGGCACAGCTGAGATCAGGGCAACAATATATATGTGTTACAGGAGATGGATGGGGACAAACTTGTAGTTCATGGAGGGCGGTAGGGTGGAACACTGGTGAAGATTGGGGGTATAGACCAAACACAGCCTTAAATAAACAAGATCCACAGGATAAATTCCTACTTACTAGGATGACACTTTTTCATACAAAAGTTCTTAAGCCTTGTGATACCATCAGCCAATGTAATCCTTTAATCCTCAACCTGGAGAACCATCAACCTGGCGATAAGGGCACCTATCTGTTGGGTACACATGTACAGTACAGACCAAAAGTTTGGACACACCTCATTTAAAGATTTTTCTGTATTTTCATGACTTTGAAAATTGTACATTAACACTGAAGGCATCAAAACTATGAATTAACATATGTGGAATTATATACTTAACAAAAAAGTGTGAAACAACTGAAAATGTCTTATATTCTAGGTTCTTCAAAGTAGCCACCTTTTGCTTTGATGATTGCTTTGCACCCTCTTGGCATTCTCTTGATGAACTTCAAGAGGTAGTCACCGGAAATGGTTTTCACTTCACAGGTGTCCCCTGTCAGGTTTAATAAGTGGGATTTCTTGCCTTATAAATGGGGTTGGGACCATCAGTTGTGTTGTGCAGAAGTCAGGTGGATACACAGCTGATAGTCCTACTGAATAGACTGTTAGAATTTGTATTATGGCAAGAAAAAAGCAGCTAAGTAAAGAAAAACGAGTGGCCATCATTACTTTAAGAAATGAAGGTCTGTCAGTCCGAAAAATTGGGCAAACTTTGAAAGTGTCCCCAAGTGCAGTTGCAAAAACCATCAAGCGCTACAAAGAAACTGGCTCACATGAGGTCCGCCCCAGGAAAGGAAGACCAAGAGTCACCTCTGCTTCTGAGGATAAGTTTATCCAAATCACCAGCCTCAGAAATCGCAGGTTAACAGAAGCTCAGATTAGAGACCAGGTCAATGCCACACAGAATTCTAGCAGCAGACACATCTCTACAACAACTGTTAAGAGGAGACTTTGTGCAGCAGGCCTTCATGGTAAAGCAGCTGCTAGGAAACCACTGCTAAGGACAGGCAACAAGCAGAAGAGACTTGTTTGGGCTAAAGAACACAAGGAATGGACATTAGACCAGAGGAAATCTGTGCTTTGGTCTGATGAGTCCAAATTTGAAATCTTTGGTTCCAACCACCGTGTCTTTGTGCAACGCAGAAAAGGTGAACAGATGGACTCTACATGCCTGGTTCCCATAGTGAAGCATGGAGGAGGAGGTGTGATGGTGTAGGGGTGCTTTGCTGGTTACACTGTTGGGGATTTATTCAAAATTGAAGGCATACAGAACCAGCATGACTACCACAGCATCTTGCAGCGGCATGCTATTCCATCCGGTTTGCGTTTAGTTGGACCATCATTTATTTTTCAACAGGACAATGACCCCAAACACATCTCCAGGCTGTGTAAGGGCTATTTGACCAAGGAGGAGAGTGATGGAGTGCTAAGCCAGATGCCTTGGCCTCCACAGTCACCAGACCTGAACCCAATCGAGATGGTTTGGGGTGAGCTGGACCGCAGAGTGAAGGCAAAAGGGCCAACAAGTGCTAAGCATCTCTGGGAACTCCTTCAAGATTGTTGGAAGACCATTTCCGGTGACTACCTCTTGAAGCTCATCAAGAGAATGCCAAAAGTGTGCAAAGCAGTCATCAAAGCAAAAGGTGGCTACTTTGAAGAACCTAGAATATAAGACATATTTTCAGTGGTTTCACACTTTTTTGTTAAGTATATAATTCCACATGTGTTAATTCATAGTTTTGATGCCTTCAGCGTAAATGTACAATTTTCATAGTCATTAAAATACAGAAAAATCTTTAAATGAGACGGTGTGTCCAAACTTTTGGTCTGTACTGTATATGGTGTGTGTGCCAGTTGTGCCCAGCTGGGTATGTTCAAATTAGGGGACGTAAAAGAAATGTCAACGAAAGATAATAATACTGTAACGGGTCTGGGAGGTGGAACCTCTGAGCAACTATACAAGGGGGCAGTCCTTGTAAGGAAGCGGGTGGCTCCCAGGGAAGGCGGGCAGGTAGTCACGGCTAGTGACGGGGACAGTCTCTGGGTAGAAGAGCAGGAGGTCATGGCAAGTGACGGGGACAGTCTCTGGGTAGAAGGGCAGGAGGTCACGGCAAGTGACGGGGACAGTCTCTGGGTAGAAGGGCAGGAGGTCACGGTAAGTGACGGGGACAGTCTCTTGACAGGCGGGTGGTCACGGCAAGTGACGGCAGAGCCTCCAGGTAGGCTAGCAGGCAGGCAGCAGGTGGACGCTCCCAGGTGAGCGGGGGAGAGTTTCGGGACAGGCCGGTGGTCACAGCAAGAGACGGCTAAGCCTCCAGGTAGGCTAGCAGGCAGGTAGCAGATGAGCGCTCCCAGGTGAGCAGGTAAGTCTCTGGACAGGCAGGTGGTCACGGCACGTGACGGCAGAGCCTCCAGGTAGGCTAGCAGGCAGGTAGCAGGTGAGCGCTCCCAGGTGAGCAGGCAAGAGTCTCTGGACAGGCAGATGGTCACAGCACGTGACGGCAGAGCCTCCAGGTAGGCTAGCAGGCAAGTAGCAGGTGAGCGCTCCCAGGTGAGCGGGCAAGAGTCTCTGGACAGGCAGGTGGTCACGGCACGTGACGGCAGAGCCTCCAGGTAGGCTAGCAGGCAGGTAGCAGGTGAGCGCTCCCAGGTGAGCGGGCAGACTGATCCATAGACAGACTGGCAGGGCTGGTAGGCAGACTGTCGGACTGCAGGAATGCAAGTCGATAGACAAGTATCAGGCAGGTATCGAGCAGGAATCTGGCAGGTATCTGGTAACGGGACCTGAGGGCTGAAGCAGAGTTGAAAGGCTTTGCAACAACATTGCTCGGGCACCTCCATTTTGGAGGAGGTGCCTTATATATGGTGAGGTACTCCGGCCATTGGCCAGGGACTCCTTAGAACGGCGCGCGCGGCCCCTTTAAGAGAGGGGAGCGGGCGCGCGCGCGCCCTAAGCACAGAAGCCGGGAAGCAGCGCGCGGTGCCAGCAGAGCGGGAGGAAGCCGCCGGGCACGGAGCGGAGAGGTGAGGGGAACGGCGTCCCTGCCTAGCAGGAGGCAGGGATGCCGACGCTACAAATACACACTCAAACTCCATAATGTTCCATATTCAAAAATTTAACAAAATGATAGCCGTTGCAAAACCCACATTTGAAGATGTTCTTGCCGTTGAAACGGGGTACACTGAGACCAACTTATGGTTGAAGTGGATGAAATATACAGCCAATCAATATAATATATCCAATTGCTTTGTCTGTGAGGGAGCGATACCCCACTTGGGATCTGTCCCTCTAGACTTACCGCCAGATGTGGAAAAATGTTTTCTGAGTCTGTTCACTAACAAATCCCTTGACGGAATGAATTGCGAAAACTGGAAAAAGAAGTACCCCATAGTCACAGAAACACCTAACCTGGCATTACCATATACCCGGGAAAATACACCTATTATACCAGTACCAAAGGGAGCACATTTTTGGGTAATTTCACAAAGGGATATTGCAGAAGATATAGTAATGCAACCAGAGGAGACCTGATCAACCAAATCCAGTCTATTTCTGATGTTTTCTGGATATGTGGAGACATGAAGATCAGAACTTATTTAGAAGGAGAATGGATAGGAGAATGTACACTAGCCAAAGCCATAATGCCCTTCTACATAGCAGCAGAAGGTAGGGAAGCCCTAACTTCAGAAGATCTCCACAGAACAAAAAGGGAAACCATTTCAGAACCAAAAGGCAGTTTCGACCCCCACATTTATATTGATGCCATAGGTGTTCCAAGGGGGGTACCGGATGAATTTAAAGCCAGAGATCAAGTCAAAGCAGGTTTCAAATCATTTACTGTATCTTACCCCTAGTGACCATAAATAAAAATGTAGACTGGATCAATTACATCTATTATAATCAATAGAGATTTGTCAATTACACTAGAGAAGCTCTTCAAGGTTTAGCAGACCAACTAGGCCCTACATCGATATTGGCGTTTCAAAACAGAATGGCCTTTTACATATTAGCAGAAAAAGGAGATTTTTGCAAAATGGTGAAATCTGCATGTTGTACCTATATTCCAGATAATACAGGTCCCACCGGGAAGGTTACAGTAGCCATAAAAAAGCTGAATTCTCTACAAAAAGAATTAAAAAGGAATTCAGGTGTAGAAGATCCTTGGGACCAATATTTTTCGTGGATGAATGGATGGCAGAGCTGGCTAGCTCAGATAGGTGTTGTTATCCTTGTCGTCTTAATTATTGCAGCTATTATTGTTTGTTGTGTTCTTCCTTGTGTAAGGAAGATGATCGAGAAAGGAGTAGAAACATCAGTGCCCACTTTACTAGCTCAAGAGGTTAGTTATTCTGCAGATATAGAAAAGCTAGGCCCCCTTCAGTCTTTTACAGTCCCCAAGTAGGCAGTCATAGTAGGTGTATGCGAGTTTGTGTTTGTTGTGTTAATTTCCTTTGGATATACTTCTGGTATGGCATGAAATGTTGACCAGCGATGCACAAACCATTATGCTATTATCAAGGTGATTAGGTTCATCTATAAAGGGAAATATTACCAAAGAATCCCTGGTGGTATAATATGGACCAGAGACAAGAAGGTTCATTAGTGTTGTGATAAAATTGTGGGTATCCAGGTAGGGAACTGAGGTGAAGCAGGTAGGAAAGTCCCAAGGACGCGGGTAGCGAGCTCCTATATACATACTGAAATACTCATAATTGGTCACACATTCTCTGATGTCCATAGCATCCATATTGCCATGAAGCCTCTGATGTCATAGTGACACTTAACACTGATGGGTGAGGGAACCACAGTGGGTACATAAGATTAATAAAGTATTTAGGGGGGACTGTTGAGGAGAGCAATAGACTCAAATACTTAATTAACCTCAAGACACAGGAGATTGAGAGAAAAGACCCACAAAGTGTATTATTTCACCTTACATAAGCTTGTTTAGATCAAAAGATGGCTGCCATCTCCTGTTTCATCACACCATGCTCTGTTCTGGGAGGAAGCAGCATTCTATAGAAGGACTAACCAACCACAGAGCGACACATCGCATGGATCATGCTCCCTGATGACCTCATGGACCAACCCACCATGATGACCTCATGAACTACGCCCCCTGATGACTTCATTGACCACACCCCCTGATGACCTCATGGATCACGCCCCTTGATGACCTCATGGACCAACCCACCCTGATGACCTAATGGACTACGCCCCCGATGGGCTCATTGACCATGCCCCCTGATGACCTCATGGATCACGCCCCTTGATGACCTCATGGACCAACCCACCCTGATGACCTAATGGACTACGCCCCCGATGGGCTCCTTGACCATGCCCCCTGATGACCTCATGGATCACGCCCCTTGATGACCTTAAGGACCACTCCCCGTGGACTAACCAATCAATACATCTGGTTACTCACATTCTGGGGCTAACCGAGCCCATATACAGAGTTTATATAAATCTATGTTGGAGTTGAATAAAGGACACTTGGAGCTGTGCCATAGCTGATCAAGGAGGGCTTACATCCGACTGTGTGTGTCTGATGTTATTCTTTCTTGCATGCACTTGATCATATCCATTAGGCCAGGAGCAGGCAACTAGTGAACATACCAAAGTGTTCACCCTAATATTAGGACCAGCCGGGGTCTTTGTCCCTGGAGCTTCTCTGCTCGGTATAATGATCTTGTTCTTATAAAGAGGGTTGGAGTAAAATAGAAGCTGCCTGAATATGAGGACTTTGTCTGATCACTATGTCCTTGTGTACAGAGCTGTGGAGATAGCGCTATTCTCTGTATAATAGATGTGATGTCGCTGGAGCCCTAATACTCCTGTACAAGGGTCTCTGTAGAGATAATCTTACCCCAGCATTATGGATTGGGAGAAAGGAGAAAAAGGGATTGGGGACATTTTACTGTAATTTCCATAAAAAAATAAGAAAATAATAATAACTAAAGGAGAAATCCGGGACACACGGCTCCGCTCCGTACACCTTGCATACATACAGCTCCAATCCGTACACACATGGCTCTGCTCTGTACACCTCGTACACACATGGCTCCGTACATACATGGTTCTGTACACACACGGCTCCGTACATACATGGCTCCGTACACCTCGTACATACACGTATCCGCTCGGTAGACCTCGTACCCGCGCGGCTCCACTCCGTATACATCGTACACACACGGCTCCGCTCCTTACACCAAGTACTAACACGGCTCCGCTCCGTACACCTCGTACACACACGGCTCCGCTCCGTACACCTCGTACTAACACGGCTCTGCTCCGTACACCTCATACACACACATCTCCTCTCCGTATACCTCATACACACACAGCTCCGCTCCGTATACCTCATGGTACGCCTCGTACACACGCGGCTCCGCTCCGTACGCCTCGTACACACGCGGCTCCGCTCCGTACGCCTCGTACACACGCGGCTCCGCTACGTACACGCGGTTCCGCTACGTACACCTCGTACACACGCGGCTCCGCTACGTACACCTCATACACACACATCTCCTCTCCGTATACCTCATACACACACTGCTCCGCTCCGTACACCTCGTACACGCGGCCCGCTCCATACGCCTCGTACACACACGGCTCCGCTCCATACACCTCGTACACACAGCTCCGCTCCGTACACCTCGTACACACGGCTCCGCTCCATACACCTCGTACACGCACGGCTCCGCTCCGTACACCTCGTACACACAGCTCCGCTCCGTACGCCTCGTAAACACGCGGCTCCGCTCTGTACGCCTCGTACACACCCGGCTCCGCACCTCTCGTACACGCACGGCTCTGCTCCGTAAACCTCGTACACACAGCTCGGTTCCGTACACCTCGTACACGCGTGGCTCCGCTCCGTACGCCTCGTACACGCGTGGCTTCGCTCCGTACGCCTCGTACACGCGTGGCTCCGCTCCGTACGCCTCGTACACGTGTGGCTCCGCTCCGTACGCCTCGTACACGCGTGGCTCCGCTCCATACACCTCCTACACAGGCGGCTCCGCTCCATACACCTCGTACACAGGCGGCTCCGCTCCGTACACCTCGTACACACAGCTCCGCTCCGTACACCTCGTACACGCACGGCTCCGCTCCGTAAGCCTCGTACACACGCGGCTCCGCACGCCTCGCACACACCCGGCTCCGCTCCTTAAACCTCGTACACACAGCTCGGCTCCGTACACCTGCGGCTCCGCTCCGTACGCCTCGTACACCTGCGGCTCCGCTCCGTACGCCTCGTACACGCGAGGCTCCGCTCCGTACGCCTCGTACACGCGCGGCTCCGCTCCGTACGCCTCGTACACGCACGGCTCCGCTCCGTACACCTCATACACGCGCGGCTCCGCTCCGTAAGCCTCGTACACACGCGGCTCCGCTCCGTACACCTCGTACACGCGCGGCTCCGCTCCGTACACCTCGTACACGCGCGGCTCCGCTCCGTACACCTCGTACACGCGCGGCTCCGCTCCGTACACCTCGTACACGCGCGGCTCCGCTCCGTACACCTCGTACACGCGCGGCTCCGCTCCGTACACCTCGTACACGCGCGGCTCCGCTCCGTACACCTCGTACACGCGCGGCTCCGCTCCGTACACCTCGTACACGCGCGGCTCCGCTCCGTACACCTCGTACACACGCGGCTCCGCTCCGTACACCTCGTACTAACACGGCTCTGCTCCGTACACCTCATACACACACATCTCCTCTCCGTATACCTCATACACACACAGCTCCGCTCCGTATACCTCATGGTACGCCTCGTACACACGCGGCTCCGCTCCGTACGCCTCGTACACACGCGGCTCCGCTCCGTACGCCTCGTACACACGCGGCTCCGCTACGTACACGCGGTTCCGCTACGTACACCTCGTACACACGCGGCTCCGCTACGTACACCTCATACACACACATCTCCTCTCCGTATACCTCATACACACACTGCTCCGCTCCGTACACCTCGTACACGCGGCCCGCTCCATACGCCTCGTACACACACGGCTCCGCTCCATACACCTCGTACACACAGCTCCGCTCCGTACACCTCGTACACACGGCTCCGCTCCATACACCTCGTACACGCACGGCTCCGCTCCGTACACCTCGTACACACAGCTCCGCTCCGTACGCCTCGTAAACACGCGGCTCCGCTCTGTACGCCTCGTACACACCCGGCTCCGCACCTCTCGTACACGCACGGCTCTGCTCCGTAAACCTCGTACACACAGCTCGGTTCCGTACAACTCGTACACGCGTGGCTCCGCTCCGTACGCCTCGTACACGCGTGGCTTCGCTCCGTACGCCTCGTACACGCGTGGCTCCGCTCCGTACGCCTCGTACACGTGTGGCTCCGCTCCGTACGCCTCGTACACGCGTGGCTCCGCTCCATACACCTCCTACACAGGCGGCTCCGCTCCATACACCTCGTACACAGGCGGCTCCGCTCCGTACACCTCGTACACACAGCTCCGCTCCGTACACCTCGTACACGCACGGCTCCGCTCCGTAAGCCTCGTACACACGCGGCTCCGCACGCCTCGCACACACCCGGCTCCGCTCCTTAAACCTCGTACACACAGCTCGGCTCCGTACACCTGCGGCTCCGCTCCGTACGCCTCGTACACCTGCGGCTCCGCTCCGTACGCCTCGTACACGCGAGGCTCCGCTCCGTACGCCTCGTACACGCGCGGCTCCGCTCCGTACGCCTCGTACACGCACGGCTCCGCTCCGTACACCTCATACACGCGCGGCTCCGCTCCGTAAGCCTCGTACACACGCGGCTCCGCTCCGTACACCTCGTACACGCGCGGCTCCGCTCCGTACACCTCGTACACGCGCGGCTCCGCTCCGTACACCTCGTACACGCGCGGCTCCGCTCCGTACACCTCGTACACGCGCGGCTCCGCTCCGTACACCTCGTACACGCGCGGCTCCGCTCCGTACACCTCGTACACGCGCGGCTCCGCTCCGTACACCTCGTACACGCGCGGCTCCGCTCCGTACACCTCGTACACGCGCGGCTCCGCTCCGTACACCTCGTACACGCGCGGCTCCGCTCCGTACACCTCGTACACACGCGGCTCCGCTCCGTACACCTCGTACACACACGGCTCTGCTACATCCACACTGTAAACCCCTCCTGACCCCACACATAAACTTCAGCTCATCCATCACCATGACAACCAGCACAGCAGAGTCCTGCATCCACTGAGGCCCCTGATCATGTGACCCCTGACTCCTCCCCTCCTGTGACCTCATCACAGCTCCTGTGCGCACAGAGCAGCCATATATGTGGTGGCGGCTCTGCAGGTGGAGGTATGTGGAGACCCCCATTACTGGGCGCAGGGGGCATTAACCCCTTCAGCACGGAGACTCTTTTGGGGTCTTGTGTTGCCCCTTTATAAGAATCATAAGGTTTTTGTTCTGTTTCCTGTAATAGATACATACGACCCAACTATGGAGACAGGAAGGGAGGAAACGTATTGTTCTCATAGTACAGGACCCCTTTACTGCCCCACAGTGTAATGCCCCCATTATGCCCCTTATGCAGGATGTATGATGCCCCCACACAGTGTAATGCCCCCATTATGCCCCTTATGCAGGATGTATGATGTCCCACACAGTGTAATGCCCCCATTATGCCCCTTATGCAGGATGTATGATGCCCCCACACAGTGTAATGCCCCCATTATGCCCCTTATGCAGAATGTATGATGCCCTCACACAGTGTAATGCCCCCATTATGCAGGATGTATGATGCCCCCCACACAGTGTAATGCCCCCATTATGCCCCTTATGCAGTATGTATGATGCCTCCCACACAGTGTAATGCCCCCATTATGCCCCTTATGCAGTATGTATGATGCCCCACACAGTGTAATGCCCCCATTATGCCCCTTATGCAAGTATGTATGATGCCCCCATTATGCCCCTTATGCAGTATGTATGATGCCCCCTCGCAGTGTAATGCCCCTATTATGCCCCTTATACTGGATGTATGATGCCCCCCACACAGTGTAATGCCCCCATTATGCCCCTTATGCAGGATGTATGATGCCCCCCACACAGTGTAATGCCCCCATTATGCCCCTTATGCAGGATGTATGATGCCCCCCACACAGTGTAATGCCCCCATTATGCCCCTTATGCAGTATGTATGATGCCCCACACAGTGTAATGCCCCCATTATGCCCCTTATGCAAGTATGTATGATGCCCCCATTATGCCCCTTATGCAGTATGTATGATGCCCCCACAAAGTGTAATGCCCCCATTATGCCCCTTATGCAGTATGTATGATGCCCCCTCGCAGTGTAATGCCCCTATTATGCCCCTTATACTGGATGTATGATGCCCCCCACACAGTGTAATGCCCCCATTATGCCCCTTATGCAGTATATATGAGGGCCCCACACAGTGTAATGCCCCCATGATGCCCCTTATGCAGTATGTATGATGCCCCCACACAGTGTAATGCCCCCATTATGCCCCTTATGCAGTATGTATGATGCCCCCACACAGTGTAATGCCCCCATTATGCCCCTTATGCAGTATGTATGATGCCCCCACACAGTGTAATGCCCCCATTATGCCCCTTATGCAAGTATGTATAATGCCCCCATTATGCCCCTTATGCAAGTATGTATGATGCCCCCATTATGCTCCTGTGATCAGATGACCTGATGTAACGCACAGACAAACCCTCTAATCGTATGTTACTTTACTGACAAGGATGATGGTCCGGACACATATAGGCCATTATGCTCTTAGGCGTGGAACACATTACTACGAGTGGCGCGGCAGCAATCAGTTTACCTGGCGTTTCAGTGTAAAGCGCGTCACTTCCGGACATGCACACTAGGGGATGAACATTATCTGACCTCTAGCTCATGAGAATTAGCGCAGGTGCAGTACAATATTGTAGACCGACTCCATTCTATATGTCTTATGACAATTCACCTCTAGGAATGGGAATGGGTCTCCTATTCTGGGGAGAGGTTTTGGATGAAGTGGGATATTTATACATGGACACCTGGCTATTAGGCACACTATACTGAACATCATGAATTATCATCGCTGTATGAAGCCTCCTGATGAACGTGTTGGGGAAACGCGTTGAGACCGATTATTGAACCCATTCTCTGATGACTATCATACCTTTTCCTTTATATATACCTTGAGACATATCTGGTTCTATTTAATGCATCAGTGTACTTTTTTGATATATATCAGGGTTAACTACGGCTTCTGAGGGAGAGCCACAGGTGAGTGGGGCGCCATTGTCGTTCCTTAGGGTGCCAACCTCCGTGTTTAGGCAGGATAGGGTAAGGTAGTGACTGTATCAATTATTCAGCAGCATCATTGTTTACATCTGTTTATATACACCACAACAAGCCATTCAGCTTGTAACTTTGCTAGTTTTAAATATGCATATATGTGTGTTGTTAGTCCAGTTTTCAATGCATATATTTAAAAAGAAAAGTTTAAGATTTTATTTTAGGGGAGTTTTCCCACAGTATTGCCCCTTATACACACAATATGGTACCATCCACCCCACCGACTACCCCGTGGCTAATGAATAAATACTCACTTAGGCCACGGCCCACTATCAGTATCTGGTCAGTAGTCAGTCACTAGTTTTACCCTTCATCATGACAGCACCGTACGGAGAGAGTATCCGCCGCCAGGCACAGGAAACCTACTAAAATAAAAGGGGCGGCACCTCTCTTCCTCCCCAGTGTGGTTTCCTGTTCCTGGAAGAGGATGCCTACGGTGGAACAGTATACCTGGGGAGATTTCTCCTGGTGCCGTTCTGACCCGGTAAACCTGGCGGCCGGAGGGCTGTTCCAAGAGGTGGGGGCACTTTTCTTGGAGAAATCGCTCCAACCGGAGCGCTGGACTTCCACGGGCCACCTCTGGATTCAGAGGTTGGTGCTGAGAGGACCGCAGAGAATCAGAAGCGCATAAGAAAGATAGCGCCGGTTTGCAGAACGGCGCATGCGCGGTGCGGGGTCACTTACGGGGGCATAGTGATGCCGGATATGACCACACACACACACACACACACACACACACACACACACACGTCATTATCTATTTTAGGATAGACCCAGGAAAACAGTGACCAAGACAAAAAATAAAGAATATGCCTTATGCAAGGAAGCTTTAGTCATACACTAAAAAGCTTTGCCGGGCTGGTATAGAGAAAACAGTAATGGAGGAATCCCTGTCTCTTTTTCAGGAGATAAAAACCTTAATCAAGGCGAAGTTAAAAACACTGTAAAAAAGGAAATACGACATACTCTGGGTCCGTCCACCTCCTCAGGCATACAGCATACACGCTCAGACATTAGCTCAGGGGAATTAGTTGACTCTGATAGTTCAGAACCATCTTCAACTGATGGGGAATATGGCCAGCCTTGCTTCCCGGTGGAAGAAATTACAAAACTACTAAAAATCATTAGGTCTACTATGGGGGTAGAGACCCCGAGAGAGCATAGATCTGTGCAGGATTCCATGTTCAGTAACCTGGAGGAGCACAAACATCAGGTGTTCCCAGTCCACAAAAACTTACTTTCCTTGATAAAAAAAAGAGTGGAAAAAACAGTTAAAAAGGTGTCAGTCCCAAACACACTTAAACGGAAGTATCCTTTTGAAGATTAGTTGACTAGTGTTTGGGAAAGATCCCCAAAGATTGACGTGCCTATTGCCAGAGTTTCTAAGGAGGTAGCCCTTCCTTTTGAGAATCTAGGTTCTTTAAAAGATCCTTTAGATAAAAAGGCTGACACTTTCCTGAGAGGCACATGGGATGCAGCAGCAGGTTCCTTTAAGCCCAGCATCGCAGCCACATGTACTGCCAGGTCTCTAGTAAAGTGGCTACAAGAACTGGAGTCCCAGATAAGTAATAAATGTCCTAGGGAACAACTCCTGGAAGCACTCCCCACTATCCAGAAAGCAGCTTACTTCTTGACTGACGCCTCAGTAGACAGGGTGAGGTTTGCGTCCCGGGCCTGTGGTCTCTCAAACTCGGCACGGAGAGCCCTTTGGCTTAAGAATTGGTCAGCCAATTTCCAATCCAAAATGAAATTGTGCCATTCCCTGCCAAGGTGACTATTTATTTGGGACTGTCCTGGACGACATATTAGAGAAGGCGGCCGATAAAAAGCAAAATTTTCCCCTTCCCTCTCAAAAATATAAAAAAAACTTTCAAGGGTCAACTACTAGGGGGGAAGAGGAAGAAGCCAGAGACAGGATAGTGGAAGAGGGGGTCGAGCCTGGAGAAGAGACAGGAGTCAGTCCAAGGCATTCCTGTTTAATAAGGATACCACCTTCAAAGGGGGGCCCAAACACCAATGATGCCAGTTTACCAATGGGGGAAAGATTAAAGCAGTTTTTTCTTCAGTGGGCCTCGCTGCCCGCTACTCAATGGGTAGCGGATACCCTTTCCAGAGGCTTAAAAATAATTTTTTCTTCCATTCCCCCACTTTGGATGATAGAGACCCGGGTAGGCAAGAAAAAACAGATCGCATTAGAAGCCGAAATCATAAAGTTACCAGACAAACTCATGTTAGTCAGTGTGCCAGAGCTAGAAAAAGGAAGAGGATTTTACAGCAATCTATTTCTAATAAAAAAAAGCCTGATGGTTCCTACAGTACAATGATAAATCTAAAAGCCTTGAACGTATGTATAAAAATTCAAGATGGAGACTTTGAGATCGACAGTAAAGCTTTTGTACCCCTTCTGTTTCCTGGCAGTGATAAACTTAAAGGATACATACTATCACATCCCAATCCACCCAGACCACCAACAATATCTCAGGGTGGCCGTAGAATTCCAAGGCGACCTCTTGCATCTGCAATATCCGTGCCTGCCATTTGGGGTGTCACTAGCGCCCAGAATTTTTGCCAAGGTATTGGCAGAAATGACATCCTATGTATGGAAAAAAGACATTAATAATGCCATACCTAGACGATTTTTTAATAGTCGGGGACTCACAAAAAGCCTGTACTGTAGCAGGCAAACAAGTTCTATCCATCATAACAAGGTTGGGTTGGATAGTAAACGAAGAAAATTCAAGACCCAAGTCCATCCAACTTCAAAGTTTTCTGGGCATCAACCTGGATGCTATTCATCAGCGTTGCTTCCTCCCATAAGAGAAGGTTCAAAAAATCAAACAAAAAATCGCAAATATTCAAGAAAGACATATCTCGGTAAGAGAAGCCATGTCCTTGCTAGGATCCCTGACAGCAACAATTCCAGCGGTACATGTGGGCTCATTTCCACACAAGAAGGCTACACTGAGAGATCCTGGAAATACAGACCTCGGTAGGAGATCGGCTGGACTACAAATTTCAGCAGTCTGCAAAAACACTAAATTCAAAAAATCTCTTGAATGTCCCATGGACAGTACAAAATCCAGTCGTAATCACCACGGACGCAAGCCCAACAGGTTGGGGTGCCCACCTAGAGGGGGGTTGGTTTCAGGGTCTATGGGATTTCAAATTAAAAAGCGGTTCTTCAAACCTAAAAGAACTGACTGCAGTCAGGAAAGCATTACAGTCAACCTTAAAATATTGTATGGGGAAGGATGTAGCAATCCTATCGGACAACAGCACAGCAGTGGCTTATTTAAATCGCCAAGGGGGACCAGGTCAGACCCATTAATGTTAGAAGTAGAGAAAATATTCTCCATGGCGGGGCAAAATCTTCTATCACTTTCAAGCCGCCTCTTAAGGGGTTCAGAAAATATCACAGATTTTTATTTATTTATTTTATTTATTTTTTTAATTCGCCATTCACTCAATCAAGGAGAATGGGTTCTAAACAGAAGAGTCTTCAATCAGATTTGTCCGGCCTGGGGTCTTCCGGAAATAGATTTATTTGCCACCAGAGAAAACCATCAGGTAGAAAAATTCTATTCTCTAAATCCAAGAGAGTCACCAGACGGGGTGGACGCCCTTCTGCAGGAATGGGGGTTTCGTATGGCAAATGCCTTCTCGGCCTTTCCCTTGATTCCCATAGTATTAAAGAAGATACGCGAGGAAAAATCCAGAATAATACTGATTGCCCCCTTCTGGCCGAAAAGGGCCTGGTTTTCTTGGCTAAGAGTCATATCGGTCTCGGACCCCTGGATCCCACCCGACAATCCAGATCTACTATCCCAAGGTCCGGTGACCCATCCTCAGGTTCCCAGATTACACCTAACTGCCTGGAACTTGAGAGGTGATTGTTATCGGACAGGGGTTTTTCAGAAAATTTAATTTCAACTCTCCTGTTGAACAGAAAAAGTCACCTCCCTTAAATATGAAAAGATTTGGAATAAATTTCTTAAATTTTCCGGTCGGGTCATGACTCCCTAAAGTCAGCTAGTTCCCATTTCGGAAATACTAGAATTCCTTCAAAGAGGTCTAGAGAGGGGTCTCTCCACTAGCTCCTTTAAAGGTGCAGGTATCAGCCCTAGGGGCGCTATTTGATCATAAAATAACTGATCATCCATGGATATATAGGTTTATAAAGGCATCTTTTTCGTCCAGACCTATAGACAGTCCTATGGTAGCTCCCTGGGACCTTTAATTTAGTCCTGAATGCCCTTACAAGGCTCCCTTTGAACCCATCTCATCCGCTGCTATTAAAGTGCTTACACTAAAAAATAGTACTACTGGTGGCACTAACCTCTGCTAGGCGGATGAGTGAGTTACAGGCTCTCTCACTCAATCCCCCTTTTACAAACATCTTACAAGATAGGGTGATATTGAGGCCAGATCCAGCTTTCCTCCCAAAAGTAAGCTCTAGATTTCACAGAAGTCAGGAAATAGTCAGGAAGTCTTTTTGTGATGAACTAAAGACCCAAGGGGAAATTAAATTTCACTCCCTAGATGTGAGAAGGTGTATCCTTAAATACCTTGAGGTAACGAATCAGTGGAGGAAATCCTCAGCCATGTTTGTTTCTTTTCAGGGGGCAAACAAGGGTAAAGCAGTTACTAAGTGCACGATGGCCAGATGGGTTAGAATGACCATAATTTTAGCCTACTCTGCCTCTGACCCTGATCCCCCTCAGGGTATACGTCCTACTTACCTCCCTTCTCTTTTACTTTGGTGCTGCAAAAACTTCCTGTTTTCGGGAAAAAAAAATCCACTGGTTTGTGCAAACACTATAAGGTGAATATTGATAACTATTGTTGTATGTATATATGTCTTAACAAGGCGTTTACCTCTTATTCTCTTTAAACACATTGGGGAGGAAGAGTGGTGCCGCCCCTTTTTATTTTGGTAGGTTTCCTGTTCCTGGGGGCCGACACTCTCTCTCTGTACGGTGCTGTCATGGTTTTGGAAAATCAAATTACCGGTAAGCAATTATCATATTTTCTCAGGAGTGGAAGCCAAAACCAGGTGAGAAACAGATAAAAGGTATAATAGAAACAAGTGCACCAATTCTACATTTATCACCCACTCCTGGTTTTGGCTCCCACTCCTGAGAAAAAATACTGACCAAATACTGATAGTGGGGCCGTGGCCTTAGCCCCATTCTTGGTGCAGATACTAATGAACTCAGGACCTATGAGATATTTACCACACAACAGTGCAAGGAGTTTGTATGTTCTCCCCTTGTTTGCATGGGTTTCCTCCGGGTTCTCCGGTTTCCTCCCACACTCCAAAGACACACTGATAGGGAATTTAGATTGTGAGCGCCCATAATGTCTGTAAAGTGCTGTGGAATTAATGGCGCTATATAAGTGAGGAAAATTAAATAGTTAGCAGGACCGTTTCATCAATAGCGGCAGCCCATGCGACCACTCTGGTGCCCACGAATTGAGAGGGCTCGCCACCGAGGACGCTCTCTTTACCCATCATCACAATTTCAGTGATCTCCACATTCCCATGACAGTGATACCATTGGATAAATAGTGAATCAGGGTGTTGAAAGCTCACTGATCCACCATTCATCTTTCGCCTGTGAGTCTAAGACTCCATTCACTGCAAGCACAATGGCATCACTACATCACACCTGTAGTATGGAGACTCAGTACTCACAATGGACAGACCGGAGCAGCGCATCTCAGGAACAGGGTTGGATGAGTAGTGTGTGTTTTAATATCAGAAATTGTGGGGGAAATCATACTGTCTGGGAGCCCTCATTCTGAGCTAGATGGGTACACAGGAGAACAATTTCCTGGTGATGAGTCAGATAGGGATAAGTACATGAGAAATACAGACCTTCAGTCCATCTGGTTGCAGGGTGTTGTGTGCCAGGAGGGAGACATCAAATAGTATGTTCTAAAAGAAAGCAAATATATAATGGCAGTGGGAATCTGGATTCCAGGCAGGGAGCATAGTGGAGACAAAGAGCAGGATAAGGTCCTAAGCTCAGGCCAGGAGGTCTACTTAGATAGTACAGAACTTTGCCCTGAGTAGACAGTAGGCCTAATTTAAAGGAGATTAAGTTAAAGAAGGATTCCTTATCTTAAGCAAAAATTGTATCTACTAGCGAGGAAGCCACAGTGTCGCCAAACACCTCTGGAGAACTGAAGATGCAGTGCCATAGAAGGAGTATGTGGCCCTCATCAAATAGACTTTGACAGTACTAGTGAGGAGTCGTACCTATGCACCTCTGCCAGCGAGGTCCTCACAAATCAACTGGGAGCTGAGAGTAGCTCTGAGGGGCCGTAGCGACACATCTCAACCCGTATGATCCCCACAGGTGATGATGGGCCTTCCCATAATAGTTTACTGGTCTGTTGTGGCTTGTAACAAAAGTTATATACTTTTACATGTAACCGGAAAGTTCCTGACTCTGCATAATGCAGAAGAAGCATTCGTAAAGTATTGAAAAGTTTAGTTTTGGACTTTTGTCTCTCTCATTCATCTCCTTAACATCTGATGTGGACCTGCCAAGTACAAAAGCAGCATGCGGTCTGCAGATTTGGGCGATATGACACTGCCAAATATATATGCGTGTGAGTGTAAAATATATATATATATATATATATATATATATACATACACATACACACACACACACACACACACATACATACAGTACCGACCAAAAGTTTGGACACACCTTCTCATTTAAAAATTTTTTTTGTACATTCCCACTGAAGGCATCAAAACTATGAATTAACACATGTGGAATTATATACTTAACAAAAAAAAATGTGAAACAACTGAAAATGTCTTATATTTCAGGTTCTTCAACGTAGCCACCTTTTGCTTTGATGACTGCTTTGCACATTCTTGGCATTGAGAAGGTGTGTCCAAACTTTTGGTCTGTACTGTGTGTGTGTATATATATATATATATATATATATACATATATACACACACACACACACACACACACACACACACACTGCTCAAAAAAATAAAGGCCACACTTAAACAACAGAATATAACTCCAAGTAAATCAAACTTCTGTGAAATCAAACTGTCCACTTAGGAAGCAACACTGATTGACAATCAACTTCACATGCTGTTGTGTGAATGTGAATAGACAATAGATGGAAATTATTGGCAATTATTAAGACACCTCAATAAAGGAGTGGTTCTGCAGGTGGGGTCCACAGACCACATCTCAGTACCAATACTTTCTGACTGATGTTTTGATCACTTTTGAATGTTGGTTGTGCTTTTACACTCGTGCTAGCATGAGACGGACTCTACAACTCACAGAAGTTGTTCAGGTAGTGCAGCTCATCCAGGATGGCACATCAATGCGAGCCAGAAGCTGGAGGCGCTACCAGGAGACAGGCCAGTACACCAGGAGACGTGGAGGGGGCTGTAGGAGGGCAACAACCCAGCAGCAGGACCGCTACCTCCGCCTGCAAGGAGGAACAGGAAGAGCACTGCCAGAGCCCTGCAAAATGACCTCCAGCAGGCCACAAATGTGCATGTGTCTGTACAAATGGTTAGACTCCGACTCAATGAGGGTGGTATGAGGGCCCGACGTCCACAGATGGCGGTTGTGCTCACAGCCCAACACCGTGCAGGACACTTGGCATTTGCCACAGAACACCAGGATTGGCAAAGTCGCCACTGGCGCCCTGTGCTCTTCACAGATGAAAGCAGGTTCACACTGCGCACATATGACAGACGTGACAGAGTCTGGAGGCGGCGTGGAGAGCGATCTGCTGCCTGCAACATCCTTCAGCATGACCGGCTTGGCAGTGGGTCAGTAATGGTGTGGGGTGGCATTTCTTTGGAGGACTGCACAGCCCTCCATGTGTTCGCCAGAGGTAGCCTGACTGCCATTAGGTACCGAGATGAGATCCTCAGATGGCCCTGGGTTCCTCCTAATGCAGGACAATGCCAGACCTCATGTGGCTGGAGGTGCGTCAGCAGTTCCTGCAAGATGAAGGCATTGAAGCTATGGACTGGCCCGCCCATCCCCAAACCTGAATCCGATTGAGCACACCTGGGACATCATGTCTTGCTCCATCCATCATGGACAGTCTGTTGCACCACACACTGTCCAGGAGTTGGCGGATGCTTTAGTCCAGGTCTGGGAGGAGATCCCACAGGAGACCATCCACAACCTCATCAGGAGCATGCCCAGGCGTTGTAGGGAGGTCATGCAGGCTCGTGAAAGCTACACACAATACTGAGCCTCATTTTGACTTGTTTTAAGGACATTACATCAAAGTTGGATCAGCCTGTAGTGTGTTTTTCCACTTTAATTTTGGGGGTGACTCCAAATCCAGGCCTCCATTGGTTAATAAATTTGATATCCATTGATGACTTTTGTGTGATTTTGTTGTCAGCACATTCAACTTTGTACAGAACAAAGTATTCAATGAGAATATTTCATTCATTCAGATCTAGGATGTGTTATTTGAGTGGTCCCTTTATTTTTTTGAGCATTGTATATATGAGTATGTATGTATATACAGTACAGACCAAAAGTTTGGACACACCTCATTTAAAGATTTTTCTGTATTTTTATGACTTTGAAAATTGTACATTCACACTGAAGGCATCAAAACTATGAATTAAGACATGTGGAATTATATACTTAACAAAAAAGTGTGAAACAACTGAAAATATGTCTTATATTCTAGGTTCTTCAAAGTAGCCACCTTTTGCTTTGATGAATGCTTTGCACACTCTTGGCATTCTCTTGATGAGCTTCAAGAGGTAGTCACCGGAAATGGTTTTCACTTCACAGGTGTGCCCTGTCAGGTTTAATAAGTGGGATTTCTTGCCTTTTAAATGGGGTTGGGACTATTATTTGTGTTGTGCAGAAGTCTGGTGGATACACAGCTGATAGTCCTACTGAATACACTGTTAGAATTTGTATTATGGCAAGAAAAAATCAGCTAAGTAAAGAAAAACAAGTGGCCATCATTACTTTAAGAAATAAAGGTCAGTCAGTCCGAAAAATTGGGCAAACTTTGAAAGTGTCCCCAAGTGCAGTTGCAAAAACCATCAAGCACTACAAAGAAACTGGCTCACATGAGGACCGCCCCAGGAAAGGAAGACCAAGAGTCACCTCTGCTTCTGAGGATAAGTTTATCCGAGTCACCAGCCTCAGAAATCGCAGGTTAACAGCAGCTCAGATTAGAGACCAGGTCAATTCCATACAGAGTTCTAGCAGCAGACAAAATCTCTACAACAACTATTAAGAGGAGACTTTGTGCAGCAGTCCTTCATGGTAAAATAGCTGCTAGGAAACCACTGCTAAGGACAGGCAACAAGCAGAAGAGACTTGTTTGGGCTAAAGAACACAAGGAATGGACATTAGACCAGTGGAAATCTGTGCTTTGCTCTGATGAGTCCAAATTTGAAATCTTTGGTTCCAACCACGATGTCTTTGTGCGACGCGGAAAAGGTGAACAGATGGACTCTTCATGCCTGGTTCCCACCGTGAAGCATGAAGGAGGAAGTGTGATGGTGTGGAGGTGCTTTGCTGGTGACACTGTTAGGGATTTATTCAAAATTGAAGGCATACTGAACCAGCATGGCTACCACAGCATCTTGCAGCGGCATGCTATTCCATCCGGTTTGCGTTCAGTTGGACCATCATTTTTCAACAGGACAATGACCCCAAACACACCTCCAGGCTGTGTAAGGGCTATTTGACCAAGGAGAGTGATGGGGTGCTACGCCAGATGACCTGGCCTCCACAGTCACCAGACCTGAATCCAATCAAGATGGTTTGGGGTGAGCTGGATCGCAGAGTGAAGGCAAAAGGGCCAACAAGTGCTAAGCATCTCTGGGAACTCCTTCAAGATTGTTGGAACTTTTTATATTTTTTACATTTTTTTTATATTTTTAAAAACATTTTTTTTACACTTTTTGCTTGCTTCTATAGTCTCCATAGGAGACTATAGAAGCAGCAACTGTCTGATTGCCTCTGCTACATAGAGGCGATGAGCACCTCTATGTAGCATAAATGCTCCTGTGCTATTAGTGCCGACCACTAGGTGGCGCTCATAGCAATCTTTTCATGACAACCACTGGGGTCTGCTGCAGACCACGGGTTGCCATGCCCACCCATCAGTGACCTGCGATCACATGACGGGGTCACCAGTGGGCGGGGTAAGTGACACACTTCCGGCGCGGCCCTGTTAAATGCAACTGTCAGAGATTGACAGCGGCATTTAACTGGTTAACTGCCGCGGGTGGATCGAGATTCCACCCGAGGTTGTTGCGGGCACATGTCAGCTGTAAGAATCAGCTGACATGTGCCCGGTTCAGTGCGGGCTCAGCGCCGGAGCCCATGATGAACCTGGGATGATGGCCTGGGGCGTACTAATATGCCCCAGGCCACTAAGGGGTTAAACGAGGAGTACTAACAATTTTGACCACGTGTGGCTCTATATTCATCCATACCACACAGTGTAGCGTTAACTAGCCTGAGCTATCACTTGGATACCTATAGCACGTATACAGTAGAAATAAAAGATTTCATTATCATGTCAGTTAAATTTCTTCTAAATCATAATTATTTCTGCTTTGGCAATCAATTTATTTTTTACAAAAGAGGGTAGTAAGTATGGGCTGCAAATTTTCATCGTCATTGGATTAATGTCCAAATGGGAGGAGCAACACATTTACCTTGAGAGCAAAATTTATAGCCCAAAAAAATCATATGGTACGGTCGATTTATCGACAACCTCCTCCTGATGTGGGGAGGCACACAGGAGGAGGTGTTGAAATTTACGCAAAATCTCAACAACAATGATTTCAATTTGAGATTCACACTTTGTTTTGAAACCCCATAAAACACTGTACATGGAAATTTTGGTATCAAATAACTCCTGTCTTTGTGGTCTTACAAACAAGCTTTTATAAATGCCTCAAACTTCTAAGTATGAATCAGACCTGCGATCTAACGTGATAGAAGATGACAGTCCGGTGAAGACGGGAAACATAGACGGCCGGTGGTGATGTAGTTAGTGACGGACTCTGGCCAAATACGTTTATAGAGCCATAGTGGAAGATGAAGATTTCATCTTCATCATGAAGTAGTTATTTCTCATGTGACGTGTAATCAATATCTCCTGCTTTATTGCTAATGCCGATTGCAGTGTTGGTAAATGAGATGAGAATTAGCAATAAGGAAGATGAGTCTATGAGAAAGAAACTGCTTGTTGTCTGTGGCCTAAAATATATAGGTTTTATTAGTAGATGTAAAGAAAACTAGATACTGTAAAACATAAATCTCCTCATATATTTCCCCTTATTATCTCCAGTAATTGTATTATTACACAGGGTTTTTATGATGTTTCATCTGCTCAACTTCTCATTCAGGTCTCTACAATATCGGATCCTCTCAGTGAATATCTTCTATATTTGAGAATTTTCCTGAATTACGCTTTAAAGATGAATATGGACACAGACAAGATGGCTGAGAAAATATTACACCTCACCCTAGAGATCCTCTTCCAGCTTACTGGAGAGGTGAGAGATTCTGATGACATCACATTACATCATTCTTATCTATGGGAATAACGGACAGAACTGGAGAGGTGAGGACTCTGGAAATATCTGTAGTGAGATTTATGAATGTGTCTCTCCATAATCCGGATTACACAGTAGTGAAGAAGACCTCTAGTGAGCGCTGTCAGGACCCTTTGTCTGACGGATGGTGGGGAAGAACCCTGAGCCCAATCACGGAGCTTCCACCTCACCACCTGATACATGAGGACATCAATGACCAGAAGATCCTAGATCTCACCTACAAGATGATTGAGCTGCTGACTGGAGAGGTGACACTGCTGGGAATGCTGGAACATTTTATAGTAAAGCTATGAAGGGATTGGGGGTATAACTCTATCATTGTGTGTGTCAGGTTCCTATAAGATGTCTGGATGTCGCTGTCTATTTCTCCATGGAGGAGTGGGAGAATTTAGAAGGACACAAAGATCTGTACCAGGATGTCATGATGGAGGTTCCCCAGCCCCTCACATCACCAGGTAATAGACAGGACTAAATACACACGACCTATAATTGTCTATATGTAAAGAATGAATTCAGTCCCTGTATGTGCTTCCTCTAGATCTATCCAGTAAGAGGACAACATCAGAGAGATGTCCACGTCCTCTTCTTCCACAGGACTGTAAACAAGAAGATCCCAATATTCCTCAGGATCATCAGGTACATGGAGAGAAGGTGTCATGAGATCTCTCCTGTGATGTGTATACGGCTGTGAAGGTCTTGTGTTCAGTCTTGTTTTATTCACCAGAATTATATGATTTATACTTGTATAATGAGAATGGGGGAGATGGCTGGATTAGAGCTGATCATTAGTGATGAGTGAGTGTATTCGTTACTATTCGCACAGATAGTACGGTATTCAGGTACTTGTTATATTGCGAGTACGTATTTGTGTACTCGCCTCGCTATATTCGAATGTCCCGCCCTGCAGTTTTGGCACCTCCTTTGCAGCCACTAAACATGCTGGGCTTCATAACCAATCACAGTAATTCTTCAGACACCTTGGTTTTGGCCTCACTGTGATTGGCTGGCCACCCAGCGTCATAGGGTCTATTTAGCCCTGTCGTCGCCATTTTGTGCACATTGCGTCTGGAGCCTGCATTCTTAGGGAGAGATTGCTGAGCTGCTAGGGAGAGTGTTTAGGCCTCTTGATAAAACAAAAGCCCTTTTAAGGGCTACCTGCAGTGTATACTAGTTCTGTGTTTAAAGGAGCCGCTCACTAGCTCCATAATACCATCAAAAAATAGCTCTTTTCAGAGCTAAGGACACACAACAAAGTCAGAGTACAAGGAGGGAGAGATTGTGTATTAGGTAGTGTTCTTCCAGTGTCCATATTAAAACAGCTCTTGTCAGAGGCAAAGCAATATTTTGCCATCACACACAGAAGTAGCATTTTGTGCTGCCTTTTTTTTTTTTAGCACCGGTCTATTTTCCCTGCTGTTTTAGGGGTCAGAGCCTACCTTCTGTCCATATTAGTCCACTTAAACAATCATTGAGTGCCATACACAAAGCAGTAGTCCAAACATTTCCTACTGCCTGCTACAAAGCACGCACCAGGCCATTTTAACCACTATTTTGGCTGTGACAGCTAGCTTGGCTTGTGCCATCAACATCTGAAATTCTGTCAACAAAACCCAAAATGCCAAAAAAGACTGTTGTTAAGGGATGTGTCAGTGGTGCGCAAGAAGGCACTCAGTCTGTGTCAAGTCAGAAGAAGCTTGATGCCACTATGTTCCTGGAAAAATTTCCCGGTCTGGAACGTAAACGTGTGTGGAAGCCACAAGCGTGAGAGCAGATTCTGTCTTGGATAGCAGACAAGGCCTCTACGCATTTGTCAAGCAGCAACAAATCTTCCACGACCACACAGTCTACTGTGGATACAGAAGGCTGGCCCATCCAATCCTGAAGCTGGTTCTCCTTCCTCCAGGACACAGTCACGGGACACATATGACCCCAAGCTTGGCCACTCCGAGGATCTGTTTGGTACGTATCCTTTGGTTGGCTCTGTGCAGGGACAAGAGGAGGTGGCGTGCATTGATGCTTATGTATTTGAGGACCTATGGCCAGAAGAAAGACACTTGGCGGAACATCATTTTTTGTCTCCAGAGGTGGAGGCTGATGATGATGAGACACAGTTGCTATCAGGTCAGCCTACAATGTCAACTGGGAAGGAGGATGAGATGGAAGATGAGGTAGTCGATGATGAGTCCACTGATCCGAGCTGGACTGTTGGCATGCATAGCCATGGCAGCAACACAGAGGAAGATGAATATGTAGCACCAACGGGTCGTGGTTTGCCCAGAGTGAGAACTGGGTCATCTGTTCCCAAGAGCACCCCCGCTGTGCGCTAAGTCAGGGCAATGGGGCGTTCAGCTGCTGTGTGGAATTTTTTTTTCTGAAAGTCCTTCAGAGAAAAACATTATAGGCTGTAGCATCTGCCATACCAAGTTGAGCAGAGGACGGGGCAAAGGCAACCTACATGCTCACCATCCAAGGCTCAATGCTTGGAAACCTATTCAGGAGACTTAAATACAAAACAAAAGACATCAGCCCACCACCTGGATATAGGAGTACTACCGGACTAAGGCACCCTGAAGGAAAAGCCCCTCCAGAGAGGGGCCGCCCTCCGGGAAGCCAGTCTTTCATACTCCAGAGAACGTACCTTCACCAGGTCACTAGGATGTTCCTACAAACTTCATCTGCACTTAGCATTTTACTCTGCGTCGAAACTAAAACATGTACGTTCCACGTGAAATACCTGACCACACTTAGTATGAATAAAGTGGTTCGGTCCCTTCTCCCAAGGTCTCCGAACGCTCCATAGGCCCACCCGACATAGGACAGAGTAGCCAGCCGTGGCCAACCAATGGAAGCTCCCACCCTGTTGTACACCTCTGTATTAAAGGGACAATGAAGCAGAAAGTGCTCCATGCTTTCCAGCATGTTGGCACAAGCCTCACGGGGGGCAATTCCTGTCCTCGGAGCGCCTGTACTTCAAATTGCCCCTTACACACAGCTTACCTTGGAAGCAGCGCCAAGTCAAGTCCCAGTACTTCTTGGGGATCCTGCTAGAATTTAACAAACTCAACCCAAACTCCAGATCCCGACTTGGGCAGTTCTTGAGGACCAATGGACTCTGAAAATGAGAAAGCAAGACCCTCCTATCGAGGAGTTTCCTCGGGAGGGACCTCACCTCCCATATTCCCAGACCCCACTGGTGGATCATTTTTAGAACCGGGGTAACATAAGCCGGGAGATGCCCATGCAGTGTGCGAGGATCTTTCAATCTTCCCTCTGAAGATTGATGGCTGAAACCATCCCTTGCAGGATAATACCCATGGAGGAGCCCTCTCCTTCCAGAGGTTTGCCACGTTAACTTTCAAGAAGGTGTTCACTAGGAACACCACCGGGTTCACCATATACAACCACCCTAGTCTCCTCGTTCGGTAAGTGACCTCCCTCTTGACTAGGTTCAGTCTATTCCCCCCATAGCATCTGGAAGAACAGACTGTAGACCTGTGTCCAGAGAGGCTTTGGCAAGACACAGACGCGCCCAGGTAGATTAGCAAGGGGAGCAGGAAAGCTTTGCACAAGCCAACCCTTTCCCTCAGTCTCAAAGACCAACCCTTTCATTGGTCCACTCTTTGGGCGATACCTTTGATTCTGCCTTCCCAGTTTTTCATGGGGTAATCACCCTGGACGAATTCAGTGCCCAGGACTTTGGCGTGTTCTTGGGGTTCGGGGAGAGTGTCCAGAAGATCAAACCTGGGATCTCTGCCTCCCAGCCAGAGATTTTCACACTTATTCTGGTTGACCTTGGACCCGGATGCCTCCGAGTAGCGCTCCACTTCTGACATCACCACCATTGCCTCCTCTTGCGAAGAAACAAATACGGTGACATCGTCCACGTAGGCCACTACCCTCAAGATAGCCTCCGGCGCTGCCCTGCCCATCCGAACCCCTTCCAATGATCCACAATCGATCCTTCTGAGGAAGGGATCAATTGCAAAGGCGTAAAGCAAAGGGCTAAGAGCACAGCCCTGACGGACACCAGATCCTACCCTGAAAGGTTGTCCAATCCACCCATTTGTTTCTATTGACCTCTCTTGTGTTGGAGCCATGATTCAGGTCAGTCCACTTGGTGCAACAGCTCTCCAAGGTGTGATCACTCCTTTTTAGATGCAGACACCCGAGCATATCTACTTTGATGTAGGTGTTAGTTTTGGAAATGAAAATTTACAGGGTGATTCCATAATTTTTTCCCTCTGCTTGGTCTGAAAAAAATTACCCTTACTGAGTACCACATTTTTAATCTTGATTTCTTTTACTGTTTCTTAAAGCCCTAAAGTTGCCATTTGACTTTAGTGTTGTGCCATGTCTGTGATCTTCTTTTTTTCAACAACATTAAACAACTGAATAAACATCCTCCAAGCCCGGTGATTCCATAATTTTTGCCCGGGATTGTACAATGGAATCGTATAAGAGGGCCGTTGTAGATCAGTTGCTGAAAACATCACCCTCAGATAATGCTGGTGGCAGAGGTACCAGCTCTTTTCAACACCAAGGGATAATGGGGAGAGAAACGAACACCAGCTCCAACGGAGGTCGAGGGAAAATGTGCCCAAATTGGGCAATTTTCAACAAACCAGCAAGGGCTATCTGTGCCTATAAAAATGCTAAGGAGGGATAAGTTGCAGAACATGGTTAAGGGTTACTTTAAGTGACCATACGTGTGTCCTTTCTGACGCTTCAGTTCCCTTTAATTATCGGGTGTCTAAGCTGAACACTTGGCCCGACCTCTCTTTATATGCCTTGGAGGTGCTGGCCTGCCCGGCTGCTAGTGTGGTGTCTGAGCATGTTTTCAGTTCTGCTGGGGAAATCACTGATAGACTCACACGCCTCTCCACGGAAAATGCAGACAGACTTACTCTGATTAAATTCAACAAGGACTGGATATCTCCACAGTTTGTAATCCCTCCAGATAACAGCAAGCCAACCTAAATTCCCCAAAAATGAAGATTCATGCTACTGCTGTTAACGTCACCCCCTTCTCATAAAAAACAGATTCCTTGCTTCGTCAACCATGACTCAGCCCATAGGGCTAATTTTTACAAACTTTGCACATTGTGCAGTGGATAAACCAGGACAGTATTCCTACTCCAGCCTAACTACTATTTGTGATTGGAGACCCTTGGGATGGTGGCTTCCTGCATCAACCATGACTCAGCCCATAGGGCTAATTTTTACAAACCTTATGCGCATTGTGCAGTGGACAAATCTGGAATGTATATTGGTCCTACCAAACTAATATTTGTCATTGGAGGTTGGAGGCCCTTCTCACAGGTTGTGCCACATTGTGACTGAGAGAGTACATTTCTATTGAATATGTATTCCCTGTCAGTCAACCTATTTGGCAGAAAACATGCCTGGCTTGTGCCACATTGTGACTGAGATAGGGGATACATATTCAATAGAAATTTACACTGACTGTTGATGACCGACTCATGGCCCTCTGAAAATGTGAAGGCCCACAACTACTACAGTACTCCATCGTAGATAATGTTTGACAAGGGAGGCCCTTGTCAAGGAATCTCCCTGCAGTATGATACAGCCCCCAGGAGTAATTTTTGGAACTATGATGCTCATTGTGCACTGGACCAAGTAGTACAATATCAAGAAGTCTTCTCTTCCTATATAATCTGGGGAATATTGACAATCAAAATTTCGGAGCCATTTGGAGAAGCTTCACCAACCCATCCTGGAGAGGAGCACCATATATCCTTTGTCCATTGATTTGCACAAGTGATATATTTGAGCTCGTCATCCAGTTAACTAGTGCAGCTTTATTTTTCCGGTTCACTAAATTCAGCCATACCTGAAGATCGCAGGCCGTACTCACTGCTACCTTCTAGTACTCCATGTCTCTTGGCTTTTTTTCTCTGTAGTCTCTGCCCCTAAATGAGTTAAATAATACAGTGAGGGCCCTACAATATGAGCAAGTGAGGGCACTCTCAGATGTACACGAGCAACCTCCAAAATCTCTAGAGTAGGGCACTTCAAAATGTATGTTACAGGGCCACACGAGGGCTCTCACAAAACTCAGCTTTCCTGCCTACTACAAGGCCTCTGAACATTTGAATTTAGGGCCGCAGTATCACATGGTGGTTGTGGTGGTTGTGGTGGTGGAGGAGGAGGAGGAGGAGGGTCAAGCAGTAAACTGCTATTGAATGTGTATTCCACTATCTGAGTGTCAATGATGGAGGGACCACCCAAATGTCTAAGTAACAGCTGTCCCTCCAAATCGTATGTTACAGAGCCACCTGAGGCCTCTCAGGTCAAAGATCTACATACCTACTGATGCTTTCTAGCTGTGCTTGTAAAGTGCTGAGGAATAGCGAACTGAAAAAATGATTCATGACAGAGGGACCTACAAAATATATAAGTTAGGGCTCTCCCAATTGTAAAAAGCGAATAAAAGCCACAGCAGTATGTGTGAACAAAGGCTAAAATGGATATTTTTGGGGCTTCTATGGTTTATTTAGCCTTATATACAAGTGATTGTGCAGGAAAAACTGTTTCTTAACCTTTTTGGCCTGTAAATGCAATTTAGGTTAGGTTTGGTAGTTGTTTTTGTGTGTCTGTAAAAGTGGCGTAATACTGCGACAAACTTATTCCCAGAAACCATATGTGAGTCAGAAATGCATGCAGGCTCATTCTACAGGCTCTTCTCATTCTGTTTCATCACTTTCCCATCCATTTCAGCCTTTTCTTCAGGCCCCCAGGCCCCTTTGTGTAGGGTCTAGCAGAAAATTACTCGCATTTCCCATTGACTTGTATTCGCTCCGAATAGCGAGTACAATATGCGATTATTACAAAATACTCGTTACGAGTATAGCGATTACGAATATTACAGTACTCGTTCATCACTACTGATCATAGATGTGACTTCTCCATCTGTCTGTGACTTGTACAATATTTCTTTCAGGGTGAAGATCTGACACATATTAATACTACAGAGACATATGTGAGGGGTGATGAGCTTTGTAAAGAGGAGATTCCTACAGATAACTATCCAGGTGAGTAGTGACCACTAAATGCAGAGAAGTCATATATTCTTCTCAGTCACAGGCTGTGGCTGCTTTAACGGTCATGTAGTCCAGCTGTATCACAATCATGTGATCACCATTTTGCATCTATACCAAAACATTCTCCTCCACCAAAAACTGTTCAAATGACTTTGGACATTGAAACTCCTTTTCTATAGAACTTACAACCTGGAAAATCCAACTACCAACTGAAATTAGAAGATCCTGACTCTTACCTGCTCAGGTCTGTAAACTACCAAGCCAAATGACAGCGTACGTAGAATGTGCTGACAAGTTAGAAAATCACTTGAAAAAAAATATTATGATGAGCCTGTAAGAGAAAGTGGAGGGTAATGATCGTGTTGGCTTCCTAGAACCCTGATATCTTATTAGATGAATATACCTTCTCTCCCTTCTGTGGCGCTGAATGTGCTCATATGGTCCCTATAAGACCACGTCCTGTCTTTCTGACCAAACCTCGCTTTTATGATCGGCAATATTAAACGTGCAGAGAGGGCCAAGTATGAATTTCTGTATGATAACAGAATTTCCCTTTACCCTGACTTTTCAATTTCTTTTTAAACCAAATTACTTCAAATAGATGAAGTATACAAAAAACATTACACCTGTGCCATGACATATCTCTAAGCTGTGAGTGGCTGATGGCTGTAAAAAAATTCATTCATGCCTGCAGGAGATATGTTGGCATGACTCGAGCCCTGGTTTCATGGATTCACTTCACGTCATAAATAATATTATCAATCCTAAAGAATTTTAGATACCATTTATCCTAAAATGGGGAGCACTAATACTTTCTCTACTCTTCTGGTCAGGATTCATAGTAGCTCCAATGGTCTACCATAAATAAGTGCAACTCTGGTTTAGTGTTTGATTTCTCTGCCCCCCCCCCCCCAAACATACATTCTTGTTGGGGATGTAATGTGTTTTTTTTTATTGTCTTTTTTTTTTTACAGGTTCATTCTGTATGATAGTTTGATTGTGGTGGGATTGGCCTGCCTCACTTAACTCTGTAATTCCCTGGTAGTCTTTCAAAAAAAGATCTCCATTGTCTCTTCCAAATACCCGCGTTCTAAATTTAAGACACCTCAGCTCTGCACTATTATAAAAAGTTCTCATTAAATGTATATTTTTTCTTGAGACTCATTTGCCAGAAAATATTGGCCCTTACTATAGGTTAAATTGCCAGGAGCTACCAAGAAGCATACTCTAATTATCCCAGAGAGGTTTCACCACTAGTTACTCTCTCTCTCTTTTTTTTTTTTTGATCTTTTCATTACATGTGTTATTGTTTACAGTCAAAGTTTTGCCCTACACCCTTTAACCCCTCTACATGGATCTGTACTTACACAAAGACACTTAGGATTGGACTTAGTGTTGCCTGCTGTTCTGTGGTGTGACATGACAAGAAGAATAGTCAGGTTGCCGGATCAGAACCAGGAGGGCAGAGTTAATACAAAATCAGAAGACACAATAGTAGTCAGTAAACGTGCTGGGATCACAAGAAGATACTAAGAAGAAAATACACAACACGGGAGCTGAACACAGAAGACTTAACCAGCGAAGAACAAGGCTGCATCAGTTTGCTTCCGGCATTATGCGTGAGTTTTAGTAGGGTGTGGTGCTTTCCATTTGAGTTAAGTAGGGAGCATATTTGATTTTGGAAGAGCGGATTTTGCTGGATTGGTTTATGGAAGCCATGTTGCTTTTCAAGCGTTTTTGAGCCACTAATGATGTCGAAACCTCTGTTTTTCCGTTGACAGATTATGGACCTGAGCGGAGGCTTGCTTTTTATGATATGAATAGAAATTTTTATTGGTATAATTTTCACATATTTCATATTTGGGAGGCAGAATGAACAAACAGTTGAACACCAAACTCTACTGGTTCATGATATGCGGTTTTCTATTAGACTGTGAACTGTCATTGTCTTGGTGAATAAATCAATATTTTTACATAACTTGCCATTTGTACCAACAGTTTAAGTAGAAATGTTCAAAAATATGAATTTCAAGAATTTTTTATTCAAATATATTTTTTTTTACTTAGCAGATGACTGTACTAGGAGATCAGAGGGACAGCTGACCTCTTCAATTTTCAAAACAGATGAGCTGGAGATCTCACAGGATACAATTGAAGGGAATGCTATTACTCCAAATATACCATCATCCCTTTACAGCAAAGATGTGTCATTTGATCCTTTGAAACACGTCCTGTCTTCTGATTCATTACCAACTACTAAGGAAAATCAAAGTCACAAAATAAGCATTAAAAAACTAACTGCTTCTAAAGCTAAGAAGCCATTTGCACGGTCAGAATATGGAAATAGTTTTCCCCTCAAAAAGTTTTTTCTTAAACATCAAAAAATTCACACAGCAAAGAATATATTTTCATGTTTCAAGTGTATGAAATGTTTTAACAAGAAATCAAGTCTTCTTAGTCTCCAAAGAGCTCACACAGGGAAGAAGCCTTTTTCATGTTCAGAATGTGGGAAATGTTTTAACCAGAAATCAGATCTTGTTACACATCAGAGAACTCACACAGGGGATAAGCCTTTTTCATGTTCAGAATGTGGGAAATGTTTTACAGTGAAATCAAATCTCCTTAAGCACCAGAGAACTCACACAGGAGAGAAGCTTTTTTTC
The DNA here is from genome assembly GCF_046119375.1 of Phyllobates terribilis. Lineage (NCBI taxonomy): Eukaryota > Metazoa > Chordata > Amphibia > Anura > Dendrobatidae > Phyllobates > Phyllobates terribilis. The sequence continues at coordinate 4,234,439 of NW_027362807.1, read as the reverse complement.
TGTTCAGAATGTGGGAAATGTTTTAACCAGAAATCAGCTCTTGTTAGACATCAGAGAAGTCACAGAGGGGAGAAGCCTTTTTTATATCCTTAATGTGGAAAATGTTTTACTTGAAAAGACACACTTTTAGCAAGAAAAAATCGTGCTAATAAGTGAGTGCGTCCTATAGACTGAAGGTAGCTTCCTGTGGCCGAGAACAATGAGACAGTGTCCTTCCTGATCAGTGAGAGAACTGATCTCTCCTCAAGCCCCACACTTTTCTGATTGGTGCAGAAGAGGAGAGGAAGGTACTGGGACCTGTACAGAGGCTGCACGTCTTGACTGAGCCGCTGAAGAATCTAGCTCATGAACCTTTCAGATCATGTAACACTGTTTTACATATTTGTAAAAGTTGTCAGGTTCCATTATGAACTGAGCCATTTCTTAATGAATTTGACCTCCTGAATTCAAATTGGACAATGAGTTTTTCATTTTACTGCTACATATAATTTAATGATAAAAGTTCCAGTACTTTGAAACATTATTATTTCTGTAAATATACAGATGCAGAATATTTTGTTATGCCAATTTTCTGATATTTATTTAGAGAAAACTTAGAAACAATTCAAATAACTAAAACCTGTCTAAACCCTATTGCGAATTTAAACAGTTGCAGAAATTGCACTACAAAATTAGTCCTCATTCAGTGACAACTGTTTTTTTGCTTGTTTCTTGTACTCCTGTATCGGATCATCTCTTAAAACTATACAACATTAATCTGCAAGCATTGATGGATTTCATCTTCCTTGATATCTTTTCTCCATAGTTGCAATATCTTGGTTACATTTCTCACCATCCTCGTCTCTCACTACTCCACAGTTTGGAAGAAGAAAAGTCTAGCATATAAGAAATTAATCATTAAGGACATGTTACAGCCAAGATCCTTACATGTTTTGAGTAGAAATAACACCAACTCTTCATAGTTACTGTATGTGCTCTTGAGTTTCCCAGAGTTAGTTACCACAAATGCAAATGTAAACCATGCAGACTTTTCCTTGCCCTGGAACAAATGAAGAAACTGCTCATCTTGAAGAAGCTTACGAATCTGAAGTCCAATAAAGACTCCTTTTATATTTGCTTCACTTAACCTTGGAAAGTTAGCAATCAGATGCATGAATGCTTTTACATTTTTATCCATAGCGTTTGCTAAGTTCTTCATTAGGCCCAACTTGATAAGATTTTGTTACCACCATTGCCTAGGTGGATCCTCAACTTCTGGATGCAGGACAGTTTACTCCCTTGCTGAAGTGAATGTTGGAGAGGCTAGTCCCTTTTATTGTAGCCATATTCTCTTGCACAACTATCCCACTCACACAGAAAGCAGCAGTACTTGTGTGCAACAACCTTGATGACATATGTGAACAAGCAGATGTAGGAGCTCCGGCCGAGCATCTAGCTATTTATGCGATATAGGACCTGACGACCATCTTGAAAATCGGCATACATCTACCGGTTAATTGTCTGAGTGTGGAAGTAGTTTGCTCCAGGGGAAAAAAATGACCAGGAAAAGCCACATAAAGACTGCGGGAGAAGCAGGTTCTCAGCTCTAAGATGACACCACGGTTGTCACGCTGGAGACAGATTGAGCAGGGGAGACAAAAAAGGAGGGAAGTGGTGGCCTGGCTGTAGCAGTTTGCCTGCACAGAAACACAGGTCTCAGCACGTGACAGTGGCCTTATAACAGCTACCCCACACCTGTGCACGGGCTCCAAGTGGAGGAGTTGGGTGTGCAGGAGATGGGAGAGGCAGCCGCTTTGAAGGGGATGAAAAGACCACAAAATTGCATGTGGCACAATACTCCCTGCCCCACGGCCTAACCTGCACCAATGGGACATACAGGTACCTGAGGAACCTACTTTAAAAGATGTTTTCATTGCAGTGATACATTGTAAATTCTCTCTCTGCTTTCAATGTACATTTTGGTGGTCTTAAAGATGAGACAACAGGTATATTACACAAACTGCAGAAAATAGAGTAGGGGCAGTGGAAGGCTAAGTCAGTGCCATTGAGGACCAGATAGCCGATAAAAGCAATGAGAACAGGCTTGCAGAACAGCAAATATCAGCACTGCTGGCGGAAACAGATGATCTTGAAAATAGGTCAAGGCTCAAAGATATACCAGTTATTGGTGTGCCTGAAAAAAAATAGAAGGCTCCTTTCCTACTGAATTCTTTGAAAACTGGCTGAAATTAATAATGAGGCTTGAAACCTTAACCCTTCTATAAGCTGTAGAACGATCTCATAATGTGCTCATTTAACAAATTAATTAAAAAAGGAAGCGTGGAATTAATTTATAATGATATTTATTTTCCTTCTAATAAAATTATACAGGAATTGATAAAACACACTATCAGTATAATGACACAAAATAATATTCTGACATATGAAACACGACAAATGGACTGTAATAAATATAATAAACTAAAATAACATTTAGAGGAATTCTTATAAGAGCATTTTAGCTCATCAAAAGACATATTAAATAAATAAAACAAGAATTTTTTTGACATACAATGAACTACAAGTTTTTTACAAACTTTTCTCCTACCCTTGGATTTGCTTTTCTTTTTAATCTTTTGTTAATTCCTAAATACACATAGTGGCTTAATGAGTAAAGAACACAGGACACAGTGGTTTTCCCTATAGAGATATAGGTTGTAGCCCAACTCCTGCTTTTAGAATAAGTGAATAAATACATTTATTTTAGCGAACATTTGAACTTATATATATATATATATATATACAATTTTAAATAATGTCGAATAGGTTTATAGTATATGAATCGTGATACATTTTTTTAGGAGGTATTTCTTTATATAACTGAAATGCACGCAATTTTGTTATTTTCCGATGTAATCATGTGCCAATCCAGTGAACTTTGACACAAGTCAGTTATGTGTTGATTTGGAGCCTTAATTCAAAACTCAAGCCTTTAAACTGCCTTGCAGGATTTTGTCTGTATGTGGTTGTTTCCTGAAGAAGAAGTGCTTGTCACTTTTACACGCATTTAATAAAAACAGCAATTTAATAAACCTTTCTGAATTGTTTTCAATAAACCAGCAGCGTGGGAAGTATCCACAAATATCTCCAGATCCTGATATTCAATGATATACCCTGCCAAGTTAAGGGTGGTAGCCCGAGGTACTGTGCACTTTATTCAGGATTCATAAACCCTTCACTGGCTCGATATGAATGAGAGGTAAATACGCCGGGATCAAATTCGGGATGTTAAAAGTTGAAGATCCTGTGGTACAAACCCTAATTCTTCAAAAACACAGTGATTCGCAAGTATATGGGAAGAAGTGCGTCCTTGCTTGTTGGACAGTTCTTTACAAATGTTGTTTTTTCTTCAGGTTCTATTATGATTATATCACATTTTTCTTGCCTAATTGGGGTTGAATTATCCCCCAAGAAGGCTTAGGTTCTAGGTGGAATTCTCCCATATGTTCAACACTGACTGAGCCGCCATTTTTTCTACTTTAAAAGCGACAGCTATGGAAATACTTCGCCCAGTCTCTCACCCGGAGAAAGGTGTTTTATATCTGCCTTTTATGGGGAGGGGGGGGTCTTTTTTGTTTATTGGGGTATGTTTTATATTGTTGACAATCTTGTAATATGCGCTTAACTAGCTATGTAAAACAGAAATGCTCTGCTGATAGGATATTGGAAACTACATACAGGTGCATCTCACTAAATTAGAATATCATCAAAAAGTTAATTTATTTCTGTTCTTCTATACAAAAAGTGAAACTCATATATTATATAGTCATTACACACAGAGGGATCTATTTCAAGTGTTTATTTCTGTTAATTTTGATGATTATGGCTTAAAGCCAATGAAAACACAAAAGTCATTTATCTCAGTAAAGTATAACACTTTATAACAGCTTGAAAAATGTTTTTACAATCCGAACTGTTGGCCTACTGAAATGTATGTTCAGTAAATGCACTCAATACTTGGTTGGGGCTCTTTTGGATCAATTACTGCATCAATGTGGCGTGGCATGGAGGCTATCGGCCTGTGGCACTGCTGAGGTGTTATGGAAGCCCAGGTGGCTTTGATAGCAGCCTTCAGCTCGTCTGCAATGTTGGGTCTGGTGTCTCTCCTCTTCCTCTTGACAATACCCCATAGATTCTCTATGGGGTTAAGGTCAGGCGAGTTTGCTGGCCAATCAAGCACAGTGATACTGTTGTTTTTAAACCAGGTATTGGTACTTTAGGCAGTGTGGACAGGTGCCAAGTCCTGCTGGAGAATGAAATTTCCATCTCCAAAAAGCTTATCAGCAGAGGGAAGCATGGAGTGCTCTAAAATTTCCTGGTAGACGGCTGTCCTGACTTTGGTCTTGATAAAACACAGTGGACCTACACCAGCAGATGACATGGCTCCCCAAACCATCACTGATTATGGAAACTTCACACTAAACCTCAAGCAACTTGGATTGTGGCCTCTCCACTCTTCCTCCAGACTCTGGGACGTTGTGGAGTGTGTCTGCCTTCTGGACATCTATCAAGTCAGCAGTATTCCCCATGATTGTGGAGCCTACTGAAATAGACTAAGGGACCTTTGTAAACACTTAGGAAGCCTTTACAGGTATTTTTTGCTAATTATTCAAATTTACTGAGATAATGACTTTTGTGTTTTCATTGGCTGTAAGCCATAATCATCAACATTAATAGAAATTTGAAATAGATCACTCTGTTTGTAATGACTCTATATAATTTATGAGTTTCACTTTTTGTATTGAAGAACTGAAATAATTAAACTTTTTGATGATATTCTAATTTAGTGAGCTGCACCTGTATACAGTGGGTACGGAAAGTATTCAGACCCCTTTAAATTTTTCATTTTGTTTCATTGCAGCCATTTGGTAAATTCTAAAAAGTTCATTTTTTTCTCATTAAAGTACACTCTGCACCCCAACTTGACTGGAAAAAAACAGAAATGAAGTTTTTGCAAATTTATTAAAAAAGAAAAACTAAAATATCACATGGTCATAAGTATTTAGACCCTTTCCTCAGACGCTCATATTTAAGTCACATTCTATCCATTTCCTTGTGATCATCCTTGAGATGGTTCTATTCCTTCTAGGGAGTCCAGCTGTATTTAATTAAACTGATAGGACTTGATTTGGAAAGGCACACGCCTGTCTATATAAGACCTCACAGCTCACAGTGCATGTCAGACCAAATGAGAATCATGAGCTCAAAGGAACTGCCCAAGGAGCTCCGAGACAGAATTGTGGCAAGGCACAGATCTGGCCAAGGTTACAAAAGAATTTCTGCATTACTCAAGGTTCCTAAGAGCACAGTGGCCTCCATAATCCTTTAATGGAAGTTTGGACCAATAGAAGTCTTCCTAGACCTGGCCATCCAGGCAAACTGAGCAATCGTGGGAGATGAGCCTTGGTGAGAGCGGTAAAGCAGAACCCCAAGATCACTGTGGCTGAGCTCCAGAGATGCAGTAGGGAGATGGGAGAAAGTTCCACAAAGTCAACTGTCACTGCAGCCCTCCACCAGTCGGGCCTTTATGGCAGAGTGGCCTGACGGAAGCCTCTCCTCAGTGCAAGACATGAAAGCCTGCGTAGAGTTTGCTCAAAAACACATGAAGGACCCCAGACTATGAGATAAGATTCCCTGGTCTGATGAGACAAAAATAGAACTTTTTGGCGATAATTCTAAGCGGTATGTGTGGAGAAAAACAGGCTCTGCTCATCACCTGCCCAATACAATCCCAACAGTGAAACATGGTGGTGGCAGCATCATGCTATGGGGGTGTTTTTTCAGCTGCAGGGACAGGACGATTGGTTGCAATTGAAGGAAACTTGAATGCGGCCAAGTACAGAGATATCCTGGATGAAAACCCCTTCTAGAGTGCTCTGAACCTCAGACTTGGCTGAAGGTTCACCTTCCAACAAGACAATGACAATAAGCACACAGCTAAAATAACAAAGGAGTGGCTTCAGAACAACTCTGGGCCAGTCAAGAATGGTCACAGCCAGAGCCCTGACCTAATCCCAATTGTGCATCTCTGGAGAGAACAGAAAATGGCTGTCCACCAACGTTCACCATCCAACCTGACGGAACTGGAGAGGATCTGCAAGGAAGAATGGCAGAGGATCCCCAAGTCCAGGTGTGAAAAACGTGTTGCATCATTCCCAAGAAGACTTATGGTTTTACTAGCTCAAAAGGGTGCTTCTACTCAATACTGAGCAAAGGGTCTAAATACTTATGACCATGTGATATTTCAGTTTTTCTTTTTTAATAAATTTTCAAAAATTTCTACATTTCTATTTATTTTCAGTCAAGACGGGGTGCAGAGTGTACTTTAATGAAAAAAAAATGAACATTTTAGAATTTACCAAATGGCTGCAATGAAGCAAAGAGTGAAAAATTTAAAGGGGTCTGAATACTTTCCGTACCCACTGTATCTATTACATTAAATATGGTGGAGTCAATGAAAATAGCTGGAATGTAAGGGGTCATTCTTCTAGTGTTCAAAGACAGGTGATCTTTCAGTATCTTCAAATGAAAAAACTTGCTCTGATTTGTCTGCAAGAAACACATCTTACCTCTGAGAAACTTCATCTACTAAACATGAAGTGGTTACAGCCGACTATCACTCCACGCGCTCTCCATACTCTCGGGGAGTCAGTCACAATGTGAGCGTCTTACAGTGATAATAGATATAGAGGGTCAGTACGTATGTTTGTTCTGTAAGTTATTACTAAATCTCTATTAATAATCTATCTACATATCACCACCATATTCCAGGAGAATCATACACAAAATTCTAACTATTATTGCCGACTTCTCGCAAATCCCCTATATTATAAAATGGTACTTTAATAATATACCGGACTCTCACTGGGATAGAGGAACACATGAAGCTAAGAGGGTAGAAGCAATTGTACCCATTTTGGTCACTTAAGGAGACAGCTTTAATTGCTCTTTGGAGAGGCCGTCATCCTAATGTATACCAATACTCCTGTTTTTCATCCACATTCTCCTCTTTGTCGAGCATGGACTTGGCTCTTGGACATGGTATGATACTGAGTCTTATAGTCCTGCATCAGTTCCTGCCCAGAGTTCTTTCTTTCTCCTCCCTGTGTCTCCCTAAGCTTAGTCTCCCAATGCAGTATATACCCACATGGAAATTAAACCCTTTTTGGTTGCAAGTTATAGACTTTAGGGGAACTAAAGGAGTATCTTGTGATTAATAAAACGACAATTTCTATTTTATACGTGTAGTGCCCCAAAGTTAGATGTGTATGTCCCTTTAAGATGTAGCAGAGCCAGCAGCTACCTCATTATGTCTGCACAATGTTTATATTTCCCTTTGCAGATAATGTACATGAGGATCCAGTATACAGAATGGTTTATATATGTAGAGAGTGATTATTCAGTTCTGCTCTCAGATTACTAAGCGTTAATGAATTAGCCCTGGTTTCCATATATGGCAATAAGGTGGTTAGACCATATGACAAGGTCCTGAGCTTAGTGCAGTGAGTGCTCAGAAAGAGAAGGAGAGAGGAGGAGACATTGTGTGGTGTCTGGTCTTGCCTGTGATAAGCTGAAGGAGCAGGTATGGAAGCCCAGATATCTGCTGTATGAGAGACCACAGTCACAGCTGCAATCAGCTGTGTGATAGGACTGTACAGATAAGCAGAAGCTAGGACCCAGGAGTCACTGCACCGTTTGTGTATCTGCATTATCATACTGGAAAGTAACTGAGCTTGCTGCATTGAAAGAGAAACTCTGCTGAATCATCTGTCTGGATTTATCTGTAGTTGTTTGCAAGAAGTAGAGTTTACCAGCAGCCTATTATCTGTCTCTGATTTCTGGACTATCGGGTGCACAACATATCATCACACCAGGAAACAGAAGTTAATACAGTGCACCCTGGCGCCACAGACTACATTTTCTTTTACTTTTATTCCTGCCTTAGTGAAGTGGTAATACCTACACATGTGTGATCTATGGCAGAGTAGTGCATCACTGGCATTACAGATGTAGCAGAGCCGCGTGTGTACGAGGCGTACGGAGCAGAGCCATGTGTGTACGAGGCGTGCAAACCAGATCCGTGCATGTACGAGGTGTACGGACGAGAGCCGTGTGGGTACGAGGTGTATGAAGTGGAGCCGTGCGTGTACAAGGTGTACGACGAGGAGTCGCGTATGTACGGAGCAGAGCCACATGTGTATGAGGTGATTATCCACGTTAAAGCCAGTGGTGAAACGCGCGTTGGATCCGATCAGCACTCAGGGGTTAGTAACACTTTATACCACTTTATACCATGCATCTTCATTTCACCTTCTCAATATGTTATTATGATAGTAATATCTAATGTGACCTGTTAACTGATGACAATTTTGCCGTTATTTGCATCAAGCACTTTATATATGCCATAGTCCTCTGTGTTGGAGGGTTATGGAGAAAGGTGGAGAGTGGGGCTGTATGCACTAAGCACTTATATATATATATATATATATATACCCTCTCCACACTTCTCTCTAAGAGGCATTTAATGATATATCTGTGGGGCAGTGGTATATTGTCATGAACAGTGCCTGTTAGAGGTTAATACATGAATGGTGCCTTTGGGATGTTTTATCAATTGTATTTATTTATCTATACCCCCTAGTCTGATCTTCTCTGCTATGTGGTCCTCTTCCCTTTTTTGTGATTTTAATTTATTCTAATAATAAATGCTACGTCTTAAATACTATAGTTCTCATGTCATGTCTATAGGAGCATAGTTTAAATGGTGGACATGTGAACATTACAAATTTGTATATATTGACAGTGTTCTCATGTGTATGAGGTGAGCAGAGCCTTGTACGGAGCAGAGCAGTGTGTGTAAGAAGTGGACGGAGCGGAGCCACGTGTGTATAAGGTTTACGGAGCAGAGCCTTTTACGGAGCGGAGCATTGTGTGTAAGAGGTGAGCGGAGCCGCGTGTATGAGATGTACGGAGTGGAGCCATGAGTATACGGAGTGGAGCCGTGTGTGTACGGAGCCGTGTGTGTATGATGTATACGGAGGACAGCCGCATGTGTACGGAGCAGAGCCGTGAGTCTACGACATGTACGGCGCGGAGCTGCATGTTTAGGAAGTGTGCGAAGTGTAGAAGAACTGACACTGGACACTCGGTAAAACTGCGCTCGGACGTTTCTTGCACAGGTATTGATAACATAAGATGGAGTCAGACGAACCCTCCTACAAAACCTGATAACAAAGTCATTACTACAGGACTGGATGAGAAAGGGATTTATTCTACAAGAAACGCTGGGGCCACAAATGAGAGAATCCGGGCCCCGTGGCTGGATACTCCAGACCCCCAGCGTGTTAGGACCACACGGGATCTTTGTTCCTGGAGCTTCTCTACTTGGTATAATGAGACTCTGATCTTGTTCATAGGCCACAGTCCCACTATCAGTATTTGGTCAGTATTCGGTTAGTATTTTTTCTCAGGAGTGGGGGCCAAAACAAGACGAGGAACAATCAGAGAAAAGGTATAATAGAAACAAGTGCACAAATTCTGAATTTATCACCCACTCCTGATTTTGGCTCAGTATTTTTTCTCAGGAGTGGGTGATAAATGTAGAATTGGTGACTTGTTTCTATTATACCTTTTCCCTGATTGCTCCTCACCTGGTTTTGGCTCTCACTCGAGAAAAAATACTGACCGAATACTGACCAAATACTGATAGCAGGGCAGTGGCCAAAGAGGGAGGATTGGCAACTCCGAATGTCCTTGTCTATTTTGGGATTAGGTGGTAGGAAAAGGGGCAGGTGGACATTTTGGGTTTTGTTTTGGGAGGGTGGGGGAAAGAGATGCAATATCTGTCCATGTATTGTAAATATTAGTGATGAGCAAGCGTACTCGCCACTGCTCGATACTTGATCAAGCATCGGGGTACTCGGGTGTGCTTGTTACTCGTTCGAGTATAAAACCTGATGATGCAATACGGCAGGCCAATCAGAGTAATGGCAGTAGAAAACATGGCTACGACATTACTGTGTATGACAGGCCATCCCTGCGTGTTTATTGGCTATCTAACACCCGCAAAATGTGGGGCGGGGACTCGAGCACCTGAAATATTTGATTGAAAACCCGAGCACCACGATGATCTATTAAGTATCGAGCAGTGGCAAGCATGCTTGCTCATCATTAGTAAATATATGAATACAGTTAGGTCCAGAAGTATTTGGACAGTGACTGAATCTTTGTGATTGCAGCTCTGCAGGCCACTAATCTTGATTTAAAATGAAACAACTGAGATGCAATTGAAGTGGAGACTTTCAGGTTTAATTAAAGGGGCTGAACAAAAATATCCTGTGAAACGTTTTGGAATTGCAACCATTTATCTATAAAGCCTCCTTATTTCAGGGGCTCAAAAGTAATTGGACAAATTAAAGAGGTTGCCCACTACGTTTTCACTGATAACCCATCCTTAGGATAGGTCATTGATGTCTGATGGGTCGGGGTCAGACACCCGGCCCCCTGCCCATCAGCTGTTATCGTTGTTGGCCAGAAGTACTCACTTGCGGAGCTAGCGGTCTTCTGGTAGTGCCGCGACAGGGTATAATACATCCGCTTCATATTGTCTAATCTAGCCTTTGTATTTCTAAGGCTCACTAATGGTTTGCACCTTGTATTGAACACTCTCTGTATTTTCTCTCATGAAGTCTTCTCTTTTATGTTAGACCTATACACTGAAAAACACCTACTTCCTGGAGTGTTCTTCATTTAGGTTGATATTATAAACAGGCTTTTCTTCACCATGGAAAGGATTCTGTGATCATCCACCACTGTCTTCTGTTTGACAACTTTTTGAGTTCCCAAGCTCACCAGTGAACTTTTTTTTGCAGAACGTATCTGTTGATTTGGTCACTCCTAACATTTTTGCTATCTCTTTGGTGGACTTATGTGCCGTGCAATGTTTCACACGCACACATAGGCTTATATGGGGGCATGCGATCCGAATCCAGAATGCTTTTTTTGTTCAGTCCGATCGCGATCCGATCAGGGCTGGAAAAGAAACGCCACTGATCACACTATCATAGGAATAAATTAATACGAGTGCAATCCAATTTTTTATCCCATTGCAGTAGTCTGATTTAATTGCAAGTGAGAGCGAGCCCTTAGAAATATACTTACTTAGAAAATTGGTGAAGTGTTCAATACTCATTTGGATATTGTTTTTTGGATTAAAGATTAGTGTCTGAATATAATTTTAATTCTAATATACTGTATCCAATGTTTAAACAGCAGAAAAAAGGAAAAACATTTTTCATACTAATTAAATCTGCCTTGCTAGTGTAAAGTGGAGATGTGTGCAACGACTCAGTGCCACTTGTGTGGCGGAAGGGGGGTGAACTATTCTTAATTATGCTAGACTTACTATTCCTGTGTTCAGTAAGTCAAGGAACATGAGCCATTGTTTCATGTGAAACTGTCCTGTGCCCATTTTTGTATGCTAATTTGTGGAATGTCTGCTGATTACTTATTGCATTAGTCTCCTGTGGTGTACTAGTCTGCAACATCTGAAGGATAATTAGGCAATCTAATTGAATAATCAAAAATAGGAGTTGAGGGTTATAAAAAGGGGTCTGCTCCTGTGACCAGTGTGATTCCACAGGACTTCAGCCAGTGGATTTCAGAACTGCTCAACACTGAGCCCACAAATTTGTTTTGATAACCCAGGTTGTGACAATTCGGTCACCTGGCTACATATTTCACTGTGCTCGGTCAGCTTCCTATGCTAGCTGCTATCTCCTTTCTGCGGGTGCCTGTCCAAATCTAGGCACTGCTGTTTGGGGTAGTTGGCCCTGAATGTCCCAAAGTCGCAGAGGTTCTAATTCCCAGCAAGCCAGTGGGTATGTTATATATGCTGTTAACAGTCGGTGAACAATAAAGTCTTACCAGAGTGTGGTACCCTCACCCTGCATTGTCTGAGTATTGTTATGTCCACAGGAAACGTGAACGGCAATCAATAGGATGAGCTCCGGCCCGTGCGGTGTTGTTAAAGACAGCAGGGTGAGCACATAACACTGCTGCATGGACATACACACAGCACTGCAGCATGGATAGTGCATGCATACCCAGCTTTGCTATATATGCACATTTATATACACACACAGCTCTGCTACATATGCACAGTTGCATACACATACACTTTATATACATTTTCCCATTTTTCAGTTCCATCCAGGTCATGTGATTGATTATATGATCTGAAAGGTGCTTGAGCTAGTCGGGTAGATGGTTCTTTAGCTGCTCACTCAGGATGTGCAGCCTCTGTGCAGGTACTAGTACCTTCCTTTCCTGCACCAATCAGATAAGTGTGGGGCTGGAGGAGAGTAAGCAGTTCTCTCAGTGATCAGGAACGACACTGTCTATAAGATGCACTCACTTATTAGCAAGATTTTTTTCTTGTTTAAAAGTGTGTCTTATAGTCCAAAAAAACCAAACATTTTTCCCTTTCTCATTTAATTATGATTGTCTGTTATATGTTTTTGTACAATTTGTCAACAACATATATAGTTTCTCCGCCGACTGAGTTATTTTTGATGGTCAACAAAATACAATTTTCCAGTAATTCTTTTTCACACTTGGTATGATAATGGCTTCTCTCTGTGTGGAATTTTTGATTTCTAAAGGGGTTTTCCAGTACTTGAACAATCTCTTCTCATTCCTCATGCTTGGTCCTGTTAAAAGAAAGACAATTATACAAACTTCCCATGCTTGTGCTGTTCCAGTGATGTGAGCACTTGCGTTTCTGAGGCTCATGTGATGTTGTTACGTCATGTGAGCCCTGCGGCCAGTCAGCATTGGCGTCACTGTCCCCACTTTCGGACACATCGAACAATTAAAGGAAGTCAGAAAGCAGCAGCTCTGGCTTTCTGTTGATGTTTAATTCATCTGAAGGCGGGGACAGTGAAGCCGATTGAAGCTGATTGTGAAGGAACACACATGTCATGTAACAACTTCACATGAGTCCTGGAAACACGAGTGCAGATACCACTGGAACGGTGCCGCCACGGAAGGGGAGTATGAATGTTTTTAATTTAACTAGGCCAAACATGAGGAATGACAAGGGATTGCCCTATAAGTGGGCAATACAAGACAATACAATTTTCAGTTAAAACATTTCCAACATTCTGAACATGAAAAAGGCTTCTTCCCTGTGTGACTTCTCTAAAGTTTATTAAGAGTTGTATTCCATGTAAAACATATCCTGCATTAAGACCATGAAAATGACTTCTCCCCTGTGTGAGTTCTCTGATGTGTAACAAGAGTCGATTTATCTACAAAACATTTTCCACATTCTGAACAGAAAAAAGGCTTCTTCCCTGTGTGGGTTCTCTGGTGTCTATCAATAAGCGATTTAAAGTTAAAACATTTTCCACATTCTGAACAGGAAAAAGGCTTATCTCCTTTGTGGGTTCTTCGGTGGATATCAAGATGTGCTTTCCGGGTAAAACATTTTCCACAGTTCGAACAGGAAAAAGGTTTCTCTCCTGTGTGGGTTCTCTTGTGGCGATCAAGATGCCCTTTACAGTTAAAACATTTTTCACACTGTGAACAGGAAAAAGGCTTCTCCCCTGTGTGGGTTCTCTGGTGGTCACCCAAAGCTGATTTCTGGTTAAAACATTTCCCACATTCTGAACATGAAAAAGGCTTTTTCCCTGTGTGAGATCTCTGGTGTATAGCAAGAGTCCGTTTCTGTTTAAAATATTTTCCACATTCTGAACAGAAAAAAGGCTTTTCCCCTGTGTGAGTTCTCTGGTGCATAACCAAAGCTGATTTCTGGTTAAAACATTTCCTACATTCTGAACAGCAAAAAGGAGTCTCCTCTGTGTGAGTTCTCTGGTGCTTAACCAAAGCTGATATACGGTTAAAACATTTCCCACATTCTGAACATGAAAAAGGCTTTTCCCCTGTGTGAGTTCTCTGGTGGTCAACCAAAGTTGATTTCTGGTTAAAACATTTCCCACATTCTGAACATGAAAAAGGCTTCTCCCCTGTGTGAGTTCTTTGGTGTATAGCAAGATCCCATTTCTGATTAAAACATTTCCCACATTCTGAACAGGAAAAAGGTTTCTCCATTGTGTGACTTCTCTGGTGCTGAACCAAATTTGATTTCCATGTAAAATATTTCCCACATTCTGAACATGAAAATGGCTTCTCCCCTGTGTGACTTCTCTGGTGTCTAGCAAGACCTGATTTCTGGTTAAAACATTTTCCACACATGGAGCAAGAAAATCTTTTCTTCGCTGTGTGAATTTTTGGATGTTTAAGAACAGAGTTTTCGAGGAGAAAACTATTTCCATATTCGGTTTGTGAAAATGGTTTCTTTGCTTTAGGAGCAGCTCGATTTTTAATGCTTATTTCGTGACTTGGATTTTCCTTAGTGTTCGGTAATGAATCAGAAGACAAGACCTGTTTCAAAGTATCAGATGATTGATCTTTGCTGTGAAGGGATGATGGTGTATCTGGAGTAATGGCATTCACTTCAATTGTATTCTGTGGTATCTCAAGCTCATCTAATTTAAAAATTGAAGACGTCAGCTGTTCCTCTGGTCTCCTGGTACAGTCATCTGCCAAGAATAAAACCAATTATTATTTTTAAATAAAGTATCCTTGAATTTTATATTTTTTAACATTTGTACTTGAACCAGCTGTAGAAATGGCAAGTTATGTAAAAATATTGAATTATTCACCAAGTTGATGACAGTTCAATGTCTAATAGAAAACCTCATAGCATGAACCAGTGGAACATGGTGTTCAATTTGTTTGTTCATTCTGCCTCCCAAACATGGAACAAAAAGCCACCAAACAATATTATGTAGGCCAAAATAATACCAATAAAAACTTATAATCATCTCACAAAAAAACAAGTCCCCACTCAGGTCCATCATCTATCAATGGAAAAACAGAAGTTTCCTCATTATTAGTGGAGTATAGCAAGGGCATTTCAGACTATAAAATATAACTTTTAATAGATAAATGTAAAATATTTAGTATAAGACAATTATGACGGAGACAAAGTACACATACTCCCCAGGTCAGAGTAACAACTAAATAAGAGAGTAAAGCACGTCACCTGAGTGGCGTACCGGACCCTGGTCAGAAAGGGCAATTTAATAAAGCCTAAATGACACAGGGTCTCTGTGAAGCGTCCAACAAGTAAGTGGACAAAATTAGATGTTTCTCAAAAAATCAAATAAAAATTTTCACCTGAGATTAGTGAAGACAGTTATGCTTTTTCATGTTGAGACAGCTTAGCCTTCATGGTGCTACACAGTGGGGTCCCTTGATGACTCCGAAAGGAAGAAACGCGTCCGGACTATAGGGCAAGCACAGGGCTACTAGAGCAGTCTAGATGTGGACTGTCCTTGTTAGGGCAGGAGTAAAGGGGTACAGGGATAGTGCAGTCCATATAGGGTGTTAATAGCGGCAGAAAAATACGCCTCCCCTGGACTATTGCCTGTCTACCTGCTTCCCCTTCAGTAAACATCTCGTCCTTTTTACTCACTGTGACGTGAACTACTCCACATATTGGGTGAGGACGTTCCATTACTCTTATTCAATTTTCTAAATGTTATTCTGTATTGATGATAAATGTTTTCTATTGATGATGTCATTGCCATAATCTTACCTCATCTATTTTGAATGCATATGAGAAATGTTCTTTCAATCATCCTAAGACGTTTATCCCGTGTTAATAGCAGGATCATCACATTGATACTATTTGATTTTTTGAGAAACATCTAATTTTGTCCACTTACTTGTTGGACGCTTCACAGAGACCCTGTGTCATTTAGGCTTTATTAAAATGACCCTTTCTGACCATGGTCCGGTACGCCACTCAGGTGACGTGCTTTACTCTCTTATTTAGTTGTTACTCCGACCTGGGGAGTATGTGCACTTTGTCTCTGTCATAATTGTCTTATACTAAATATTTTAAATGTATCTATTAAAAGTTATATTTTATAGTCTGAAATGCCCTTGCTATACTCTCCTGATGACTGGGTATGACATACATATTTGAATATAAATCATAATATTGCTAGCTATCATTATTAGTGGCCCAAAGGCTCTTGAAAAGCAACATGGCTTCCAGAAACCAGTCCAGCAATATCCGATCTCCCAAAGTCATATCTCCCCCTCACTTCTGAGCCTTGCAGTGTGCCCAAACCACATTCAGCATCCATGTATTTGGCATTACTATAGTGAGAAAAACCTCCTGGAGCACAATCTGGGCACTATGTGTTGGGTAATAAAATGGCATATTTGCAATTTTCACTCTCCAACATCCAGTGCATGCTAATTTCAGGTAAGTGGCTGTGAAGTCAAAATAGTCACTTCTATTCATTGAGGGCTATAATCTCCAAAATGGAGTCACTTTATGGGGATTTATACTTCTCTGGTTTTCTGCCATTTTGTCATATTAGGGCTTCTGCTAATGGTGTGTCCAATCTCCTCTGGGATCTGCTCCTGTAATGTCTGCTTCTTTCACCATGTGTGGCCTTATTCATTCTGCAGGCGGCGCTGGTAATGGAGGAGACGTCAGAACCAGAAGCTTTGGGCGGCGCTCTGGACAGAGCCTAGCCACTAAGATTGGAGTGCCTTGGGCCTGTTGTACCATTCAGTCTGGCAATATAGGTGTGTGTGCTGTCCAGCTGGAGTAATCTACTCCCTACATCAGCCAACTGGAATGCACCACACCCTACTAAAGCTTGAAGCAAATAGCTGGAAGCTGCCAGATAGTCTTGTTCTTTTCTGGTTCAGTCCTCTGTGCTCAGCTCACGGCTTGTGTATTTGTTTCCTGGTGTATTTTCTCTGCCCTCCTTATTCTGACCCGGCTATCTGACCATTCTTCTTGCCATCTCACACCACAGAACAGCCAGTAACATTGTGGCCCAAGCATAGGGGTTTCTGTGTAAGTCAAGATCTATGTAGAGAGGTTAAAGGGTGATGGTCAAAACTATGACTATAGACAATGACACATTTAATGAAATTATCAAACTCAACAGTCTTCATCAGCAAAAAAAAATGAGATGAGTAACTAGTGGTGAAACCTCTCTGAGGTAATTGGAGTATGGGGCTTGCTGGCTCTTGGTAATCTAAAATATTGTAAAGGCCAATATTTTCTATAAGAAGAGTTTCAAGAAAGAATATTAGACATCTAAATAGAACTTTTTACAATAGTGCAGATCTGAGGTGTCTTAAATTTAGATCTCGGGCATTTGGAAGAGACAATGAAGACCTTTTTTTAAACACTACCAGGGACTTGCAGACTAGTGAGGCAGGCCAATCCCACCACAAGTCATAAAAAATTAAAAACTGTAAACAAATAGACATAGAATAAAAAAACATGTTACATCTCCAACAAGAATGTACGCTGGGTACGGAAAGTATTCAGACCCCTTTAAATTTTTCACTCTTTGTTTCATTGCAGCCATTTGGTAAATTCTAAAAAGTTAATTTTTTTCTCACTAAAGTAGACTCTGCACTCCATCTTGACTGAAAAAAAACAGAAATGTAGAAATTTTTGCAAATTTATTAAAAAAGAAAAATTGAAATATCACGCGGTCATAAGTATTCAGACCCTTTGCTCAGTATTGAGTAGAAGCTCCCTTTTGTGCTAGTACAGCCATGAGTCTTGGGAATGACGCAACAAGTTTTTCACACCTGGATTTGGGGATCCTCTGCCATTCTTCCTTGCAGATCCTCTCCAGTTCCGTCAGGTTGGATGGTGAACGTTGGTGGACAGCCATTTTCAGGTCTCTCCAGAGATGCTCAATTGGGTTTAGGTCAGGGTTTTGTCTGGGCCAGTCAAGAATGGTCACAATGAGTTGTTCTGAAGCCACTCCTTTGCTATTTTAGCTGTGTGCTTAGGGTCATTGTCTTGTTGGAAGGTGAACCTTCGGCCAAGTCTGAGGTCCAGAGCACTCTGGAAGAGGTTTTCATCCAGGACATCTCTGTACTTGGCCGCATTCATGTTTCCTTCAATTGCAACCAGTTGTCCTGTCCCTGCAGCTGAAAAACACCCCCATAACATGATGCTGCCACCGTCACTGTTGGGATTGTATTGGGCAGGTGATGAGCAGTGCCTGGTTTTCTCCACACATACTGCTTAGAATTATCACCAAAAAGTTCTATTTTCGTCTCATCAGACCAGAGAATCTTATTTCTCATAGTCTGGGAGTCCTTCATGTGTTTTTGAGCAAACGCTATGCGGGCTTTCATATGTCTTGCACTGAGGAGAGGCTTCCGTCGGGCCACTCTGCCATAAAGGCCCGACTGGTAGAGGGCTGCAGTGATAGTTGACTTTGTGGAACTTTCTCCCATCTCCCTACTGCATCTCTGGAGCTCAGCCACAGTGATCTTGGGGTTCTTCTTTACCTCGCTCACCAAGGGTCTTCTCCTACGATTGCTCAGTTTGGTTGGACGGCCAGGTCTAGGAAGACTTCTGGTGGTCCCAAGCTTCTTCCAATTAAGGATTATGGAGGCCACTGTGCTCTTAGGAACCTTGAGTAATGCAGAAATTCTTTTGTAACCTTGGTCAGATCTGTGCCTTGCCACAATTCTGTATCTGAGCTCCTTGGGCAGTTCCATTGAGCTCATGATTCTCATTTGGTCTGACATGCACTGTGAGCTGTGAGGTATTATATAGACTGGTATGTGCCTTTCCAAATCAAGTCCTATCAGTTTAATTAAACACAGCTGGACTCCAATGAAGGAGTAGCACCATCACAAGGAAATGGACAGCATGTAACTTAAATATGAGTGTCTCAGCAAAGGGTCTGAATACTTATGACCATGTGATATTTCAGTTTTTCTTTTTTAATAAATTTGCAAAAATTTCTACATTTCTTTTTTTTTTAAGTCAAGATGAGGTACAGAGTGTACTTTAATGAGAAAAAAATGATTTTTAGAATTTACCAAATGGCTGCAATGAAACAAATAGTGAAAAATATAAAGGGGTCTGAATACTTTCCGTACCCACTGTATGTATTGGCAGAGAACTACAACATTAAACTGGAGTTGCACTCATTTATGGTGGACCATTGGAGCTACTATGAGTCCTGACCAGGAGAGTAGAGAAAGTATTAGCGCCCCCATTTCAGGAGAGATTGTGCAGTAATCTGAATTCCTTAGGATTGAACACATAATGCAATCTATGACGTGGAGGGAATCCATGAAACCAGGACTCAAGCCATGCCAACACATCTCCTGCAGGCGTGAATAAATGTATATTACAGCTAAGTTTGGTCAGAAAGACTGTACCTGGTCTTGAAGGGACCATATGAGCACATTTATCAGCACAGAGGGGAGAGAAGGTAGATTCATCCAATAAGATATCATGATTCTAGGAAGCCAACAGCATCATTACCCTCCGCTTTCTCTTACAGATCCATCATAATATTTTTCTTCAGTGTGTCAGCACATTGTTTGTACGCTGTCATTTGGTTTTGTAGTTTGTAAGGTTCTAAGTTCTACAGAAAAGGACCTTCAATGCCCAAAGTCATTTGAACAGTTTTGGGTGGAGGAGAATGTTGTGGTCTAGCAGCAAAATGGTGCACACATGATTGTGATATGGCCGGACTACACAACATATAAAGCAGCCACAGCAGGTGACTCAGACGAATCTGTGACTTCTCTGCATTTAGTGGTTACTACTCACCTGGGTAGTCATATGTGGGAATCTCCTCTTTACACCGCTCATCACCCCTCACATATGTCTCTGTAGTATTAATATGGGTCAGATCTTCACCCTGAAAGAAATATGGTCACAGAAATAAGGAGAAGTCACATCTATGATCAGCTCTAATCCTGCCGTCTCCACCGTTCTCATTACACAAGTATAAAACATATAATATTGGAGGATAAAACAAAACTGAACACAGTTGTCTAAATATCATAGGAGAGATCTCATGACACATTTTCTCCATCTACCTGATGATCCTGAGGAACATTGGGATCTTCTTGTTTATAGTCCTGTGGAAGAAGAGGACGGGAACATCTCTCTGGTGTTGTCGACTTAATGGATAGACCTGTAGGAGACACATACAGGGACTGAATTCATGTTTTACATACACTAAATATACATGGCCTAAAATTATTTGTATTACCTGGTAATGTGAGGGGCTGGAGAACCTCCATCATGACGTCCTTGTACAGATCTTTGTGTCCTTCTAAATACTCCCACTCCTCCATGGAGAAATAGACAGCAACATCCTGACACCTTATAGGAACCTGACATAAACAATGATACCATCATCCCACTGATTCCTTCACAGCGTTACTTAATAATGTCCTAGCATTCCCAGCAGTGTCACCTCTCCAGTCAGCAGCTCAATCATCTTGTAGGTGAGTTCTAGGATCTTCTGGTCATTGATGGCCTTATGTATCATCGGGTGAGGTGGAGGCCCTGTGATTGGGCTCAGGGGTCTTCCCCATCCCTCAGACACAGGGTCCCAACAGCGCTCACTAGAGGTCTTCTTCACTACTGTGTAATCCTGGTTATGGAGAGACACATTAATAAATCTCACTACAGACATTTCCAGAGTCCTCACCTCTCCAGTTCTGTCCATCTGTTATTCCCATAGATAAGAATGATGTAATGTGACATAATTAGAATATCTCACCTCTCCAGTAAGCCGGAAGAGAATCTCTAGGGTGAGGTGCAATATTTTTTCTGCCATTTTGTCTCTGTCCATATCCATCCTTGATGGGTAAATCAGGAAAATTCTCTTACATAAAAGATCTTCACTGAGAGGATCCGATATTGTAGGGATATGAATGGGAAGAAGATGAGCCGATGTAACATCATAAAAATCCTGTGTAATAATACAATTACTGGAGATAATAAGGGAAACATATGAGGTGATTTATTATTTTATAGTATTTAGTTTTCTTCTTTACATCTACTAATAAAACCTATATATTTTAGGCCACAGACAACAAGCAGTTTCTTCCTCAAGAGTCTGCAGCTGAATACGTTTCTCAAAGACTCATCTTCCATAACACTAATTCTTGTCTAATTTACCGACACTGGAATCAGTATCATGATGAGGACGACATCTTCATCTTCTACTACGGCTCTAGAAACATATTTGGCCAGAGTCCATCACTGACTACATCACCACTGGCCGTCTATATGAATGTTTCCGGTCTTCTCCAGACTGTAATCTTCTATCACGTTAGATCTCACGTCTGATTCACACACAGAAGTTTGAGGCTTTTTTGTTTGCACAAACACCGCGGACAAAAATAATTTGATACCAAAGTCTCCATGTATAGTGTTTTATGGGGTTTATATCTGGCCTTAGGCTTTCCTATATTACAAGAAAACACCAGAAAAAAAAATAAACTGGCACCAACAATTATTGTAATAAGAAAAAATCATGCAAAAAGCACAATACAAGTTTTATTATTTTTTAACACATTAAACATTTGTTTAAAAAAAAAAAAAAAACTCTTTTGGGCACCAGAACACAGATGTACACCGCAGGGATGGCACAGGTGCGGTTGCAACAAAAACCCTTGAAGTTTAACTGCTTGCTACTGTCAAAAGCAAACATGGCATCTAAGAATGTTTGACAGAGTTCGACTGAATGCCCCTCCTCCCCCAAGTACACGATAGTATGGGGCTGCCTATTTTCTATGATACTTATACAGTAGTGTTCAAAATAGTAGCAGTGTTTTCAAAAACATGAGTTAGGGTATGTGCACACAATGCAGAAATGAAGCAGAAAATTTCTGCATCATTTCTGCATCTCCCTGGCAGAAAAAACGCATGCAGATTGTGCATGCGTTTTTCCTGCAGAATACATGCGGATCCACATGCGTTTCCGCATGCAGATTGACAAGCGCATTCCAGGCGCTTTTAGCATCACCTGGAAAGTGCTTGACAACTAGGTCACACTATATAAATCCATGCAAACAGCATGGATTTATATAGTGTGACCCGAGAGAGTGTATATACTTACCTCCGATGGCCCGCGCTGTCCCGCTCACTCCGTTCTCCCGGCTGCCGGCAACTTTGAATTGAAAGACCTGCCGACGTCAGCGTCACGTGACCCGTCACATGACTCTGACGTCACCGCAGGTCCTACAACTCACTGCAAAGTGCCGGGAACCAAGCACGAGCGCTGCGCGGGCCGACATATGGTGAGTATATATATATTTTTTATTTTATTCTTGTTTTTACAGCTTTTTTAATGGTACCTGGGTGTGGATGAGACTCTCCTCTCCTCCACACCCGGGTACCATCCGCACATTAGAACGCGCCAATAACGCAAGTACAGATGCAGTCTTGCGGAATTGGCGCGTTCTAATGCAAGTCAATGGCGGCGAAAACGCCGCGTTTCCGCAAAATTAAATGACATGCTGCGGATTTTTGAGCGCAGCGTTTACGCTGCGGAAAAATCCGCATCATGGGCACAGCACATGCGGATTTCAATTGGGGAACATTGCTTCCCTTCTACCATGCGTTTTTCATGCGTTTCCGCGGCGTTTACGCAACTGCAAAAACGCCGCGGAAACGCATGAAATACGCATCGTGTGAAATCAGCCTTAAGCACAAAATCTTTCTACTAGCTTTTACTTCCATGCATTGGGAGCATTGCACACTGTTTTCTAATTCAAAACATGAAGAGAAATGTATATAAGTTTTAACTACTTTACAGAAAATAACAAAAAAATAACATTGGGCTGTTCTAAAAAAATAGCAGTGTCTGTGTTTCGCTCACGCCCAGACTGATTGACGTGAGCGTGGTTTGTGGTCCCACTGGCAATGAACCGAGGAGTGCCTGGAAGGGCGTAACTAAGGGTCTGGCCACTCCGACCCTGGACGCACGGCGGCTCAAACAACTCCCCGATTCGAGGAGGGACTAGGGAGGTGACCCAGGTGCCACACCAGGGCAGACCTCGGTCACAGAGCTGCTGACCCACACCGGGGTATGCAGGAAGGGGCAGGTTCAGCTGGTATACAGACATGCAGGTACTGACAGACACGACTGGTATACAGACAGGCCGGTACTGGCGGGCACGGCTGGTATACAGACAGGCGGATAAGGACCAGTACTGACTGGGATACAGGAGCAGAGCTGCAGGTGCGGACGGGAAGCAGAGCAGGGCAGAGCAGAGCCGCAGGTGCGGACGGTATGCAGAGCAGAGCAGAGCTGCAGGTGCGGATAGGAAGCGGAGCAGAGCAGAGCCGCAGGTGCGGATGGGAAGCGGAGCAGAGCCGCAGGTACGAAGGGGAAGCAGAGCAGGGCAGGCGGGAATGCGGCAGAGCGCAGCCAGGCAAGACAGTGCTCTGTTCACATGGAACAGACAAAGTCAGGAAAGCCTGTATCTGTGTCTTGCGTACTTTTATTAAAAAGTTGATTGGAGAGGGTAAAACTTATAAAGAAGTGCAGATAATGATAGGCTGTTCAGCTATAATGATCTTTAATGCTTTAAAATGGAAAGTAAAACCAGAGAGACGTGGAAGAAAACGGCAGACTACCATTCGAATGGATCGAACAATAGCCAGAATGGCAAAGGCTCAGCCAATGATCAGCTCCAGCTCCAGGATGATCAAAGACTGTCTCAAGTTTCCTGTGAGTACTGCGACAGTTAGAAGACGCCTGTGTGAAGCTAATCTCTTAGCAAGAAGTCACCACAAAGTCCCACTATTAAAAAAAGAAAAAAGACATGAACTCAAGCAAATACAATTTGCAAAAATTACTTTGTGCCTCAAAATAATCCGAAAAAAATCTGCAACTCGTCCCGCAAACAATAAGCCCTCATACAGCGCTGTTTGCCAAAAAATAAAAAAGTTACAGTGCTTATTATATTCATATAAAAAACCTACTTTTTGTAAAAAAAACAAAACATTTTTACCATGTGATAGCAGCAAAACCTAACAAAGTACACTATAAATCTGGTATCGCTGTAATCGCACCGACCCGAAGAATAAATCCACCTAATCACATATACCTCACAGTGAACCGTGCAAAAATAAAAATAAGAACTATTCTTGTACTGTTCATTCTACCTCCCAAAAATTGGAATAAGGCTCTGCTCACATCTATCCTGCTCTCTCCGCTGAGCACTTAAGTCAGGGTTTCCTTGTAAATTCCCCAAAACCGCGATTCAGATAAAAACACTGACGGAACCACTCACTTATGAGGCAGATGGAGTCACTTTAGACTGGTCTGTGTTCCGGCGGTGTCCCACCATTTTAGGCGTCTTTTTAGAGCACAAGTGTGGATGACTACAGATCTGTGCACACCTAAAAAGATGGATACCACCGGAGTAGATGCCAAACGGACTCCAAAGTGTCTCCATCTGCCTCATTATGGTGGGTGGTTCCGTCGGGGGTGTCGTCTGAATTGCATTTTTGGGGGATTTACACAGAAACCCCAAGGTAAGTGCTCAGCGTAAAACAAAAGAATGTGATCCCAACTTTATTCTGGAAGCAATCTAAAAATATTATGTACCCCAAAATGTTATCAATAAAACCCTAATTTATCCCACACAAAACCCGCCCCCCCCCCAGGTCCGTCATCTGTCACTGGAAATATAGGGGTTTCCTACGTTACTGGCAGAACAAACCCCTCAACTGACCTATCCAAAGTTAATGACTGCCCACTCTCTCCAGTAACACAAGCTCTCTGCCTCGGTGTAACCCTGGACACTGATCTCTCCTTCAAACCACATATCCAAGCCCTCTCCACTTCCAGCCGACTCAAACTCAGAAATATCTCCCGGATCTAAACATTCCTCAGCAAAGACTCTGCAAAAACACTAGTGCAAGCCCTCATCATCTCCAGCCTCGACAACTGCAACCTTCTGCTCTCACACCCCTAACACTCTCGCACCCCTCCAATCTATCCTAAACTCTGCTGCCCGACTAATCCACCTGTCCCCCCCATTATTCCCTGGCCTCTCCACTCTGTCAATCCCTTCACTGGCTCCCCATTGTGCAGACTCAAGTTCAAGACCCTAACCTTGGCATACAAAGCCATCCACAACCTGTCTCCTTCATACATCTGTGACCTAGTCTGCCGGTACTTACCTGTACTCAACCTCTGATTCTCACAAGATCTCCTTCTCTACTCCCCTCTTATCTCCTCTTCCCACAATCGCATACAAGACTTCTCCTTTGCATCCCCTCTACTCTGGAACTCTCTACACCAACATATCAGACTCTCGCCTACTGCGGAAACCAGGGCTGTGGAGTGTGAGTCGGTGCTCATTTTGGTGGAGTCGGAGTCGGTATAAAATGGACCAACTCCGACTCCTAAAATATATAATAAATTGGGTACAGTAGTTCAATGCAGAATGTGCTGAATATTTTTTCATAGGAATTTGGGAAAGTTATGAAATGTCCTATAAATGGCTGTTCTATTCCTTATCTAAGGCTACATTCTCACACAGCGTTTTTGCTGTGTTTTTTGAGGATACGTTTTTAAGCTGCAAAAGCAGATCAGCTTTTTAAAAAACCGCATCACCTGAAAGTTTTTGAGCTCACAGATACTGTTTTCAATAGCAAAAGCAGATTAGAAAAACGCCGCACAAACTGACATGCTCATTCTTTGTGAGGATCCGTTTTTGATCCTCACAAAACAATGTGTCTGAATGTCATATCTTGAAACCCATTGACTTTGCTGGGATGCCCAGAGTCACTGCATTTTACTGCAAAAAACGGATCCGCAAAAACGCTGTGTGTGAATCATGGCCATAGCCAGAGAGGGGCAGGGGGGCAGCCCAGAAGCAGGGGCACACGCCTATCAAAACTCACTTGTATGCTGCAGTGCTCCCGTCCTGCACCGGCTCCAGACTGCAGGGGGCAATCTCCCCTCCTCTGTCCTGTCTTCTGCCGTCTTCACCAGAGAGAGGAGGGGGAGGGGTGCCTGCCCTGCACAGGATCCGATTCCTGAGCCCCGAGCTGGAGAAAGTGAGAAAGTGAAAGTACTACTGCTCATCTCTGTCACAGGAAGGTAACTAGTGCTAATATTGTAGGTGATTATTATGTGCTCTCAGTACAATGTGTGAACTATATGTGCGATATGTGCAATGTACTATTTGCTGTCTGTAGCTGTCATCTGTCTATCACACTCTATCTATCCCTCCATGTATTCATCTATCTATCCATCCCTCTATCTATCCATTTCTCTATCCCTCCATCTATCCTTTCATTTATCCCTCTGTCTATCCATCCCTCTGTCTATCTATCTATCCATCTATCCATCCTTTCATCTATCCCTCCAGCTATCCATCCGTATGGCTATATATTTATCCATCCATCCATATATCCCTGTATCAATCTATTCATCCATCCCTGTATCTATCTATCTATCTATCTATCTCTCCATCTATCCATCCCTCTATTTACCTATCCATCCCTCTATCCCACTATCTATCATCCCTCCATCTATCTATCTATCTATCTATCTATCCCTCTATGACTTTATCTATCTATCTATGCATCCATTTATCCATATCTGTCTATCCATATCTTATCTGTACCAAAAAGAATGAAACTCTGACTGAGGTAGCAGTTAGGATGAGTGGCCTACAGGAGGACTGTCAGGCGCAATAGGACTTGGGTCCTGACAGTGCTACTGCTGCCATATCTTCATCCTCATCAGATGAGGAGTTTGACTTTGACAAGTATTTGGACGACATGGAGCAGGCAAAGTGTTGCCGCAAGGAAAAAGATTTCACTCCATCTCCTATAGCAAGCAGATTGACCATATTTCAGCAAAATGTTTCACTTGCTCTCAAAGAAATAGAAAAATTTAACCCTTCATCAAAACTGACTGTGCATGAGGCAATTCCTTTATACCCGGAAATTGTTAGAGATGTTGCCCATGTGGTTACGGCTTTGCCTCCAACCCAAGTTAGTGTAGAGAGGTTGTTCTCTAGCCTTAAAATTATTAGGTCAGATTTGAGGTCATCTATGAAGGAGGATCTGATGGAGGCAATTCTATTTCTTAGAATAAATTCATAAACTGCACAAATGTTATTTAGTATGTTTTTGTTGAAAACTGTTTTTTGCCACTTACATAGTTAATTACGTAGTGTTATATACAGTACAGACCAAAAGTTTGGACACACATTCTCATTTAAAGATTTTTCTGTATTTTCATGACTATGAAAATTGTACGTTCACACTGAAGGCATCAAAACTATGAATTAACACATGTGAAATTATATACTTAACAAAAAAGTGTGAAACAACTGAAAATATGTCTTATATTCTAGGTTCTTCAAAGTAGCCACCTTTTGCTTTGATAACTGCTTTGCACACTCTTGGCATTCTCTTGATGAGCTTCAAGAGGTAGTCGCCGGAAATGGTATTCACTTCACAGGTGTGCCCTGTCAGGTTTAATAAGTGGGATTTCTTGCCTTATAAATGGGGTTGGGAACATCAGTTGTGTTGTGCAGAAGTCTGGTGGATACACAGCTGATAGTCCTACTGAATAGACTGTTAGAATTTGTATTATGGCAAGAAAAAAGCAGCTAAGTAAAGAAAAACGAGTGGCCATCATTACTTTAAGAAATGAAGGTCAGTCAGTGCGAAAAATTGGGAAAACTTTGAAAGTGTCCCCAAGTGCAGTTGCAAAAAACCATCAAGCGCTACAAAGAAACTGGCTCACATGAGGACCAACCCAGGAAAGGAAGACCAAGAGTCACCTCTGCTTCTGAGGATAAGTTTATCTGAGTCACCAGCCTCAGAAATCACATGTTAACAGCAGCTCAGATTAGAGACCAGGTCAATGCCACACAGAGTTCTAGCAGCAGACACATCTCTTCAACAACTGTTAAGAGGAGACTTTGTGCAGCAGGCCTTCATGGTAAAATAGCTGCTAGGAAACCACTGCTAAGGACAGGCAACAAGCAGAAGAGACTTGTTTGGGCTAAAGAACACAAGGAATGGACATTAGACCAGTGGAAATCTGTGCTTTGGTCTAATGAGTCCAAATTTGAGATCTTTGGTTCCAACCACCGTGTCTTTGTGTGACGCAGAAAAGGTGAGCGGATGGACTCTACATGCCTGGTTCCCACCGTGAAGCATGGAGGAGGAGGTGTGATGGTGTGGGGGTGCTTTGCTGGTGACACTGTTGGGGATTTATTTAAAATTGAAGGCATACTGAACCAGCATGGCTACCACAGCATCTTGCAGCGGCATGCTATTCCATCCAGTTTGCGTTTAGCTGGACCATCATTTATTTTTCAACAGGACAATGACCCCAAACACACCTCCAGGCTGTGTAAGGGCTATTTGACCAAGAAGGAGAGTGATGGGGTGCTACGCCAGATGACCTGGCCTCCACAGTCACCAGACCTGAACCCAATCGAGATGGTTTGGGGTGAGCTGGATCGCAGAGTGAAGGCAAAAGGGCCAACAAGTGCTAAGCATCTCTGGGAACTCCTTCAAGATTGTTGGAAGACCATTTCCGGTGACTACCTCTTGAAGCTCATCAAGAGAATGCCAAGAGTGTGCAAAGCAGTCATCAAAGCAAAAGGTGGCTACTTTGAAGAACCTAGAATATAAAACATATTTTCAGTTGTTTCACACTTTTTTTGTTAAGTATATAATTCCACATATGTTAATTCATAGTTTTGATGCCTTCAGTGTGAATGTACAATTTTCACAGTCATGAAAATACAGAAAAATCTTTAAATGAGAAGGTGTGTCCAAACTTTTGGTCTGTAATATATATATATATATATAAATAAATAATCGATATTACATAGTGTATTACATATTTATAATTTATTAGTTTTTTGTGTCATAAAGTTGTATTCCAATAAATATATATCATGTTCTATCTAAATATCTTGATTATTGTATCATAAAAATGATTAAAATGTCTGATGTTCACATTGTACTAAATAAATTTTTCACTTAAATATAAGCAATATATGTGGGAGGTGGAGTCGGTGTAAGGGAAATTGAGGAGTCGGAGTCGCAGGTTTGGCTTACCGACTGCACAGCCCTGGCGGAAACTTTCAAAAGGAACTTGAAAACCAACCTCTTCCTACAAGTGTACAAACTGCATAACCAATGTTCCACCATACCGCTGCATGACCAGCTCTACCCTCACTTACTGTATCCTCACCCATCCCTTGTAGATTGTGAGCCCTCGCGGGCAGTGTCCTCTCTCCTCCTGTACCAGTCGCTGACTCGTTTTGTTCAAGATTATTGTAAGTGTATTTGCTATGTATATCCCTTTTCACACGTAAAGAGCCATGGAATAAATGGCACTATAATAATAAATAATAATAATAATTACAAAGACTCTAGAAAAGCGACAGCTTTTACCCCATCAAATAAAATCCAGTGAATTCTGTGCTCCCAAATCCAAACGCCCCTTTGCTTCTGGCCCCCACTGTGCCTAAACCAGAGTAAGCGGCCACATTGCCATTATTGTAATCAGGAGTGCGCACTTAACAATTTACAGGGTGCGTGTCTCCAGAAGCACAAGCTGGGCAAAATGTATGGGGGCGCTACAATATATGGCAGCACAATGTATGTGACTAAACTGCCATATTTGCAATTCTCCAGAAAAAAACCCTGGCGTGGATGTTAGAAAATAGTCACTGCAGCAATAGATTAATTCATTGAGAGGTGTAATTTCTACAATGGGGGTCACTTTTGAGATTTTCCTGCTGTTCTGGCACCTTCGGGGCTCCGCAAATGTCACCCGCAAAGTATTCTACCAAAATCTGTGCTCAAAAAGCCAAATAGAGCTCCTTCCTTCTCAGCCCTGATGTGTGGCCTAACAGTAATCTCTGACGACATATGGGGCATCACCTCGTTCGGGAGCAAATGCACAATAAATTATGGGGTCCAGTTTCACCTATTAACCCTTGTGTACCTGTCAAGTTAGCAGCAAATACAAAAATTACATTTTTACCACAAAAATGTTACATTTCCACGTCCCAATGTTATAAAATTCAATGAGGCACCTATGAGTTCAGAATACTCACTACACCCCTAGATGAATTCCTTTGGCAGTGGAGTTTCCAATTTGGTGTCACCCGGGTTAGAGGGGTTTTGCTGTTCTGGCACCTAAGGGGCTCGGCTAATGGAGCCCACAATCTATTCAAACGAAATCTGCGCTCTAAAAGCCAAGTAGTGCTCCTTCCCATCCGACCCCTACTGTGTGCTCAAACAGTAGTGTACAACCACATATGGGGTATCACGGTGTTCGGTAAAAATTGCATAACAAATTATGGGGTCCATCTTCTCCTATTACCCCTCATATGTACAGTGGGTACGGAAAGTATTCAGACCCCTTTAAATTTTTCACTCTGTTTCATTGCAGCCATTTAGTAAATTCTAAAAAGTTCTTTTATTTCTCATTCATGTACACTCTGCACCCCATCTTGACTGAAAAAAAACAAATGTAGAAATTTTCGCAAATTTATTAAAAAAGAAAAACTGAAATATCACATGGTCATAAGTATTCAGACCCTTTGCTCAGTATTGAGTAGAAGCACCCTTTTGAGCTAGTACAGCCATGAGTCTTCTTGGGAATGATGCAACAAGTTTTTCATACCTGGATTTGGGCATCCTCTGCCATTCTTCCTTGCAGATCCTCTCCAGTTCCGTCAGGTTGGATGGTGAACGTTGGTGGACAGCCATTTTCAGGTCTCTCCAGAGATGCTCAATTGGGTTTAGGTCAGGGTTCTGGCTGGGCCAGTCAAGAATGGTCACAGAGTTGTTCTGAAGCCACTCCTTTGTTATTTTAGCTGTATACTTAGGGTCATTGTCTTGTTGGAAGGTGAACCTTCGGCCAAGTCTGAGGTCCAGAGCACTCTGGAAGAGGTTTTCATCCAAGATATCTCTGTACTTGGCCGCATCCATGTTTCCTTCAACCAATCATCCTGTCCCTGCAGCTGAAAAACACCCCCATAGCATGATGCTGCCACCACCACGTTTCACTGTTGGGATTGTATTGGGCAGGTGATGAGCAGTGCCTGGTTTTCTCCACACATACCGCTTAGAATTATCACCAAAAAGTTCTATCTTCATCTCATCAGACCAGAGAATCTTATTTCTCATAGTCTGGGAGTCCTTCATGTGTTTTTGAGCAAACTCTATGCAGGCTTTCATATGTCTTGCACTGAGGAGAGGCTTCCGTCAGGCCACTCTGCCATAAAGGCCCAACTGGTGGAGGGCTGCAGTGATAGTTGACTTTGTGGAACTTTCTCCCATCTTCCTACTGCATCTCTGGAGCTCAGCCACAGTGATCTTGGGGTTCTTCTTTACCTCTCTCACCAAGGCTCTTCTCCCACGATTGCTCAGTTTGGCTGGATGGCCAGGTCTAGGAAGACTTCTGGTGGTCCCAAGCTTATTCCATTTAAGGATTATGGAGGCCACTGTGCTTTTAGGAACCTTAAGTAATGCAGAAATTATTTTGTAACCTTAGCCAGATCTGTGCCTTGCCACAATTCTGTCACTGAGCTCCTTGGGCAGTTCCTTTGAGCTCATGATTCTCATTTGGTCTGACTTGCACTGTGAGCTGTGAGGTCTTATATAGACAGGTGTGTGCCTTTCCAAATCAAGTCCTATCAGTTTAGTTAAACACAGCTGGACTCCAATGAAGGAGTAGAACCATCTCAAGGTGAATCACCCCAGGAAATAGACAGCATGTGACTTAAATATGAGTGTCTGAGCAAAGGGTCTGAATACTTATGACCATGTAATATTTCAGTTT
The DNA here is from genome assembly GCF_046119375.1 of Phyllobates terribilis. Taxonomy (NCBI): domain Eukaryota; kingdom Metazoa; phylum Chordata; class Amphibia; order Anura; family Dendrobatidae; genus Phyllobates; species Phyllobates terribilis. Next base: position 4,202,661 of record NW_027362807.1, on the reverse strand, counting down.
TTCTTTTTTAATAAATTTACAAAAATTTCTACATTTCTCTTTTTTTCAGTCAAGATGAGGTGCAGAGTCTACTTTAATGAGAAAAAAAATGAACTTTTTAGAATTTACCAAATGGCTGCAATGAAACAAAGAGTGAAAAATTTAAAGGGGTCTGGATACTTTCCGTACCCACTGTAAATTATAAAATTGGTGCTAAAACAGTATTTTAGTGGAAAAAAAATAATTCTTTGTTCTCACATCTGGAACTTATAAAGTTTTGTGAATCACCCGTAGGTTAAAAATGCTCAGTACACTCCTAGGTGAGTTCCTTGAGGGAACTAGTTTCCAAAATGGGGTCACTTGTGGGGGGTTTATGCTGTTTTCGCATGTCAGGGGCTCTCCACATGTGACATGGCATTCACAATATGTTCCAGTCAAATAGCACTCTTTCCTTTCCTAGCCCTGCCATGTGCCCAAACAGAAGTTTTCGACCACATATGGGGTATCATCGCATTCGGGAAAAATTGCATAACAAATTATGGTTTCTGTTTTCTCCTATTATCCATTGTGAAAATGACAAATTTGGGGCTAAAAGTAAATTTTCGTGTTTCAAAATGAATATTTTCAATATGACAACCTAATGTTATCAAAGTCTGTGTATTACCTGTGGGTTCAAAAACCTCACTACACCCCTGGATAAAATCCTTAAAGGGAACCTGTCACATCCTAGTTGCTATGTACACTGCCCCCATTGCTTTGTTAGTGATGCAATGTGTATCACTAACAAGCTTTTTTCATTAAAATCGGTGGTAGTATAATGATTTTATAACTTTATATACACCTAGTCCTACCTGCTCATATTCAGTCATAAGGGTGTGATTCTCTCATTCACTCACTGCTGGCACCGCCCATGTATTTGAATACTGCTCCCGGCAAGGTTGAGTCTAGATCGGAGTTGATTTTTTAAGGCCCTCACTCCAGCAACTACGATCTAGTCTCCTCAGCAGTGAAGCGTCTAGATCGGAGTTGATTTTTTGTGCTCCTTACTTTACCCACTCCGATCTAAACGCTTCACTGCTGAGGAGACTAGATTGGAGTTGCTGGAATGAGGGCCTCAAAAAATCCCCTCTGATGTAGACAGTTCAGCACTGACACCACTAGATGGCGCTGAGTCCAGGATCCTCATACTCACTGCTGTCTAGTCGCCTCTTCTGGCCTTTTAATGTTTTTCTTATGCTTTTTTATGCAATTGCTCATATTTTTAATGGATCAAACATCACAAGTCAAAAATGATTTTTTTACACTGTTATAGAATTTATGTATTTTTACACTGTTATACAGTACAGACCAAAAGTTTGGACACGCCTTCTCATTTAAAGATTTTTCTGAATTTTCATGACTCTGAAAATTGTACATTCACACTGAAGGCATCAAAACTATGAATTAACACATGTGGAATTATATACTTAACAAAAAAGTGTGAAACAACTGAAAATATGTCGTATATTCTAGATTGAAGCTCATCAAGAGAATGTCAAGAGTGTGCAAAGCAGTCATCAAAGCAAAAGGTGGCTACTTTGAAGAACCTAGAATATAAGACATATTTTCAGTTGTTTCACACTTTTTTGTTAAGTATATCATTCCACATGTGTTAATTCATAGTTTTGATGCCTTCAGTGTGAATGTACAATTTTCAAAGTCATGAAAATACAGAAAAACCTTTAATTGAGAAGGTGTGTCCAAACTTTTGGTCTGTACTGTATATTTTATGGATTTGGACAAAAATTTTTTTTTCCTGATTAATGAAAGCCTGGACTGATAGGTAAGATGGCGGTGTTGCATGGTGGGAGGTGGTAAGCCATGTCAGCACGCCGCCAGGGATGTTACACTCCACACTGCAGTAACTGCATTCTAGCCACTTCTATAAGGAACCATCTAGGTTGGAGATGATTATTTGAGTACCTTATTTTAGTCTCTACTGTAGGCGGCTCACTAGTGAGTTGAGTAGAGCGGAGGTGATTTTTTGAGGACCTGACCGTAGCCTCCACTCTAGATGGTTCACTACCAAGGTGACTACAGTGGAGTTGCTGGAGTGAGGTCCTCAAAAAATCAACTTCAAACTAAGATTGGGTGGAGATTTGCAGGGAGGGTGGTGACAGTAACGGAGCAGCCGACAGAATCATCATAATTGACATCACAAAAGTGGCATAAATTATAACAGCAGTGTTCTCCAGTGCCCTTAGACATTCCTGTAATAATTTGTAACTTATGTGTTGTACATTATGGTGACTGTTGGGGGCGCTCTTTTACGCCTCTCCCCGCAGAGCTCCGCACACGCTTCACAATGTCGGTGCTGAGGATGGGACTGTGGACTAATGGGAAGAGTCACATTGTGGCAAAACTGAACAATCAGGGGATTTTTTTTATATTATATAAAGCGACAATAAAAATGTAAGTTTCATTAATCAGGAAAAAATTTTTTATGCCCAATTCCATAAAATATATAACAGTGTAAAAATACGTAAATTATAGAACAGTGTAAAAAAAATATTTTTGACTTGTGATGTTTGCTCCATTAAAAACATGAGCAATTGCATAAAAATGCATAAGAAAAACAAGAAAAACATTAAAAAGCCAGAAGAGGCGACTAGACAGCGAGTACGAGGATCCTGGAATCAACGCCGATCTAGTGGTGTCAGTACTGAACTGTCTACATTGGAGGGGATTACTGAGACCCTCACTCCAGCAACTCCGATTTAGTCTCCTCAGCAGTGAAGCGTCTACATCGGTGTGGCTAAAGTGAGGGCCTCAAAAAACAACTCCGATCTAGACGCAACCTTGCCTGGAGCAGTATTCAAATACATGGGCGGCGTCAGCAGTGACAGAATGTGGTGCCGCCCATGACTGAATATGAGAATCACACCCCTATGACTGAATGAGCAGGCAGGACAAAGTATATATAAAGTTATAAAATAATTATACTACCACAAATTTTAATGAAAAAAGCTTGTTAGTGAAGCACATTGCATCACTAACAAAGCAATGGGGGCAGTGTACATAGCAACTAGGACGTGACAGGTTCCCTTTAAGGGGTGTAGTTTCCAAAATGGGGTAACTTGTGGGGTTTCCACGGTTTATGTATATTGGGGGCTCACCAAAAGCGACAAGGCGTTTGCTCTCGATTTCAGACATTTTTGCATTCAAAAAGTCAAACGGTGCTCCTTCCATTCCCAACCCTGCCATGTACCCCACATATGAGATATCGGAGTACTCAGGAGAAATTGCACAACAAATTTTGGGGTCCATTTTCTCCTTTTACCCTTGTGAAAATAAAAAAATTGGGGCTAAAAGTACATTTTTGTGGAAAAAATTTGATTTTTTTATTGTCACGGCTCTACATTATAAACTTCTGTGAAGCACCTGGGGGTTCAAGGTGCTCGCCACACGTAACACACATATCACACACAATGTACCAATTATGTCCTTAATGACCAAGCCAAATTTTACAATTCTGACCAGTGTCACTTTATGTGGTAATAACTCTGGAACAACAGATCCCACTGACTCTGAGATTGTTTTTTTCGTGACATATTGTGCCTCATAATAGTGGTAAAATTTCTTCGATATCACTTGCGTTTATTTTTGAAAATATCTTTCAAACTTTTAATTCATATGCCTATAAACCAGAGAGTTATGTCACACAAAATAGTTAAAGAAGTTGTCCACTACTTTTTAAGAGACCCCCAATGTATTAACCCAGTGATTATAAGACGTTTTGTAAATACCTTGCTGTGTCCTTCTTGCTTGGGAGCGGCGCTATCGCTGGACGCTCACAGGCTTCATGTGACCCCCCACTGATGTCACATCAAGTGAGGCGTGACATCAGTGACGCGGTCCCCAAGGTGGATGCTGGGCTGTGGGCGCGCTTTCCCAATGAATGAGGAGAGGTGCGTGGTGGATGCCCAGTGTGACGTGCGGGGTAACCCCGCCCACAGCCCATCACTCACCGTGGATCGCAGAAGTGAGTAACCCCCAGCTGCAGCCGGCACTTGACGTGACATCAGCGGATGTCAAAGTCGGCTGCAGGTGGGGGGGGGTCACGTGATGCCTGTGAGCGGCTAGTGATAGCGCTGCTCACAGGCAAGAAGGACACAGCAAGGTATTTCCAAAACATCTTAAAATCACTGGATTAATACATTGGGGGTCTCTTAAAAAGTAGTGGACAACTCCTTTAATAAATAATATTTCCTACATGTCTACTTTACATCTGCATCATTTTTAAAACTTTTTTTTTTGTTAGGAAGTTATAAAGGATAAAAGTTGACCAGCGATTTTTAATTTCTCCAACAAAATTTACAAAATAATTTTTTAGGCACCACATCACATTTGAATTGACTTTGAGGGGCCTGTATGACAGAAAATACCCAAAAGTGACACCATTCTTAAAACTGCACCCCTCAAAGTCACATTCAAGAAGTGTATTAACCCTTCTGGTGCTTCTGGAAAAAATTAACATTTTACTTTTTGTCACTAAAATTTTATTTTTATTATTTTTTTTATTTTTACAAGGGTAACAGGAAAAATAAACCCCCAAATTTGTTGTGCAATTTCTTTTGATTACGCAGATATCCCATATGTGGGGTAAAACTAGAACCAAGAATGAATGCCATGTCACGTTTGGAGAACCCCTGATGCGCCTAAACAGTGGAAACCCCCCACAAGTGACACCATTTTGAAAACTAGACTCCTCAAGGATTTTATCAAGGGGTGAAAATTTTGAACCCAGAGGTACGACACAGAATTTGATAACATTAGGTCATCATATTGAATAACTTGTCATTAGTCTTGAGGGCAAGTGCTCACTACTTGAGTTTGCATCGGGTATTCGGGTATGCACCAAGCATCACAGGTGCTCAAGTGACATGCTCGATTCCCCAACCCGCATGTTTCATGGTTGTTAGACACCCAAAAAAACCATGCGGGGATGGCCCGTGCATGGCAGGCAATCCCCGCGTGGTTTTTTTAGCTGTATAACAGCTGCGAAACATATGGGGCGGAGACTCGAACATTTCACCCGGGCACCCGCGATACTTGGTGCATACTCGAGCACCCGATGCAAACTGAAATAGAGAGCACTTGTGCTCAACACTAGTCGCCATTTCGTCATTATTTTTTATCTTTACTTTTTAAAAAATCCCAACCCCAACACAACCCTAACACAACCCTAACCACAACCCTAACACTAACACAACCCTAACCGTAACATAACACTAACCCAATCCTAACCCTACCCCTAAATCCAGGGCTGGCTCCAGGTTTTTGTGGGCCCCGGGCGAAAGAGTCTCAGTGGGCCCCTTTGACACATACCACGATTCATGATGCACAGATACCACAGAGAAATATATATATAGTACAAGGCCAAAGATTTCACTTCTTACATTACATGAGCGATATCTATTGTAAATTCTACAATAGCTCAGAAACCAGCGAATCGCTCCATACAGAATACTGGCCCCCATAAAATGCTCCATACAGGATACTGGCCCCCATATAACGTTCCATACAGGATACTGACCCCCTTATAACGCTCCATACAGAATACTGGCCCCCATAAAATGCTCCATACAGGATACTAGCTCCCATATAACGCTCCATACAGAATACTGGCCCCCATAAAACGCTCCATGAAGGCTGTTCCCCCCTTATAATGCCCCATGCAGGATGTCACCCCCCTTATAATGCCCCATGCAGGATGTCACCTCTCCCCCCCATATAATGCCCCATGGAGGATGTCACCTCTCCCCCCCTATATAATGCCCCTTGCAGGATGTCACTTCCCCCCCCCTTTCAATGCCCCATGCATAAGGTCAGACCACCCCCTCTTATAATGCCCCATGCAGGATGTCACACACACCCCCTCCTTATAATGCCCCATGCAGGATGTCACACCCCCCCCTTTTAATGCCCTCCCTTATAATGCCCCAGGCGGGATGTCACTCCCCCCCCTCCCTTGTAATGTGCCATGAGGGATGTCACTCCCCCCCCCTCCCTTATAATGCCCCATGCAGGATGTCAGCCCCCCCATATAATGCCCCCTGCCCCCATTCATTAAAAAAAAAAAAATACTCACCTCAGGTCTCACCTGCCTGCTTCTGCTACGGACTCCAGCGTCGCCGGCGTCTTCCCGCTCTGCGCTGTAACTGCTCAGGAGAGAGCGTGGTGGAAAGACGTCACAGTCAGAGGACATGGAAGATGCTACGGAGACACAGGGAGAGGTGAGTATTGTGCCGGCTGCCGGGCCCTGAGCAAGCGGGGGGAGCGGGCGCTGACACTGCTCTCCTCCGCTCACGGGTCCCATAGCGCGGCGTGGTAACTGACGGTGAGTGGGCCCCTCCGCCTGCTCAGGGCCCCGGCACTTGCCCAGGTGCTGACGCCGGCCCTGCCTAAATCTAATCCTAGAGTTTATTTTTTAAGCTGTGACGTATAAGTGATTATACGACTTTATTCTTTGGGTCGGTGCGATTACAGCGATACCAGATTCAGATCGGGTTTTTATGTTTGGCAGCTGTCACACACTAAAAGACGTTTTTTTTGCAAAGACTATTTTTTGCAATCATTTTTACATATTTCGGTCAACGGTCATGTAAGGACTTGTTGTTTGCGGGACAAGTTGACGTTTTTATTGGTACCATTTTCGGACACGTGACATTTTTTGGTCGCTTTCTATTCCGAATTGTGGAAGACAGAATAAACAAAAACCAACAATTCAGGAATTTTTTTTTTTTTTAAATGTCGTAAAATTGATAAGGCAGCATTATTCTTTGGGTCAGTACGTTTACAATGGTACCATATTTATATATTTTTTATGGTTTGGCGCTTTTACACAATAAAAACTATTTTATAGAAAAAATCATTTTTTTGCATAGTTTTATTCTGATAGCTAAAACTTTTTTATTTTTTGGCTGATGGAGTTGTATGGTGGCTTGTTTTTTGGGGGACAAGATGACGTTTTCAGCAGTACTATTTTTATTTACATTCGTCTTTTTGATCACGTTTTATTCCATTTTTTGTTTGGCGATATGATGATAAAGCATCGTTTTTTGCTTCGTTTTTATTTTTTTTTTTTACCAGTGACTTTTTCACATATCCCCTTCCCCTGCCCAAAGCCAGGGGTTTTGGCACCTTCATTTGCTAAACAGGGAAATCTGGACAGGGCATCTGCGTTTCCATGTAGTTTCCCAGGCCTGTGCTCTACATGAAAATTAAAATCTTGGGAGTGCTAGGAACCACCTAGTTACCCAGGCATTGGTCTTCTTCCTTTCCCTCATCCATCTCAGGGGTGCATGGTCTGAAACTAGCCTGAATTTTAGGCCTAACAGATAGTATCTTAGGGTCTCAATGGCCCATTTGATGGCCAGGCATTCCTTCTCTACAATGGCATAGTTCTTTTTACAGGAGGAGAGTTTCCTACTCAGGAATATGACTGGATGTTCATCCCCATCTATTTCCTGGGAAAACATGGCTCCCAAACTGACCTCGGAGAAGACAGTCTGAACGACAAACTCCTTATTGAAGTCAGGTGCTACTAAGACAGGCTGCTTACATAGGAGCCATCTCCGCTTAAGGGGACCACTTGGCCATTGATGTCTTCATGCCCTTAAGAAGATCAGTCATGGGGGCGGCTATCATGGTGAAATTTGGGATAAATCACCGATAATATCCCACAATTCCCAGAAACGCACAAACGTGCTTCTTGGAGTTCAGTTGCGGGCAGTTTTGGATAGCCTCCACCTTCTTTACTTGCGGCTTTATTTCGTCCCTTCCGACAACGTAGCCCAAGTATTTCGCTTCTTCCCGATGGCGCACTTCTTTGGGTTTATCGTAAACCCTGCTTTCCTTAGCGCATCCAGTACCGTCTGGACCTTCTCTAATTAACTTCCCCAATCCAGGCTGAAGATTACGATGTCATCCAGGTAAGCTGCAGCGTACTTCTTATGAGAGACTAGGATGAGGTCCATGGCCCTCTAGAAGGTAGCTGGGGCTCCCTGCAGACCAAACGGCATCCTGGTGTACTGAAAGCACCCGTAATGAGTAGAGAAGGCCGTTTTCTCCTTGGCACTTGGGGACGAGAGAATCTGCCAGTACCCTTTCGTTAGGTCCAGGGTGGTGATACATCTGGCTGTCCCTAGCCTCTCAATAAGCTCATCGACGCGGGGCATTGGATATGCGTCGAACTTTGACACCTTATTCAGATTCCTGTAGTCATTATAGAACCGCTATTCTCTGTCTGGCTTCAGCACCAGGACAATGGGGCTGGATCAACCGCTCTTTGACTCCTCGATGACGCCCAGGCTCAACATTATCCTCACCTGTTTGGAGATTACCTCGCGGCGGGCTTCAGGAGTCCGTTATGGCCTTTGATTCACCCTCACATGTGGCTCTGTCAGGATTTCATGTTCGACCACCTGCATACAACCTGGCAGCTCTGAAAACAGTGAAACAGCTCTCGGCACTGTTGCTTCTGGGACGGTGACAGTGTCTCCGCCACTGTGACATCCTCGACTCGGGCTTCAGGATGGGCCCCCAGACACGTAGCTTCCACCAGCTCCCTGTCTCGCCAAGGTTTGAGCAGGTTAACGTGATATACCTGATACGGCTTCCTTCTTCCTGGTTGGTGGACCTTATTGACATCATTCGACTTTACCCCCCACCTCATATGTCTCTTGCCATTTGGCCAGGAATTTACTCTCCACCGTTGGGATCAACACCAACACCCGGTCTTCAGGGCTGAACTGTCTCAGTCTCGCCGATCGATTGTAGACCCTTGCCTGGGCCTCTTGTGATTGTAAGAGGCTTTCCCTTACAATTGGCATCACCCTCGTGATCCGGCCTTGCATTTGGACCACATGCTCGATGACGCTCCAGTGAGGTGTTGCATCGGCTTCCCAGGTCTCTTTCGCAATGTCCAAAAGTCCCTGAGGATGCCGTCCGTGAAGGAACTCGAAGGGTGAGAACCCCGTAGAGGTCTGTGGGACTTCTCTAATGGAGAATAGCAGGTAGGAGAGTAGGCAATCCCAGTCTTGGCCTCCTTCTCCACGACCTTTTTAAGCATGGACTTTAGGGTCTTATTGAACCTCATCTCCACAACTCGCTCATCACCTTCGACATGAACGGAGTTCCCTGGTCTGTCAGGATCTCCTTTGGCAAGCCCGTCTGAGAGAAGATATGGACCAGTTCTCGCACAATACTCCGGGCAGAGGAGTTTCCCAGTGGTACTGCCTTGGGGTACTGTGTCGCATAGTCCAGCACCACTAGGATGTATTGGTGTCCCCTGGCAGACTTAACTAAGGGCCCTACAAGGTCCATAGCAATTTGGTCAAATCAGACCTCTATAATGGGTAAGGGGACCAGGGAACTACGGAAGTGGGACACGGGAGCAGTTAACTGACACGTCGGACAGGACGGACAATAGCTGACAACCTCCCGGTGACATCCAGGCCAGCAAAATCTTTGAAGGACCGCTCCTGGGTTTTGTCTATGCCCAGATGCCCCCCCAAGACATGAGAATGGGCTAGGTCTAGTACCCTACGCCTATAAGGACCAGGTACCACCAGCTGTTCTAACATTTCCCCTCTCTGTTTAGTGACCCGATATAGCAAATCCTCATTCACTGAAAAATAAGGAAACCTGGTGTCAGCTGCCGGCTCTTGGACAACTCCATTTATCACAGTCACATTGTTCCATGCCCCTTTTAGCGTAAGGTCCTCCATTTGAGCAGCCCCAAAATTTCCCCCAGAAACTCCCAACTCAGAAATCTCAGCCTCTTGGGTCCCTGTCTCGTCCTCGTCTCCAGCAAGGACACACAGGGGGAACTCAACCGCCTCTGGCTGTAATGGGGATTCTTCGTGGACGAACCAGCTCTGGTCTGAGCAAGCGGGCAATGCCGCCTTTCCCCACAAGTCCCAGAACAGCCGGAAGTCCCGCCCGATTATAACCGGGTGTAACAAGTCTCTGACTACTCCGACCTCAAGGGCCTCAGTACCACGGCTCGTTTTTATAGACTCTTGGGCGACGGGGTAGTTCTTGGCGTCTCCGTGGATACAGCGGACGCCCATGTGTTTCCCAGGGACCAACTGGTGGGGAAGTGTGGCCCTTACCAGACTCACCAAACTCCAAAAGTCCCGACACCAGTACCCCATTTACGGTCACGGGACATGACTGTGGTCCCTCACCAGGCTGATAGTCCACACTGCAGGTGGTATAAGCATAGTATGAGCAGCGTCTTCCTACGCTGCAGTCCATCTGCTCATAGGACACCTGGCAGCCAGAACCGCGACACCTCCAGCAGATCATGCCTTTCCCAGTGGCCTTTGGCAGCCACTCAGCAACCCCTTGGGACCTTGGCCTCCCCCCAGTCGTGGCTCTACTCCCCTCTTTTGGGACTCTGGCTCCCCCTGAGTACCTCAGTATGGAGATGCAGTATCACCTCGTTTCATTAGGGACATCTCGACCACCTGGTATCTTTCTATGAGGTCGACCAGGTCCTCCGCATTCCGGGGGTCTCCCTGGGCAACCCAGGTCTGCACCGGCCTAGGCAGGGAGTGAATAATCCTATCCATCATGACCTGTTCTACCATCTGGGCTGGGATGGAGGACTCTGGTTGCAACCACTTTTGTACAAGATGGAGGAGATCGAACATTTGGGAGCGAGGGGGTTTATCACTGCAATATGCCCAGTGGTAGACCCTTTGGGCTCTCAATGACAGTCACTCCAGCACATCCCAGTATCTCAGTTTTAAGTTTAATATACTCCTGAGCATCCTGCAAGGCCAGGTCGTAATAAGCCTTTTGGGGCTTACCAGTCAGATAGGGGGCCAGCACCTCCGACCACTGCTCCAGCTAGAGCTTCTCCCGCTCTGAAACCCGTTCAAACACAGTCAAAAATGCCTCCACATCATCGCCTGGGATCATTTTTTGCATGGCTCGCCTTACCGCTTTCGGGACACTCGAGTAATCACCTGGAGTTGGGGGAGGGGCTGTCGGCCTTCCACGAACCGCCTCTGCGAGCAATTCCATCTACTGCTGCTGCTGTCAGAGCTGGTCCTGTTGGTGCTGCTGCTGTTGGTGGATCTGCTGGACTAGTAGCTTGCTTGGCTCCTGCTGTGCTAGCAAAATGTAACATCCCTGGCGGCGTGCTGGCATGGTTTACCACCTCCCACCATGCAAGACCGCCATCTTACCTATCAGTCCAGGCTGCACACTTTGCTCCAGTACCTTCTGTGTGCATGTCTCTTGTCTGATTGCTTAGGGCAGTGGCGTGGTTACTGCCTGATTCTTGTAGTTGCTGTGTGCACACTTCTAATGCGTCCCCAGCCTATTGTTGTGAGTCACTGGATACTTAGACCCCCTCCACCCAGTGGGAGGTGCCTGAGCAACTCTTTCTTTCAGTGTGTTCTGTGCAACTGAGTTGCCAGGTCCTGTTCTGTATCTTGTCTGTTTCCGCCACCCTGGGGGCCGAGTACCCAGGCCTGTTACCTGTATCTGTGACTTCTAGTCTGTTCCGCCACCCTGGGGGCTGAGTTCCCAGGCTCGTTCCTGTATCTTGTTCCTGGTTCAGTTCCTGTCTGAACAGTGTCCTAGCCTGTTACTTGTTTGTCTCTATGTTCGTATCTTTCCTTTTCCTGCAGTGTCTGAGCCTGCACCTAATTCCAACTCGTTGTCTCTGCACTTCTGTTTGTGAGTTTAGTGTCCACTCGCTGCTTTACTGTAAGTACCTTGTGTGTATCTGCTCTGCTCGTCTACCGCATCTGTAGGTTTTGCTCTGCTCTGCTTGTCTACCGAACCTACGGGTTTTGCTCTCCTCTGCTTGTCTACCGCACCTGCGGGTTTTGCTCTCCTCTGCTTGTCTGACGCACTTGTGGCTCTGTTCCTGTATCCCAGTCTGTACTGGTCCCTATTCTGCCTGCGTTCCTACCTGCCAGTACCCACCTGTCTGTATACCAGCCGTGTCTGCCAGTATCCACCTGTCTGCATACCAGCAGTGCCTGCCAGTACCTACCTGTCTGCATACCAGCCGTGCCTGCCAGTACCCACCTGTCTGCATACCAGCCGTGCCTGCCAGTACCCACCTGTCCGTACGCCAGCCTAACCTGCCTGTTCCTGCATTCCCCGGTGTCGGTCAACAGCTGTGACCTGAGTCTGACCTGGAGTAGCACCTGGTCCCTCTGCTCGGTTGCTCCCTGGTTCACTGAGTCAATTGAGCCGCCGTGCGACCTTGGTCGGTCCGAGTTGATACTTAGTCACGCCCCTCCAAGCACTCCTCGGTTCATGGTCTAGTGGGATCACTAATCACGCTCACGCCAGTCAGTCCGGGCGTGTGCGTAACACAAAAGATGCTTGACCAGGTCCTCCATACTGTCAGTCTTCGTTTCCTGGCTTATGGCCGCCTTTACACAGGGCATGCGGTTTGTCCTCAGCCGTTACAGGTGCCTCCTGGGGATCTTGCCCGCATTCTCCACTACCTGTGGTAGATCGCTCACTCGGCTGCAAATGGAGGTAGATACAGATACACCATCTCTTTAAATCTTTGGTTGGCTTATTATAACAGCATAAAACAAACTTTAGTCCATGAAAATAAACACAGCCCGCTGGACAAAACAGGAAAACAATATCTAAAATGGTAACAGAAAGAACACAGTCCTTGTAGTAGCATGGCTTCGCCTGCTGGGAGTTCAGCAACTTCCCATGGTTCAGGAACAAACACAAGCTCCCTTCTGGAGCTTACTTCCCCAGACATTGAACTCTGAATGCCTCAGCTGGCCGAGTATTTAAACTCCCCCAGACCACACCTTGAGGTGGAGAGATATGGTGAATGGCCTCCCACCCTTCACAATGGCCATTCACAAAAAACACTCCCTTTTACTATATACTTAATCCCTTTCAACAAATAACATGCTGGAGAAAATTTAATGGTTTTAGTTCACTGACACCAACAGCCTCAGGGAAACATATCTCCCCTCCAGCACTTTACCAGTGACTTTGTCACAAAGGGTACAGTATATTTTTATTTTTTGGGGGGTTATTTTTTCATTTTTTTAAAAAATATTTTTACAATTTTTTTTAACTTTCTGACAATTTCTTTCACTTTTACACTTTGTCTCACTATGGGACTTTCATTTTTTTGCAGGCTGATCGCTTGCCAAGCATAGGGATACAGCAGCATCCCTGTGCTATGCAGGCTGTCAGCTCTGCACTGGCACAAGTTAGATAGATTGTGCACTGCGCACGATCTATCTAACTTCCTGATGCATGGTGACCATGACGACATGAGGTCACCACAGCAACAATCGGGACCACCCGCACACAGTGCGGGGTCTCCGATCCAAGGTAAGAGGGGCGCTCTTACCTCTGCCTGCCCCGGAAATGCTGAGATCGACTTCGATCGCAGAATTCCGGGGGTTAATGTGCCGGGATCGGTGCCGGGAGCGGAATCCGCTGACACCCAGCGGTGATCAAGCCTGCACAACTTCTGTGCGGGCGTGATCGCCGAGGCGTAATAGTACGTCATTAAAGTCTAGGGGGCAGGTATGTATTATTACGCCCCACGTCAGAAAGGGGTTAAGTAGGCCTCCTGGTCTGAACCAAGTACCTTATCCTGCTGCTCACCTTTGCAAAGTTTTATCCCTTTAATTAGGTCTTCAGACCTTCTTCGGCCCCTGGATAAAGATCTGTACCGTTTAACTAGGCCTCCTGGCCTGAGCTAAGGACCTCACGCTGCTTTTTGTCTCCACTCTGCTCCCTGCCTGGAATACAGATTTCCACAGCAATTATATCTTTACTTTCCTTCCCATTGTACTAATGTCTCCCTCCTGGCACACAACACCATATCAATTCAAGTCTGCAACCAGATGGACTAAATGTCTGTATTTCTCACTTACTTGTCCCTTTCTAACCCATCACCAGGAAATTGTACTCATGTGTGCCCATGTAACTCAGAATGAGGGCTCCCTCAGAGTATGATGGCCCTCACAGCCCCTCACACAGTATTATGGCTACAACAGCCTGCTACACAAAGTAAGGACCCCCACTCAGTATGGAGGCCCTTGCAGTCCACCACAGTCCACCACTCAGTATAAAGGCACCCACCAGCCCTTCACTTAATATGATGCCACCACAATTCCTGATATTTTAAAAAAACAAGCACACAATGATTAAGGATTCTAATCCAAAATGTGTTTGCCCACGCCTATAATCCCACTGTAGGGGTTGAGACTTTTTGTGTGGATAACAATTGAATTTCAATAAATGGAATATTTTTTATTGATGATCCGCACGCTGGATTCTCTTTCTTCTTCATTGATATATCCTGTGGCACTCAGACTCACAGGCGAAGGCTGAATGGTGGATCAGGGAGCTTTCGACTCTTTGATTCTCTATTCTATTCAATGATTTCACTGTCATGGGAATATGGATATCACTGAAATTGTGATGATGGGGATGGAGTGGGTGACCGCTGCCAAGCCATTCCGAGCTGTCTCAATTAAATAGTGGCCATGTGGGCTGCTGTTATGGATGATAAGCTTCTGCCTATCCAACTATTGTGTGGTAAATATCTCATAGGTCCTGGGTTCATAAATATCTGCACCAAGAATGGGGTAAGTGAATATTTATTAATTAGCGGTGGGGTAGTGGGTGGGGTAGATGATACCAAATTGTGTGTGTAGGGGGCAATACTGTGGGAAAACACCCCTAAAGTAAAATGTTACACCTTTATTAAATATATGCATTAAAAACAGGACTAACAACATATATATACTTAATGGTAGAAAAATTACAAGCTGAATGGCTTGTTCTAAATGTATATAAACAATGATGTTGCTGAATAATTAATATAGTCACTACCTTACCCTATCTTGTACCTAAACAAAGCGGACACTGCCTAGCCTGATACATTAAATAGGACCAGATATGTCTCAAGGTATATGTAAAGGAAAGGGTATGGTACTCATCAGAGAATGTTTCAATAATCCACCTCAACGAGTTTCCCCAACAGCTTCATCAGGAGGCTTGATACAGCGATAATTCATGATGTTCAGCATAGTGTGCCTAATAGCCAGATGTCCATGTATAAATATCCCACTTCATCCAAAACCCCTCCCCAAACTAGGAAACCCATTCCGATTCCTAAAGGTGAATTGTCATAAGACATATAGAATGGAGTCTGTCTACAATAATGTACTGCGCCTACGCTACTTCTCATGAGCTAGAGGTCCGATAATGTCCATCCCCTACTGTGCATCTCCGGAAGTGACGTGCTTTAAACTTAAACACCAGATAAACTGATTTCCACCGCGCCACTCGTACCCGTGACTGCGCATGCCCGTAGATATGTGTTCCATGTCGCAGCACATCTAGGATCATTGTCTGAGACTGCGCATGTCCGGAAGCATACGTTCCACGCCGGAGCGCATACTGAATCTAATCCACCAATATAGAAAAGTCCTGTCTCTGAGATCAGAGTCATGGGAGACTAAAGCAAGTATTGCACATCCTCCCATCATGCAACAGGCATGAAGATCTAATTTATCACTACATAAAATATGGGATGATGGCGCACATTATATTCCTAAATGGTCAAATTTGACCCCTATTGCACAATTAGAGATACACAAGGAACACCACACTTGTTAGCTACTAAATAGTACATATGGGATATAACTGATAAGAAATAATTCTGATAAAGAAGCTCAGATCTCTCAATGAAGTAAAACAATATGTGAACCCCATTCACAGGGAACTGAGTAGCAATGGGGTAGAGTATAAAATCCAAAATGTAATCCAGGATGGGGCTCTATTCACACAAAACAGGCACATGAATTTTGCTCATTGAGTCCCTTAGGGGCTCGTGAATCCAATCTAAAAATCTACTCACTTTCCTTTTTGAGGATACATCTATTGTGATCACCTCCTCTCACATTGGGATTAACCACCTCAATGATGCAAAAGGAGATGTCTCCAGTTTCACCTCAGTGTACACTGTTCATGTGTCTCAATAATGAGGTGTCCCGACCATGGCGTATATCACCCAAATGCTCCCCCACCCTCCTCCTAGACTGCCTCTTGGTCATGGCTACATAATCTAGGGGGCGGGTGCATGTGGCCATATATACACAAATCCTGAGGTTTTACAGTTGGAATAATCCCTCTGGAAAAAGATTTTACCTATAGAGGAACTCGGGAAAGATTTACATGGTCTCATCCAATTACATGTACAACTTTCTCCACATCTAAAGAAACCGCAGACTCTTCTATCTAGCCAAGACCCTTTCGGTGCAGGTTTGTATAGACTCTATGCAATAAACGGTCCCTAATTGACTAACCCTTTCTGAAAGTTATTGTGGGAGTAGATGCCACAGCACTCTCAGGTCCCAGTTGGCCAGGGTTTTCTGAGGATATTAAAGATATGGTCACTCTGATTATCGTAAGTTCCTATTACTCGTGTTATCCCATCTTTTCTTGGTCTCTTGGTTAGGTATGGAGGAGTGTCTGTGTGACACCCCAGGGGTCTGGTTGCCACAGTAATAGAGATATTATGTCTGAGAGCAAGTGGGAGGTTTCTCTGGTCAGGAGCCCTAAGCATGCAACACGGCCCACCCAGACCTGGGAGGGGAGGAATCTGCCCTTATAAACTGGGTCTGGGGCGGGATTAGTGAGTGAAGCTGCAGACAGAGACAGAGCCTGCAGAACAAGCAGAGCAGTCAGAGCCTGGAGTGAAGTTCCAGACACAGGGAAAGGAAGAACTAGGAGCTATGTAGGAGCAGAGGCAGAAGGCCAGGGGCTATGAGCAGAGATATAGCTCGCCCTGGCTGAAGTTACTAAAACCGGACACAGGAGTCCGAGGCTGTGGGGACTGATATATACCCAGCAGCAGAAACCAACCGGCAGGGGATTCCAGGTCCTCTGGCCATAGAAGCCCGGAGGCTCAGTCACAAAGAAGGGACCAGCGCCGCCATCCAGGAGCGGAGGCTAACAGAAGGCCCCAAGTCACCAGCCATACGGGTGAGCACCACACGGTATACTCAGGGACGTGGGCTACTTGTAACCGCTGACAGCAAAGTAGCCAGGAAGATTGCAGATAAACGGGGAGGCCTACAACTCCACCTGGCCAGGGGAACTCCTGCTTGCTCGCAGACTGACCAGGCCCCTTATACTAGCCAGTACTCCCGGGAGGGTCTGCCTTGTACCATCAGTAAAGACCCTGAACTGCACCTCACGTCTCTGTGATTCCTTGCTGCACCAGCACCATTAGCACTGGGACCCTCACACCATCACTCCCATCATCTCTCCCATTAGCTGCCCTGAGGCAATACTTCTCCCGTGGGGAGTTATCCCATACTCGGCTGCGCAAACAACATCAGCCTCAGCGGTCGGCAGCGCAGCGGCGGTCCCCACTGACCGCAATCCACGGGTGGCGTAGTCGGACATTTGCTATACATTAAGACTGCCACTGGTTTGACCACCCTGGGCACGGACCGGGTCACCGCCACACGGAGACTACAACCCCCAGCATTCTACAACAGGCCCGGTTCCGGGTTCCCCTGCACAACACAGGCCCAGGGGGCGCGTCATCTGTCTCTCCCGTTTTTCTGCAAACAATTGTGTGGAATCCAAAATGTACTGTGGGTACCCTTTTTCCTTGAATCTGGTGTTCATGTTTATAAACTGTATATTAATATCTGTGACATTAGAGCAGTTTCTTCTCAACTGTAAAAATTGGCCCTTAGATATTGCTTTTTTTTTTTTTTTTTTTAAGGATGGGGTAGTGACTATCCCACTTCAATAGTTTATTAGTGCTGGTAGGTTTATGGTAGATGAGTGTCCCTAGAGTCACATGCCGTACTTTCTTGATTGGTACATCCAAGAAAGGCAACTGGTTATAATTAAACTCCGATGTAAATCTAAGGCCCACTCTATGGATATTGAGTTCCCTGACAAATTCAAGAAATTGTTCACTCGTCCCTGACCAGATGATAAAAATGTCATTAATATATTTGTACCATACCCCAATATATGGTTGCCACCACTTATGATAATCTATGAATATTATGTTTTCCTCCCACCAGTCCAGGGATAGGTTAGCAGACGAGGGGGCACAGAGGCTCCCCATCGCAGTACCCCTGACCTGATGGAAGTACTTCCTGTCAAAAATAAAGAAGTTTTGAGTAAGCGTGAATTTTAGAAGATCCTCCATGAAGTCATTATGTCTGCTACACTCTATTGATCTCGATTTCAAGAAAGGTCTTACTCCTCTGATACCATCCTCATGCAGAATATTACTGTACAAAGCCTTGATATCTAGTAAGGCCTGCTCCCCTACATGCATGTATACATGCTCGAGGGTCCACATGTAAGGGAGCAGGGAAAGGAAAACCATTTCCAGAGGAATTATTCCAACTGCAAGACCTCAGGCGATACTACGGGAACATTACACATCATACATCCTGCATAAAGGGCATAATGGGGGCATTGCACTGTGTGGGGGCATCATACATACTGCATAAGGGGCATAATGGGGGCATTACACTGTGTGGGGGCATCATACATACTGCATAAGGGGCATAATGGGGGCATTACACTGTGTGGGGGCATCATACATCCTGCATAAGGGGCATAATGGGGGCATTACACTGTGTGGGGGCATCATACATACTGCATAAGGGACATAATGGGGGGCATTACACTGTGTGGGGGCATCATACATACTGCATAAGGGAAAAACCTAAGACAAGTAAAATACCCAAATAACTGGAAGTAAATGGATAAATCGCAAGTGCATAAAAATAAGGATAAATAATAAAGGATATTTAGCTAACATAATTTTGATCAAAATAATGTAAAAGCCATCCTGCCACGTCACGGCAACCCATATGGGACAGTCCTAACTCTAATATTAAAATCTTACCATTTGTCAAGTGATATACATATGGATAAGGGCAGAGAGACTGAACCCTAGTAGAAGCATAGACCTGAGAGGCAGAATGAACCTTTCAGCTCAGACAAAGGGCGGCCACACCCTTATATGCACTGAAGCACACTAAACTACAAAGAAAAAACCTGGGAGTCTGAACTAAAACATAAATTGATGTGCATGCAAAATGTAAATGCATGTTCACATAAGGCCACTAGACAGAGAAAAACCAAAGACAAGAAAAATACCCAAATAACTGGAAGTAAATGGATAAATCGCAAGTGCATAAAAATAATGATAAATAATAAAGGGTATTTAGTTAACATAATTTTGATCAAAATAATGTAAAAGTCATCCCGCCACGTCACGTTTTTTTACATTTTTTTTTATACTGCATAAGAAGCATAATGGGGGCATCATACATCCTGCATAAGGGCGGCATTACACTGTGTGGGGGCATAATGGGGGCATTACACTGTGTGGGGGCATCATACATACTGCATAAGCGGCATAATGGGGGCATTACACTGTGTGGAGGCATCATACATACTGCATAAGGGGCATAATGGGGGCATTACACTGTGTGGGACATCATACATCCTGCATAAGGGGCATAATGGGGGCATTACACTGTGTGGGGGCATCATACATCCTGCATAAGGGGCATAATGGATGCATTACACTGTGTGGGGGCATCATACATACTGCATAAGGGGCATAATGGGGGCATTACACTGTGTGGGGGCATCATACATCCTGCATAAGGGGAATTATGGGGGCATTACACTGTGTGGGGGCATCATACATCCTGCATAGGGGGAAAATGGGAGCATTACACTGTGTGGGGGCATCATACATCCTGCATAAGGGGCATAATGGGGGCATTACACTGTGTGGGGCATCATACATACTGCATAAGGGGCATAATGGAGGCATTACACTGTGTGGGGGCATCATACATCCTGCATAAGGGGCATTACACTGTGTGGGACATCATGCATCCTGCATAAGGGGCATAATGGATGCATTACACTGTGTGGGGGCATCATACATACTGCATAAGGGGCATAATGGGGGCATTACACTGTGTGGGGCATCATACATCCTGCATAAGGGGCATAATGGGGGCATTACACTGTGTGGGGGCATCATACATCTTGCATAAGGGGCATAATGGGGGCATTACACTGTGTGGGGGCATCATACATCCTGTATAAGGGGCATAATGGAGGCATTACACTGTGTGGGGGCATCATACATACTGTATAAGGGGCATAATGGGGGCATTACACTGTGGGGGGCATCATACATACTGCATAAGGGGCATAATGGGGCCATTACACTGTGTGGGGGCATCATACATACTGCATAAGGGGCATAATGGGGGCATTACACTGTGTGGGGGCATCATACATCCTGCATAAGGGGCATAATGGGGGCATTACACTGTGGGGGCAGTAAAGGGGTCCTGTACTATGAGAACAATACGTTTCCTCCCTTCCTGTCTCCATAGTTGGGTCGTATGTATCTATTACAGGAAACAGAACAAAAACCTTATGATTCTTATAAAGGGGCAACACAAGACCCCAAAAGAGTCTCCATGCTGAAGGGGTTAATGCCCCCTGTGCCCAGTAATGGGGTCTCCACATACCTCCACCTGCAGAGCCGCCACCACATATATGGCTGCTCTGTGCGCACAGGAGCTGTGATGAGGTCACAGGAGGGGAGGAGTCAGGGGTCACATGATCAGGGGCCTCAGTGGATGCAGGACTCTGCTGTGCTGGTTGTCATGGTGCTGGATGAGCTGAAGTTTATGTGTGGGGTCAGGAGGGGTTTACAGTGTGGATGTAGCAGAGCCGCGTGTGTACGAGGTGTACGGAGCGGAGCCGCGTGTGTACGAGGTGTACGGAGCAGAGCCGCGTGTGTACGAGGCGTGCGGAGCGGAGCCGCGTGTGTACGAGGTGTACGGAGCAGAGCCGTGTGTGTACGAGGTGTACGGAGCAGAGCCGCGTGTGTACGAGGTGTACGGAGCGGAGCCGTGTGTGTACGAGGTGTACGGAGCGGAGCCGCACGTGTACGAGGTGTACGGAGCAGAGCCGCGTGTGTACGAGGTGTACGGAGCAGAGCCGCGTGTGTACAAGGTGTACGGAGCAGAGCCGCGTGTGTACGAGGTGTACGGAGCCGAGCCGCGTGTGTACGAGGTGTACGGAGCCGAGCCGCGTGTGTACGAGGCGTGCGGAGCGGAGCCGCGTGTGTACGAGGCGTACGGAGCGGAGCCGCGTGTGTACGAGGCGTACGGAGCGGAGCCGCGTGTGTACGAGGTGTACGGAGCGGAGCCGCGTGTGTACGAGGTGTACGGAGCGGAGCCGCGCGTGTACGAGGTGTACGGAGCGGAGCCGCGCGTGTACGAGGTGTACGGAGCGGAGCCGCGCGTGTACGAGGTGTACGGAGCGGAGCTGCGCGTGTACGAGGTTACGGAGCGGAGCCGTGTGTGTATGGAGCGAAGCCGGGCGTGTACGAGGTGTACGGAGCGGAGCCGGGCGTGTACGAGGCGTGCGGAGCGGAGCCGGGCGTGTACGAGGCGTGCGGAGCGGAGCCGCGCGTGTACTAGGCGTGCGGAGCAGAGCCGCGCGTGTACGAGGTGTAGGGAGCGGAGCCGCGTGTGTGCGAGGCGTAGGGAGCGGAGCCGTGTGTGTACGAGGCTTACGGAGCGGAGCCGGGCGTGTACTAGGCGTGCGGAGCAGAGCCGCGCGTGTACGAGGTGTAGGGAGCGGAGCCGCGTGTGTGCGAGGCGTAGGGAGCGGAGCCGTGTGTGTACGAGGCTTACGGAGCGGAGCCGGACGTGTACGGTGTGTACGGAGCGGATGCTGCCCCTCTCCAGGAGCGATCACAGCAGCATGCACGGCATGAGACGTTCTTGTACTACACTGACTGTCCTGACAGAACACAGCTCGTCAGGACATAGCCCCGACCTCCAGCGACAGCCGGACAGTCCCATTGGATCGGGGACGGTTGGGAGGTTTCTGTATATAAGTTGTGTGTGATAATTGTAGAATTATTAATGTCTCAGCATAAAAGGATGTACCTGAGTGTTTGTGCCGGGGTCCACATGCATGGAGGGGGTTGAGGCGGTGCTGGCTGTATTATGCAGACGGCATCTGCCTGTAACAGTAGTAACCAGAAACTACTAGAAACTCTGCACCAAAATGAAACAAATCCTTATTCTGGGACCTTCGCCTTGTACGTAACACCCCCGGATCCGGTACAAGCCGGGCAGATGTTCTCATTCCTGTCATTTTCTGCTTAAGGTTCTGCGGTTTTCTGGCCAACTATAAAAAAGAAAAAGCGGAAAACAATATTTGTTTCTGCTGCATTGACATAAGTACAATCTTTCATTATATATAAATCTATTACACGTCGGGTCAATGCTGTAAAGGACAGTAAAGTGCCAGGGTTGTGGTTGTGGTTTTTGGGTCTCTCTACTTCCCTCCCAAAAATGCAATCAGAAACTTGTAACTACTGATCTCTCCACAAGAAAAAGCCGACAACTCCATCAATGGAATCATTTTATAAAATTAGGTCTTCACAAGATGAAAATGGTCTCACAAACCACATTTTTTTTAAATGTTCATAAAAAAAACCCAAACAAAAATAATAACCTTACTTTGATTTTTCCCCATTTTTCAATACTTTATGTGCTAAATTGAATATTGTCATTCCAAACAACAACTAGTCCCACAAAACACAAGCCCTCCGTCTATGTGAATGAAAAAACAAAGTTATATTTTTGGGGAAAAAGGGGAGGAAAAAAACAAAAAATTGGTCTTGTCAGAATAATGTAATTGCTATATATATTTTTTTTAAATTGATAATTTTAGCCCAAAATTGTGATCTGTTATAATATTATCATTCTTCATGCGAGATTAATCATTAGTCTGTAGATAAATCCAAACATCTGGAAGATGTAGAACAATATATCTCTGATTCTCTTCTACCAGGATAAGCGCCTCCTTTCTGTCCTTTCTGTGATGGAGAAAACGCTTGAAAGATTCTGAAAGTCCGATGAGTTTTTGGAGCTTATTGTAAAGGGCCTTAATGACGACCTGGGAAAGAAACCACCAGAAACAAAGGATCCAACCAGGTAAGTTCTAATGATCCCATCTGATAAAATGATCAGCTTTATTTCCATGGGATTGTTCTGTAGAAGAGATGGGACCTGCAGCATTTTGATCCTGAGCTTCACTATGTATAGATGTAGCAAAGCTTCATGTGACAATTCACACACCGCATTGATAAACTGTCTCAGAAGGTTAGCTCTCATAACAGAATTAACATCACTTATAGTGGAACTAAACTTACAATTTTTTTTCAGAATTGTGAAAATTATGGCACTTTGCAAAGCACTTCATTAGTTTCTTTGACGTCATAGCCATAAAATGATGATATTAAAGTGGCCTCCAGACCCTGCTTTTCCCCAGTGCAGGAGCGTTGCTGGGGTCCTAAGAGATCAGGGACCCCAGCCCCAAAGTACATATTTCCCCATATAACCTCCCTGCCACTTAAAAGAGGATTTATACATATATAATTACAGTATACCACTGTTACTAATCTAAAATACACTATACAAAGACCAATATTCCCAAAATTACTACTATACAAGGCCAAAATGATCCTGCTACACAATGTCCTCTACCATCACCACCACACAGTGAGTCCATATATGAGAGAAAACCCCGCAGGGTAAAAGACCATCAAAGGAGTCCAGGAGTTTAAAATCTATCATATTTATTCAGCAATAGAAAAATAGGATGATGGGGGAAGGGACACAACACATAAGTGATTGTTAGACATGTAAGCGAAAAAAAGCACGGCACGCAAGGAAGAGGCCATTCCAGGTATAATGGCTGTCTATAGTATCATCATGGGTATACTAAAATATCCCAAAATAGACACCGCATATATTCCACTGGGGGCAACAGTCATCATATGCAGGTGCATCTCACTAAATTAGAATATCCTCAAAAAGTTAATTTATTTGAGTTCTTCAAAGTGAAACTCCTTTATTATATAGAGTCATTACAGACAGAGTGATCTATTTCAAGTGTTTATTTCTGTTAATGTTGACGATTATGGCTTACAGCCAATGAAAACACTAAAGGTCATTATCACAGTAAATTAGAATAATTAACAAAAAACACCTGCAACGGCTTCCTAAGTGTTTAAAAATGTCCCATAGTCTGTTTCAGTAGGCTCCACAATCATGGGGAAGACTGCTGACTTGACAAATGCCAAGAAGGCAGTCATTGACACCATCCACAAGGTCCCAGAGTTCCAATTTTCCTTTGGAAATCAAGGTCCCAGAGTCTGGAGGAAGAGTGGAGAGGCCACAATCCAAGCTGCTTGAGGTCTAGTGTGAAGTCTCCACAATCAGTGATGGTTTGGGGAGCCATGTCATCTGCTGGTGGAGGTCCACTGTGTTTTATCAACACCAAAGTCAGCGCCGCCGTCTACCCAGAAATTTTACAGCACTTCATGCTTCCCTCTGCCGACAAGTTTTTGGAGATGGAAATTTCATTCTCCAGCAGGACTTGGCACCTGTCCACACTGCCAAAAGTACCAGTACCTGGTTTAAAGACAACAGTATAACTGTGCTTGATTGGCAACAATCTCACATGACCTTAACCCCATAGAGAATCTATTATAGAGAATCTATGGGGTATTGTCAAGTGGAAGATAAGAGACACCAAACCCAACAAAGCAGACGAGCTGAAGGCTGCTATCAAAGCCACCTGGGCTTCCATAATACCTCAGCAGTGCCACAGGCTGATCGCCTCCATGCCACGCCGCATTGATGTAGTAATTGATGCAAAAGGAGCCCTGACCAAGTACTGAGGGCATTTACTAAACATACATTTCAGTAGGACAACATTTCGGATTTTAAAAACATTTTTCAAGCTGATGTTATAAAGTATTTTAATTTACTGAGATAATGACTTTTGTGATTTCATTGTCTGTAAGCCATAATCAGTGGCGTACTGCCAATAGTGGCAGGCCACACCACTGCTATGGGGCCCGTGAGCCTCAGGGGAGCGAGGAGGATAGGTGAGTATTGGGGGGTGGGAGGTTGCGGCTGGGGAGGAGCCGGCACATGCAGTAGCGGCTGCTGTAGCTACCACGTGTGCCCGCTGCTAAAGGGACATGAATATTCCCTCTTCTCAACTTCCATGGGCGTGGAGAAGAGGGAATATTCATTCTCTTTAGTAGCGGGCACGGAGGAGCGCTGAGCCGTGGCTCCTGCTTACAGTGCCCGCTACTAAAGAGAATGCATATTGACGCTTGTCAACGCTCATAGTCACGGCGTGGAGAGGAGTGAATATGCCGGCAGAAGCTCACCTCAGCAACTGAGAGCGCGCGCTGCTCAGATACCAACATGAGCTGCTGGCAGACAGAACACAGCAGCTCTGGAACAGAGGTGAGGAAGGAAGGTGAGTATAAGTGTTTATATTTTGTGTGCGCAGTGATGGGGCCACACATACCAGGATTGGGGGGTGAGGAGGCCATACATACCAGGATTGAGGGATGAGGGGGCCATGCATACCAGGATTGGGAGATGAGGGGGCCACACATACCAGGATTGGGGGGTGAGGAGGCCATACATACCAGGATTGGGGCATGAGGTGGCCATGCATACCAGGATAATAATAATAATAATAATTTTTATTTATATAGCGCCAACATATTCCGCAGCACTTTACAGGATTGGGAGATGATGGGGCTACACATACCAGGATTGGGGGATGAGGGGGCTATGCATACCAGGATTGGGGGATGAGAAGGCCACACATACCATTCCTGACCCCATTTCTGGCGATCGGATATTTCCCTGGATCCCGTGTATCCTGCTGCATTTTGCTGTATATAACATAGGCTTACGTCATGTGAACAATGGCCAAATAGCTGTTGGCTGAGAACTCGTCCTGTATGATAAAATCTGCGATGGAGGTTCCTAATACGGCTTTCAACGAAGATGTGACATCATCCAAATGTGTATAAGAACTAGCGAGTGATAAAGGAGACAATGGCTGGTAGGTAATAAGTCATTACCTGTCTGCCAATATCTTCTTCTGGAAGACTTCAAGATATCATATATTACATATTACATATTATTCTGAAAGCGAACCATGTAATACCACATGTGTCCTGGAGAGGCCACTACATCCAGCAAAACACAGCTGATTGCTGAGGGTGTTCACTGCCAGACCCCCGACTATCAACTGATCGCCTGCAAGTCCTCATTTGGGAACAGGAGTTGTTCACACTTGGCATATTTTGTGATTCATGAGGGGAGGACAGTAGCCGGATATATACTTTTTCTATAAAGTCAGATTAAAGGGGTTTTCAGGAATGTTTTTATGTAATATATAGGAGGTTCCCAGTGGTAGAGAAAACACACAGAGCTTTACTTTCTCCTGCTGCTCCAGCTCTGGATCTTCAGCGCTTCCTGTGGTCTATTGTGACCGGCTGCAGGGGTGATGGCTCAACTTCAGCACACATCACTGCTGCAGCCAATCACTGAGCTTAGAAGCTCTGTCAGCGTGGCCCACTGAGCCAAGTGATTGGCTGCAGAGCTGCAGTCATGATGTCACCCTTGAAGCCAGTGACTAAAGATCAGCGGCAGCGGTGAAGTGCTGGAGCTGGAGCAGGAGGTAGTAAAGCTTCATCTCTTCTACTTAAGTGACGATTTATAGGATTTATATTTAAGTGATGAAAAAAATTCAGAAATTTGTAAAAAAAATAATAAAAATAATTTGCTTGTGTCACCACTTTCCGAGAACCGAAAGCCGCGGCGCTTTCATGTTTCGGGAATGGGGCTGCGTGAGGGCTGTTTTTTTGCACCACAGACTGATGGTTTTATTGATATCATTTTGGGGTATATACAATGTTTTGATTGTCTGTTAT
The DNA here is from genome assembly GCF_046119375.1 of Phyllobates terribilis. Taxonomy (NCBI): domain Eukaryota; kingdom Metazoa; phylum Chordata; class Amphibia; order Anura; family Dendrobatidae; genus Phyllobates; species Phyllobates terribilis. The sequence goes on along the minus strand of NW_027362807.1, from coordinate 4,175,756 downwards.
TATATATTTTTTTCTTGTTGCAACAAATGAAAATCTGTAATTCTGGCACTTTATTTAATGTTCTAGTTACGCCGTTTACTAAATAGATTAATTTATTTTATATTTTGATGGATCTGACTTTTACAAATGCAGCGATACCAAATATGTGTATTTTTTAAATGTTTTATATTTCTTAATTTTTAATGGGGTGAAAACTGGGATGATTTGAACTTTTATACTTTTTTCATTTTTTTTTTTACTTTTCACTGTATTTGTTCGTCTCTTTAGGGGGCTTGAACCTGCAATCATCTGATTGCTTGTGCTATATACAGCATTGCTATATATAGCAGAAATCACGGTCTCCTATGAACACTAGCAACAGGCTGGCTGTCACAGGAATACAGTGATGACAGACAGTGTGCAGTGATGGGGCCACACATACCAGGATTGGGGGGTGATGAGGCCCCACATACCAGGATTGCGGGATGAGGGGGCCATGCATACCAGGATTGGGGGTTGAGGGGGCCACACATACCAGGATTGGGGGATGAGGAGGCCACACATACCAGGATTGGGGGATGAGAAGGCCACACATACCAGGATTGGGGGATGAGGAGGGCACACATACCAGGATTGGGGGATGAGGAGGCCACACATACCAGGATTGGGGGATGAGGAGGCCACACATACCAGGATTGGGGGATGAGGAGGCCACACATACCAAGATTAGGGTTTGAGGATGCCACAGATACCACGATTGGGGGATGAGGAGGCCATACATACCAGGATAGGGGGATGAGGAGGCCACACATACCAAGATTGGGGGGTGAGGAGGCCCCACATACCAGGATTGGGGGATGAGGGGGCCATGCATACCAGGATTGGGGGTTGAGGGGGCCACACATACTAGGATTGGGGGATGAGAAGGCCACACATACCACGATTGGGGGATGAGAAGGCCACACTTACCAGGATTGGGGGATGAGGAGGCCACACATACCAGGATTGGGGGATGAGGAGGCCACACATACCAGGATTGGGGGATGAGGAGGCCACACATACCAGGATTGGGGGATGAGGAGGCCACACATACCAGGATTGGGGGATGAGGAGGCCACACATACCAAGATTTGGGGATGAGGAGGCCACAGATACCAAGATTGGGGGATGAGGAGGCCATACATACCAGGATAGGGGGATGAGGAGGCCACACATATCAGGATTGGGGGATGAGGAGGCCACACATACCAGGATTGGGGCATGAGGGGGCTACGCATACCAAGATTGGGGGATGAGGGGGCCACGCATATCTGGATTGGGGGATGAGGGGGGGAACGCATACCAGGATTGAGGGATGAGGGGTGCCATGCATAACAGGATTGGGGAGGAGGGGGGCCATATATACCAGGAATGGGGGATGAAGAGGCCATGCATACCAGGATTGGGGGATGAAGAGGCCATAAATATTAGGATTGGGGGATGAGGAGACCATGCATACCAGGATTGTGGGATGAGGGGGGGCCATGCATGCCAGGATTGGGGGATGAGGGGTGCTATGCATACCAGGATTGGTGGATGAGGGGTGGCCATGCATACCAGGATTGGGGGATGAGGGGGGGGGTCATGCATATGCAGAGCTGCAGTCATGATGTCACCCTTGAAGCCAGTGACTAAAGATCAGCGGCAGCGGTGAAGTGCTGGAGCTGGAGCAGGAGGTAGTAAAGCTTCATCTGTTCTACTTAAGTGACGATTTATAGGATTTATATTTAAGTGATGAAAATAAAATCAGAAATTTGTAAAAATAATTTGCTTGTGTCGCCACTTTCCGAAAGCCGTGGCGTTTTCATGTTTCGGGAATGGGGCTGCGTGAGGGCTGTTTTTTTGCACCACAAACTGATGGTTATATTGATATCATTTTGGGGTATATACAATGTTTTGATTGCCTGTTATTATTATTTTTTTTCTTGTTGCAACGACTGAAAATCTGTAATTCTGGCATTTTATGTAATGTTCTAGTTACGCCGTTTACTAAATGGATTCATTTATTTTATATTTTGATGGATCTGACTTTTACAAACGCAGCGATACCAAATATGTGTATTGTTTAAATGTTTTATATTTCTTAATTTTTAATGGGAAAACTGGGATGATTTGAACTTTTATACTTTTTTCATTTTTTTTTTACTTTTCACTGTATTTGTTCGTCTCTTTAGGGGGCTTGAACCTGCAATCATCTGATTGCTTGTGCTATATACAGCATTGCTATATATAGCAGAAATCACGGTCTCCTATGAACACTAGCACCAGGCTGGCTGTCGCAGGAATACAGTAATGACAGACAGTGTGCAGTGATGGGGCCACATATACCAGGATTGGGGGGTGAGGAGGCCCCACGTACCAGGATTGGGGGATGAGGGGGCCATGCATACCAGGATTGGGGGATGAGGAGGCCACACATACCAGGATTGGGGGGTGAGGAGGACCCACGTACCAGGATTGGGGGATGAGGGGGCCATGCATACCAGGATTGGGGGATGATGGGTGCTATACATACCAGGATTGGTGATGAGGGAGCCATACACACCAGGATGGTGAAATTTTCCAGTAGCTGCTGCATTTCCCACCATAGACTTATACTCAACTCAATACGTTTTCTCAGTTTTTTTGTGGTAAAATTAGGGGCCTCGGCTTATACTCGGGTCGTCTTATTTAAAACATACGGTATTTTAAAATCAGTGAGTACGTGGTGCCCATAATACTGCCGGACTGTGTGGTGCATTATACTATATGGGGGCTGCATTTTACCCTTTGGGGTGTGAAATATACTGTATGGAGGACTATGGGGAGTGCATTATATTCTATTGAGGACCATGGGAAGTTCATTATACTATATGGAGGATTATGGGGGGTGCATTATACTATATGGAGGATTTTGGAGGGTGCATTATACTATATGGAGGATTATGGGTGGCATATTATACTATATGAAAGTCTATGTGGGGCCATTATGATATTTTGAGGGCTATGTGGGGGGCCGTTATACTGTATGAAAGCAATTATACGGTGTGAAGGTTTGTGTGGGGTCCATCATACTGTTTGGAGGGCTGTGTGGGGCCATTATACTGTTTGGAGGGCTAGTGTGGGCCATTATACTGTATGTAGGCCCATTATACTGTATGGAGGGCTGTGTGGGAGTCACAGTTGGGGGAATCATACTGTGTTAAGGTCACCATACTTTGCCTTGGGAGTTGAAGTGGGGTACAATGAGGTCATTATACTGTTCATGTAGAGGCTAATGTGGAGGAATGCACCATGGGGGTATCGTACTGTGTTTGGGGGGCACTTTTATTGGCATCATACTTCATGGGGGCAATGAAAGAGGGATCTAGGACTTCAGTAGGAGGAAAAGTAGAAAAATGAAGTAAAGGCTGGAAAGTTGTGAGATCGGCTCTTCTGTGACACAGACAAATATTTCTTTATTTTTTTGGTGGGGGGGTCCAATTAGAGCTTCTGCTATGGGGCCTCATGATTTCTATGTGCGCCCCTGGCCATAATCATCAACATTAACAGAAATAAACACTTGAAATAGATCACTTTGATTGTAATGACTTTATATAATATATGAGTTTCATTTTCAGCATTGAAGAACTAAAATAAATAAACTTTTTGATGATATTCTAATTTAGTGAGATGCACCTGTATATATAAGGGGTGTGGGTGCCATCATACTATAAGGGGCTATGGGATTCATCATGCTATATATAAGGGGCAGTGGGGCCATCATATTATATAAAATGGGGAGTGGGTGCCAGAATACAGTTTATAAGGGGCTGTGGGGCCATCATACAGTATAAAGGGAGCTGTAGGGGCCATAATATAGTGTACAAGTGGGTGTGGGGGCCAACATGCAGTATATATTGGGCTGCGGGGGCCATCATACAGTACTGTATATATGGGGCTGTGAGGGCCATTATACGGGATATAGGGAGTTGTAGGGACCATCATGCCAGTTATAAGGAGTTGTAGAGACCATCATACAGTGCATAAGGAGCTGTGGGGACCATCAGACAATGCATAGGGAGCTGTGGAGACCATCATACAGTTCATAGGGAGCTGTGGGGACCATTATGCAATGCATAGGGAGCTGTGGGGACCATTATGCCGTGCATAGGTAGTTGTGGGGACCATCATACAGTGCATAGGGATATGTGGGGACCATCAGACAATTCATAGGGAGCTGTGGGGACCATTATGCAGTGCGTAGGGAGCTGTGGGGACCATTATGCAGTGCGTAGGGAGCTGTGGGGACCATTATGCAGTGCATAGGGAGTTGTGGGGACCATCATACAGTGCATAGGGAGTTGTGGGGACTATCATACAGTACATAAGGAGCTGTGGGGACCATCATACCATGTATAAGGAGCTGAGGGGACCATCATATAGTGTATAAGGAGCCGTGGGGACTATCACACAGAGCGTAGAGAGCTGTGGGGACCATCATACAGTGCATAGGGAGATGTGGGGACCATCATACAGGGCATAGGGAGCTGTGGGGACCATTATGCAGTGTATAGGGAGCTGTGGAGACCATCATACCGAGCGTAGGGAGCTGCGGGGACCATCATACAGTACATAAGGAGCCGTGGGGACCGTCATACAGTGTATAAGGAGCCGTGGGGACCATCATTCAGTGCATAAGGAGCTGCGGGGACCTTCATACAGTGCGTAGAGAGCTATGAGGACCATCATACAATGCATAGGGAGCTGTGGAGACCATCATACAATGCATAGGGAGCTGTGAAGACCATCATACAGTGCATAGGGCACTGTGGGGACCATCATACAGAGCGTAGGGAGCTGTGGGGACCATCATACAGAGCGTAGGGAGCTGTGGGGACCATCATACAGAGCATAGGGAGCTGTGGGGACCATCATACAGAGCATAGGGAGCTGTGGGGACCATCATACAGTGTCTAGGGAGCTGTGGGGACCCTCATACAGTGTGTAGGGAGCTGTGGGGACCATCATACAGTGTGTAGGGAGCTGTGGGGACCATCATACAGTGCATAGTGAGCTGTGGGTTCCATCATACGGAGCGTAGAGAGCTGTGGGTTCCATCATACAGAGCGTAGATAGCTGTGGGGACCATCATACAGTGCATAGGGAGCTGTGGGTTCCATCATACATGGCATAGGGAGCTGTGGGGACCATCATACAGAGCATAGAGAGCTGTGGGGACCATTATGCAATGCATAGTGAGCTGTGGGGACCATCATACAGTGCATGGGGGAGCTGTGGGGATCATCATACAGTGTCTAGGGAGCTGTGGGGACCCTCATCCAGTATCTAAGGAGCTGTGGGGACAATCATACAGTGTGTATGAAGCTGTGGGGACCATCATATAGTGTCTAGGGAGCTGTGGGGACCATCGTACAGTATCTAAGGAGCTGTGGGGACCATCATACAGTGTGTAGGGAGCTGTGGGGACCATCATACAGTGTATAGGGAGCTGTGGGGACCATCATGCAGAGCGTAGGGAGCTGTGGGGACCATGTTACCAGTGTATATGGAGCTGTGGGTACCATCATACAGTGCATAGGGAGCTGTGGGGACCATCATACAGTGCATAGGGAGCTGTGGGGACCATCACACAGAGCGTAGGGAGATGTGGGGACCATGATACAGTGCATAGGGAGCTGTGGAGACCATCATACAGTGCATAGGGAGCTGTGGGGACCATCATACAGGGTATAGGGAGCTATGGGGATCATCATACAGTGCGTAGGGAGCTGTGGGGACCATCATACAGGGCATAGGGAGCTGTGGGGACCATTATGCAGTGCATACGGAGCTGTGGGGACCATCATACAGGGTATACGGAGCTATGGGGATCATCATACAGTGCGTAGGGAGCTGTGGGGACCATCATACAGTGTCTAGGGAGCTGTGGGGACCATCATGCAGTGTATAGGGAGCTGTGGGGACCATCATACAGTGTGTAGTGAGCTGTGGGACTATCATACCATATACAGGGTGCTATGGGGGCAATCAGGACATTATTTCTTTTAAATGGGTGCATCATCAGTAATTTCTTCTTTCACTACCCCGAAATCATCTTCCATAGACGTGAAGAAGAACTTTGTAGTTGGGTGTAGTTTGATTGTGGCTTTAAGGGGGCATTATTACTTAAAGGGGATTCTCAACGGTATTTGTTGCTTGGAGGGAACACTTCAGATATTGAAACTTTCATAAGAGCATATCTGGCATTATTACTTGCTAGGTAGCACAGTGGGGTCTTTACTACTTTCTATGGGACGCTATTATTTTGATAGGTCCCCTCTATCTGGCACACAGTCTTTGTAGCATTAATTGGTGGAGGGTAATCATAGTAATGACATAATTTTTGAAGTATTGAGGTTCCTATTCCACGTCGGAAGAGCAGGCAGCATGGGGAGGTTGTGCAGGGTGGGAATAGATGGGGACGGTGCTGGAAATGTGAGAAGTCAGATGGTCTTTGTACAGGGTGTTTTTTTATGTAGAGGCAATGGTCATATCATAATACTATGTACTCACTGTGTAGTGTTGATGGTAGAGGGCATTATTATTGCCTTGTATAGAAGTAATTTTGGGAATATTGGTATTTCAGTTGTGTATTTTAGGTTAGCAACAATGGTGTACTGTAATTATATATGTATAGGTCCTCTTTTAAGTGGCGGGGAGGTTGTATGGGGAAACACCTACTTTGGGGCTTTGGCCCCTGATCTTTTAGGACCCTAGCAACGTCCCGGCATACAAGGGATATCGGGGGGCACAAAGTGTTCTGGAGGTTTCCTTTACAGTATAAAGCATTTTCCACACAGTATCCTTCCTCTGTAATATACTCCAGGACTGGTGAGGCGCACTGTCGCTCCCTATTTCTCCATAACTCGGCCTCGGCACTGCAGTGCTGATCAGCAGGTCTGCTTACTTGTTCTTCGGTTTCGCGCACTATGTCTTCCACTACTGGCGCCCTTGAACCCTTGCACTCGTGACTCCCACTAGTACATCATATTCAGTGCTGCTTTGGGGTCATTAACTCGGCGTCCAATCCAAGGACCCTTCTCTGTAAGGACACTCTGTCTCATCGGTCCAAAAAAGTCGGGCGCACTTCATGGCCGCCTCATATAGAATGAATGGAGCAGCATTTTAGCATGCGGACCACCGTTCCAATCTAAAGGGGATGACGGTTCCTGTAGATTGGAGCTTGTTTTCATTGGACAACCCCTTTAATTTTTCAAAAACTGTTTCTGCATTTAAGTCTATTTTTTGGTAAATATTCGATGACCTGGTGTAATTTGTGATGTGTTGTTCTTCACCTGAGGTTGTATTGACTTCATTTTATAACTTCTAAGGACCAGACTTTTTTTTAATATATCCTGAATAGAACACAATAGAATTGTATGGAAAACATTATTGTGTTCTTCACAATTCAAGGCAACGTGTCCTTATGAGATCTTTTTCTTGAAGGTATATGGCCCTCAGGTTCTTTCACCATACAATCTGAAGAGCCAACTTGGACTAAGAGTGGCCACCACTGGGCATACACCATGGTGCAGCAAGGGCTAGCAATCTGTCCCTCCAATTGTGTGGGTACTTATTGCTTAGGGAATGTCAGTCCAATTCTTCTTTTTAAGAGGGTTCACTGTCTGTGCATCTCTGTGCCTGAAGAATATTAACCTGGTGTTACTGTATTACTGCTGTTCCAAGTGGCAAGCACATGGTTCTCTTAGAGACAGGACCCTTGTTTAAACCCAAGTAGACTTGAATTGGAAAGGCCACTGGTCTGGACCAGGACTCTGGTTGTGGACGGTGATGGCGGCATGCACGGTTTCTATGGACGTGTCTGTGTGTAGTCAGAAAAGAATTTCAGTGGTGGCCTAATAACTGCAAGGAGCGACGGAGGTGTTGGACAAAGGTGAACGAGTGGCTGCAGAACGGTTGGTAAATGTGGCCACTTCATGGGAATATGGGCCACTGATGACTGAGGCCTTCCTCCTGGTTTGGTCCTGGAGCCCCCCGGCCACTTGTTGAACATCTTTCCTGTTTTTTACTGTTACACAAGACCCTGTGTCTCCTGTATTCTGCGGCTGCGTCCCGTTCTTCAGTCTTCTTTCTGTAGCATGGTGTGTACGACGTCCTGGATACAATGTTACTGCTCCATCACAGACTGAACCCCAGAACAATTGTCATGGAATTTGGTACCAGAGTTCTCTCTGTGTATGGAGCCCCCATATTTTGTGATTACTCTTATCATTCTCACTGTGTAAGGTGAAATCCAGGAGAAAAACACACAAAACAATATATATATATATAATTATTTTTTTTATTGAAATAGCAATAAGCAACATTGTAATGAAAATATTACTGGTCCTTTAAGAAATTAAACTATGGTCACAGTCACTCTCAGATTGGCCCCGGTGGAGACCACAAAACGAGCTGCGGTCATTGGGGACCACCTGAGAGTCATTGGGACCCAAAGATCCAGAAGAAGGCAAAGAAACCCCCCCAAAAGAATTCTGATTCAGGGGGGAAAAAAATTCCTTCCTGACCCCATTTCTGGCGATCGGATATTTCCCTGGATCTGGTGTATCCTGCTGCATATCGCTGTATATAACATAGGCTTACGTCATGTGAACAATGGCCAAATAGCTGTTGGCTGAGAACTCGTCCTGTATGATAAAATCTGCGATGGAGGTTCCTAATACGGCTTCCAACGAAGATGTGACATCATCCAAATGTGTATAAGAACTAGCGAGTGATAAAGGAGACAATGGCTGGTAGGTAATAAGTCATTACCTGTCTGCCAATATCTTCTTCTGGAAGACTTCAAGATATCATGTATTACATATTACATATTATTCTGAAAGAGCACCATGTAATACCACATGTGTCCTGGAGAGGCCGCTACGTCCAGCAAAACACAGCTGATTGCTGAGGGTGGTCACTGCCAGACCCCCGACTATCAACTGATCGCCTGCAAGTCCTCATTTGGGGACAGGAGTTGTTCACACTTGGCATATTTTGTGATTCATGAGGGGAGGACAGTAGCCGGATATAGACTTTTTCTATAAAGTCAGATTAAAGGGGTTTTCAGGAATGTTTTTATGTAATATATAGGAGGTTCCCAGTGGTAGAGAAAACACACAGAGCTTTACTTTCTCCTGCTGCTCCAGATCTGGATCTTCAGCGCTTCCTGTGCTCTATTGTGACTGGCTGCAGGGGTGATGGCTCAACTTCAGCACACATCAATGCTGCAGCCAATCACTGAGTTTAGAAGCTCTGTCAGGGTGGCCCACTGAGCCAAGTGATTGGCTGCAGGGCTGCAGTCATGATGTCACCCTTGAAGCCAGTGACTAAAGATCAGCGGCAGCGGTGAAGTGCTGGAGCTGGAGCAGGAGGTAGTAAAGCTTCATCTGTTCTACTTAAGTGACGATTTATAGGATTTATATTTAAGTGATGAAAAATGATTTGCTTGTGTCGCCACTTTCCGAGATCCGAAAGCCGCGGCGTTTTCATGTTTCGGGAATGGGGCTGCGTGAGGGATAGTTTTTTGCACCACAAACTGATGGTTATATTGATATCATTTTGGGGTATATACAATGTTTTGATTGTCTGTTATTATATATTTTTTCTTGTTGCAACAAATGTAAATTTGTAATTCTGGCATTTTATTTAATGTTCTAGTTACGCCGTTTACTAAATGGATTAATTTATTTTATATTTTGATGGATCTGACTTTTACAGATGCAGCGATACCAAATATGTGTATTTTTTAAATGTTTTATATTTCTTATTTTTTAATGGGGGGAAAACTGGGATGATTTGAACTTTTAGACTTTTTTCATTTTTTTTTACTTTTCACTGTATTTGTTCGTCTCTTTAGGGGGCTTGAACCTGCGATCATCTGATTGCTTGTGCTATATACAGCAGTGCTATATATAGCAGAAATCACGGTCTCCTATGAACACTAGCAACAGGCTGGCTGTCACAGGAATCCAGTGATGACAGACACAGGGATCTTCAGTGATCAAGTCACGGGTGCGCCAATGAAGAGATGGAATGGTGCACCCCCTGCTGGCGCACATTAAATGCCGCTGTCACACACTGATAGCAAGATTTAATAGGCTAACTGTCGTGGGCAGAGCTCCGCTCAACCTGCGACTGTTAGAGGCATATGATTGCTGAATAACACAGCCATCATCTGCCGAGAAAGATGCAGACTCGGCGTGTGAGCCTGCAAGAAATGCGGAGAGCAGAATTATGACGGATATAGTCCTTCATAAGTTAAGATGCATTTCTTAGTTAAAGAGTGACCGTCATTAACTGTATTTTCTAGACTATATGACGCACTTTTTAACAACAAAAAATCTTCCTCAGTATTGTGTGCGTCCTATAGACCAGAAGCAGCGTCCTATCAAGTATGCTTATCATGTGTCTGGCACCTGCCGGAGCAGATTTCAGCTGATCGTGGGGGTGCCAGGTGTCAGACCCTCCGATCTCATACTGATCAGCTATCTTACAGATAGGTCATCAATTCTTAAGTCCCAAATAACTCTTTAAGGGGACTGGGAATGAAATCACCACCAAGGCACCAACAGAATAATAAATATGTCCTTGTATAAACTGTTGGTTCATTATAAGCTCATTTTCTACACAATGCAGAAATGAATGATTTATACAGGGGCATCTTTATAAACTCATTACACAGTGGTATTTCACAATGGTGGTGGTTTAGGGGCCTGAAATGAAGTGATGGGTTACCTTTAATACATGCATGAACATTCACACACATACACACTCACTTCAACACACACATACATACACACACAGACACAAATACACACTCACCTCTATACACATACAATAAACACACGTGCACACACCCCTTCAGTGCTGCAGTGCTCGGTACACAAACACACAGACCAGGGACACACAAACCATCACACAGCCACCCCGTTATTGATGGGGTCACAGACACACACATCTTCATTGCTGGGGTCACAGACACACATCCCTTTGGTGCTGAGGTCACACAAACAGACACAGACACATACCTTCAGTGCTGGGGCCACACACACAGCCCTTCAGTGCTGCATTTCAGGGGACATGTACACGTGTGCCAAACACACGTGCACACACCCCTTCAGTGTTGCAGTGATGAGGAAACAAGCACACACCCCATTAGTGCAGGGACATGCAAACCATCACACAGCCTCCCCGTTATTGATGGGGCCATAGAGACACACATCTTTATTGCTGGGGTCACAGACACACATCCCTTTGGTGCTGAGGTCACACAAACAGACACAGACACACACCTTCAGTGCTGGAGCCACACACACAGCCTTTCATTGCTGCATTTCAGGGAACAAGTACACGTGTGCCAAACACACGTGCACACACCCCTTCAGTGTTGCAGTGATGAGGAAACAAGCACACACCCCATTAGTGCAGGGACACGCAAACCATCACACAGCCTCCCCGTTATTGATGGGGCCATAGAGACACACATCTTTATTGCTGGGGTCACAGACACACATCCCTTTGGTGCTGAGGTCACACAAACTGACACAGACACACACTTTCAGTGCTGGGGCCACACACACAGCCCTTCAGTGCTGCATTTCAGGGGACATGTACACGTGTGCCAAACACACGTGCACACACCCCTTCAGTGCTGCAGTGTTCAGGACACAAACACACACCCCATTAGTGCAGGGACACACAAACCATCACACAACCACCCCTTTATTGATGGGGCCATAGAGACACAGCCCTTCATTGCTGGGGTCACAGACACACATCCCTTTGGTGCTGAGGTCACACAAACAGACACAGACACTCACCTTCAGTGCTGGAGCCACACACACAGCCCTTCAGTGCTGCATTTCAGGGGACATGTACACGTGTGCCAAACACAAGAGCACAAACACCTTCAGTGCTGCAGTGTTGAGGACACAAACACACACCCCATTAGTGCAGGGACACGCAAACCATCACACAGCCTCCCCGATATTGATGGGGCCATAGAGACACACATCTTTACTGCTGGGGTCACAGACACACATCCCTTTGGTGCTGAGGTCACATGAACAGACACAGACACACACCTTCAGTGCTGGGGCCACACACACAGCCCTTCAGTGCTGCATTTCAGGGGAAATGTACACGTGTGCCAAACACACGTGCACACACCCCTTCAGTGCTGCAGTGTTGAGGACACAAACACACACCCCATTAGTGCAGGGACACACAAACCATCACACAACCACCCCTTTATTGATGTGGTCACAGAGACACCCTTTCATTTCTGGGGTCACAGACACACATCCCTTTGGTGCTGAGGTCACACAAACAGACACAGACACACACTTTCAGTGCTGGGGCCACACACACAGCCCTTCAGTGCTGCATTTCTGGAGACATGTACATGTGTGCCAAACACACGTGAACACACCCCTTCAGAGCTGCAGTGTTGAGGACACAAACACACACCCCATTAGTGCAGGGCCCCCCATCCATCACACAGCCACCCCTTTATTGATGGGGCCATAGAGACACAGCCCTTCATTGCTGGGGTCACAGACACGCATCCCTTTGGTGCTGAGGTCACACAAACAGACACAGACACACACCTTCAGTGCTGAGGCCACACACACAGCCCTTCAGTGTTGCATTTCAGGGGACATGTACATGTGTACCAAACACACGGGTACACACCTCTTCAGTGTTGCAGTGATGAGGAAACAAGCACACACCCCATTAGTGCAGGGACACGCAAACCATCACACAGCCTCCCCGTAATTGATGGGGCCATAGAGACACACATCTTTATTGCTGGGGTCACAGACACACATCCCTTTGGTGCTGAGGTCACACAAACAGACACAGACACACACCTTCAGTGCTGGGGCCACACACACAGCCCTTCAGTGCTGCATTTCAGGGGACATGTAGACGTGTGCCAAACACACTTGCACACACCCCTTCAGTGTTGCAGTGATGAGGAAACAAGCACACACCCCATTAGTGCAGGGACACGCAAACCATCACACAGCCTCCCCGTAATTGATGGGGCCATAGAGACACACATCTTTATTGCTGGGGTCACAGACACACATCCCTTTGGTGCTGAGGTCACACAAACAGACACAGACGCACACCTTCAGTGCTGGGTCCACACACACAGCCCTTCAGCGCTGCATTTCATGAGACATGTACACTTGTGCCAAACACACGTGCACACACCCCTTCAGTGCTGCAGTGTTGAGGACACAAACACCCACCCCATTAGTGCAGGGACACACAAACCATCACACAACCATCCCTTTTATTGATGGGGCCATAGAGACACACCCCTTCATTGCTGGGGTCACAGACACACATCCCTTTGGTGCTGAGGTCACACAAACAGACACAGACACACACCTTCAGTGCTGGGGCCACACACACAGCCCTTCAGTGCTGCATTTCATGGGACATGTACACGTGTGCCAAACACACGTTCACACACCCCTTCTGTGCTGCAGTGTTGAGGAAACAAGCACACACCCCATTAGTGCAGGGATACGCAAACCATCACACATCCACCCCTTTATTGATGGGGTCACAGAGACACTCCTTCATTTCTGGGATCACAGACACACATCCCTTTGGTGCTGAGGTCACACAAACAGACACAGACACACACCTTCAGTGCTGGGGCCACACACACAGCCCTTCAGCGCTGCATTTCATGAGACATGTACACTTGTGCCAAACACACGTGCACACACCCCTTTAGTGCTGCAGTGTTGAGGACACAAACACCCACCCCATTAGTGCAGGGACACACAAACCATCACACAACCATCCCTTTTATTGATGGGGCCATAGAGACACACCCCTTCATTGCTGGGGTCACAGACACACATCCCTTTGGTGCTGAGGTCACACAAACAGACACAGACACACACCTTCAGTGCTGGGGCCACACACACAGCCCTTCAGTGCTGCATTTCAGGGGACATGTAGACGTGTGCCAAACACACTTGCACACACCCCTTCAGTGTTGCAGTGATGAGGAAACAAGCACACACCCCATTAGTGCAGGGACACGCAAACCATCACACAGCCTCCCCGTAATTGATGGGGCCATAGAGACACACATCTTTATTGCTGGGGTCACAGACACACATCCCTTTGGTGCTGAGGTCACACAAACAGACACATACACACACCTTCAGTGCTGGGGCCACACACACAGCCCTTCAGCGCTGCATTTCATGAGACATGTACACTTGTGCCAAACACACGTTCACACACCCCTTCTGTGCTGCAGTGTTGAGGAAACAAGCACACACCCCATTAGTGCAGGGACACGCAAACCATCACACATCCACCCCTTTATTGATGGGGTCACAGAGACACCCCTTCATTTCTGGGATCACAGACACACATCCCTTTGGTGCTGAGGTCACACAAACAGAGACAGACACACACCTTCAGTGCTGGGGCCACACACACAGCCCTTCAGCGCTGCATTTCATGAGACATGTACACTTGTGCCAAACACACGTGCACACACCCCTTCAGTGCTGCAGTGTTGAGGACACAAACACCCACCCCATTAGTGCAGGGACACACAAACCATCACACAACCATCCCTTTTATTGATGGGGCCATAGAGACACACCCCTTCATTGCTGGGGTCACAGACACACATCCCTTTGGTGCTGAGGTCACACAAACAGACACAGACACACACCTTCAGTGCTGGAGCCACACAAACAGCCCTTCAGTGCTGCATTTCAGGGGACATGTAGACGTGTGCCAAACACACGTGCACACACCCCTTCAGTGTTGCAGTGATGAGGAAACAAGCACACACCCCATTAGTGCAGGGACACGCAAACCATCACACAGCCTCCCCGTAATTAATGGGGCCATAGAGACACACATCTTTATTGCTGGGGTCACAGACACACATCCCTTTGGTGCTGAGGTCACACAGACACACACCTTCAGTGCTGGGGCCACACACACAGCCCTTCAGCGCTGCATTTCATGAGACATGTACACTTGTGCCAAACACACGTGCACACACCCCTTCAGTGCTGCAGTGTTGAGGACACAAACACCCACCCCATTAGTGCAGGGACACACAAACCATCACACAACCATCCCTTTTATTGATGGGGCCATAGAGACACACCCCTTCATTGCTGGGGTCACAGACACACATCCCTTTGGTGCTGAGGTCACACAAACAGACACAGACACACACCTTCAGTGCTGGGGCCACACACACAGCCCTTCAGTGCTGCATTTCAGGGGACATGTAGACGTGTGCCAAACACACTTGCACACACCCCTTCAGTGTTGCAGTGATGAGGAAACAAGCACACACCCCATTAGTGCAGGGACACGCAAACCATCACACAGCCTCCCCGTAATTGATGGGGCCATAGAGACACACATCTTTATTGCTGGGGTCACAGACACACATCCCTTTGGTGCTGAGGTCACACAAACAGACACAGACACACACCTTCAGTGCTGGGGCCACACACACAGCCCTTCAGCGCTGCATTTTATGAGACATGTACACTTGTGCCAAACACACGTGCACACACCCCTTCAGTGCTGCAGTGTTGAGGACACAAACACCCACCCCATTAGTGCAGGGACACACAAACCATCACACAACCATCCGTTTTATTGATGGGGCCATAGAGACACACCCCTTCATTGCTGGGGTCACAGACACACATCCCTTTGGTGCAGAGGTCACACAAACAGACACAGACACACACCTTCAGTGCTGGGGCCACACACACAGCCCTTCAGTGTTGCATTTCTGGAGTCATGTACATGTGTGCCAAACACACGTGCACACACCACTTCAGTGCTGCAGTGTTGAGGACACAAACACACACCCCATTAGTGCAGGGACACACAAACCATCACACAACCATCCCTTTTATTGATGGGGCCATAGAGACACACCCCTTCATTGCTGGGGTCACAGACACACATCCCTTTGGTGCTGAGGTCACACAAACAGACACAGACACACACCTTCAGTGCTGGGGCCACACACACAGCCATTCAGTGCTGCATTTCATGGGACATGTACACGTGTGCCAAACACACGTTCACACACCCCTTCTGTGCTGCAGTGTTGAGGAAACAAGCACACACCCCATTAGTGCAGGGACTCGCAAACCATCACACATCCACCCCTTTATTGATGGGGTCACACAGACACCCCCTCATTTCTGGGATCACAGACACACATCCCTTTGGTGCTGAGGTCACACAAACAGACACAGACACACACCTTCAGTGCTGGGGCCACACACACAGCCCTTCAGCGCTGCATTTCATGAGACATGTACACTTGTGCCAAACACACGTGCACACACCCCTTCAGTGCTGCAGTGTTGAGGACACAAACACCCACCCCATTAGTGCAGGGACACACAAACCATCACACAACCATCCGTTTTATTGATGGGGCCATAGAGACACACCCCTTCATTGCTGGGGTCACAGACACACATCCCTTTGGTGCTGAGGTCACACAAACAGACACAGACACACACCTTCAGTGCTGGGGCCACACACACAGCCCTTCAGTGTTGCATTTCTGGAGTCATGTACATGTGTGCCAAACACACGTGCACACACCCCTTCAGTGCTGCAGTGTTGAGGACACAATCACACACCCCATTAGTGCAGGGACACACAAACCATCACACAGCCACCCCTTTATTGATGGGGCCATAGAGACACAGCCCTTCATTTCTGGGATCACAGACATACATCCCTTTGGTGCTGAGGTCACACAAACAGACTCAGACACACACCTTCAGTGCTGGAGCCACACACACAGCCCTTCAGTGCTGCATTTCAGGGGACATGTAGACGTGTGCCAAACACACGTGCACACACCCCTTCAGTGTTGCAGTGATGAGGACAGAAACACACACCCCATTAGTGCAGGGACACACAAACCATCACACAACCACCCCTTTTATTGATGGGGCCATAGAGACACACCCCTTCATTGCTGGGGTCACAGACACACATCCCTTTGGTGCTGAGGTCACACAAACAGACACAGACACACACCTTCAGTGCTGGAACCACACACACAGCCCTTCAGTGCTGCATTTCAGGGGACATGTACACGTGTGCCAAACACACGTGCACACACCCCTTCAGTGTTGCAGTGATGAGGAAACAAGCACACACCCCATTAGTGCAGGGACACGCAAACCATCACACAGCTTCCCCGTTATTGATGGGGCCATATAGACACACATCTTTATTGCTGGGGTCACAGACACACATCCCTTTTGTGCTGAGGTCACACAAACAGACACAGACACACACCTTCAGTGCTAGAGCCACACACACAGCCCTTCAGTGCTGCATTTCAGAGGATATGTACACGTGTGCCAAACACACGTGCACACACCCCTTTAGTGCTGCAGTGTTTAGGAAACAAGCACACACCCCATTAGTGCAGGGACACGCAAACCATTACACAGCCACCCCGTTATTGATGGGGTCACAGAGACACCCCTTCATTTCTGGGATCACAGACAGACATCCCTTTGGTACTGAGGTCACACAAATAGACACAGACACACACTTTCAGTGCTGGGGCCACACACACAGCCCTTCAGTGCTACATTTCTGGAGACATGTACATGTGTGCCAAACACACGTGCACACACCCCTTCAGTGCTGCAGTGTTGAGGACACAAACACCCACCCCATTAGTGCAGGGACACACAAACCATCACACAACCATCCCTTTTATTGATGGGGCCATAGAGACACACCCCTTCATTGCTGGGGTCACAGACACACATCCCTTTGGTGCTGAGGTCACACAAACAGACACAGACACACACCTTCAGTGCTGGAGCCACACAAACAGCCCTTCAGTGCTGCATTTCAGGGGACATGTAGACGTGTGCCAAACACACGTGCACACACCCCTTCAGTGTTGCAGTGATGAGGAAACAAGCACACACCCCATTAGTGCAGGGACACGCAAACCATCACACAGCCTCCCCGTAATTAATGGGGCCATAGAGACACACATCTTTATTGCTGGGGTCACAGACACACATCCCTTTGGTGCTGAGGTCACACAGACACACACCTTCAGTGCTGGGGCCACACACACAGCCCTTCAGCGCTGCATTTCATGAGACATGTACACTTGTGCCAAACACACGTGCACACACCCCTTCAGTGCTGCAGTGTTGAGGACACAAACACCCACCCCATTAGTGCAGGGACACACAAACCATCACACAACCATCCCTTTTATTGATGGGGCCATAGAGACATACCCCTTCATTGCTGGGGTCACAGACACACATCCCTTTGGTGCTGAGGTCACACAAACAGACACACACCTTCAGTGCTGGGGCCACACACACAGCCCTTCAGTGCTGCATTTCATGGGACATGTACACGTGTGCCAAACACACGTTCACACACCCCTTCTGTGGTGCAGTGTTGAGGAAACAAGCACACACCCCATTAGTGCAGGGACACGCAAACCATCACACATCCACCCCTTGATTGATGGGGTCACAGAGACACCCCTTCATTTCTGGGATCACAGACACACATCCCTTTGGTGCTGAGGTCACACAAACAGAGACAGACACACACCTTCAGTGCTGGGGCCACACACACAGCCCTTCAGCGCTGCATTTCATGAGACATGTACACTTGTGCCAAACACACGTGCACACACCCCTTCATTGCTGCAGTGTTGAGGACACAAACACCCACCCCATTAGTGCAGGGACACACAAACCATCACACAACCATCCCTTTTATTGATGGGGCCATAGAGACACACCCCTTCATTGCTGGGGTCACAGACACACATCCCTTTGGTGCTGAGGTCACACAAACAGACACAGACACACACCTTCAGTGCTGGGGCCACACACACAGCCCTTCAGTGCTGCATTTCAGGGGACATGTAGACGTGTGCCAAACACACTTGCACACACCCCTTCAGTGTTGCAGTGATGAGGAAACAAGCACACACCCCATTAGTGCAGGGACACGCAAACCATCACACAGCCTCCCCGTAATTGATGGGGCCATAGAGACACACATCTTTATTGCTGGGGTCACAGACACACATCCCTTTGGTGCTGAGGTCACACAAACAGACACAGACACACACCTTCAGTGCTGGGGCCACACACACAGCCCTTCAGCGCTGCATTTTATGAGACATGTACACTTGTGCCAAACACACGTGCACACACCCCTTCAGTGCTGCAGTGTTGAGGACACAAACACCCACCCCATTAGTGCAGGGACACACAAACCATCACACAACCATCCCTTTTATTGATGGGGCCATAGAGACACACCCCTTCATTGCTGGGGTCACAGACACACATCCCTTTGGTGCTGAGGTCACACAAACAGACACAGACACACACCTTCAGTGCTGGGGCCACACACACAGCCCTTCAGTGCTGCATTTCATGGGACATGTACACGTGTGCCAAACACACGTTCACACACCCCTTCTGTGCTGCAGTGTTGAGGAAACAAGCACACACCCCATTAGTGCAGGGACTCGCAAACCATCACACATCCACCCCTTTATTGATGGGGTCACACAGACACCCCCTCATTTCTGGGATCACAGACACACATCCCTTTGGTGCTGAGGTCACACAAACAGACACAGACACACACCTTCAGTGCTGGGGCCACACACACAGCCCTTCAGCGCTGCATTTCATGAGACATGTACACTTGTGCCAAACACACGTGCACACACCCCTTCAGTGCTGCAGTGTTGAGGACACAAACACCCACCCCATTAGTGCAGGGACACACAAACCATCACACAACCATCCGTTTTATTGATGGGGCCATAGAGACACACCCCTTCATTGCTGGGGTCACAGACACACATCCCTTTGGTGCTGAGGTCACACAAACAGACACAGACACACACCTTCAGTGCTGGGGCCACACACACAGCCCTTCAGTGTTGCATTTCTGGAGTCATGTACATGTGTGCCAAACACACGTGTACACACCCCTTCAGTGCTGCAGTGTTGAGGACACAAACACACACCCCATTAGTGCAGGGACACACAAACCATCACACAGCCACCCCTTTATTGATGGGGCCATAGAGACACAGCCCTTCATTTCTGGGATCACAGACATACATCCCTTTGGTGCTGAGGTCACACAAACAGACTCAGACACACACCTTCAGTGCTGGAGCCACACACACAGCCCTTCAGTGCTGCATTTCAGGGGACATGTAGACGTGTGCCAAACACACGTGCACACACCCCTTCAGTGTTGCAGTGATGAGGACAGAAACACACACCCCATTAGTGCAGGGACACACAAACCATCACACAACCACCCCTTTTATTGATGGGGCCATAGAGACACACCCCTTCATTGCTGGGGTCACAGACACACATCCCTTTGGTGCTGAGGTCACACAAACAGACACAGACACACACCTTCAGTGCTGGAACCACACACACAGCCCTTCAGTGCTGCATTTCAGGGGACATGTACACGTGTGCCAAACACACGTGCACACACCCCTTCAGTGTTGCAGTGATGAGGAAACAAGCACACACCCCATTAGTGCAGGGACACGCAAACCATCACACAGCTTCCCCGTTATTGATGGGGCCATATAGACACACATCTTTATTGCTGGGGTCACAGACACACATCCCTTTTGTGCTGAGGTCACACAAACAGACACAGACACACACCTTCAGTGCTAGAGCCACACACACAGCCCTTCAGTGCTGCATTTCAGAGGATATGTACACGTGTGCCAAACACACGTGCACACACCCCTTTAGTGCTGCAGTGTTTAGGAAACAAGCACACACCCCATTAGTGCAGGGACACGCAAACCATTACACAGCCACCCCGTTATTGATGGGGTCACAGAGACACCCCTTCATTTCTGGGATCACAGACAGACATCCCTTTGGTACTGAGGTCACACAAATAGACACAGACACACACTTTCAGTGCTGGGGCCACACACACAGCCCTTCAGTGCTACATTTCTGGAGACATGTACATGTGTGCCAAACACACGTGCACACACCCCTTCAGTGCTGCAGTGTTGAGGACACAAACACACACCCCATTAGTGCAGGGACACACAAACCATCACACAGCCACCCCTTTATTGGTGGGGTCACAGGCACACATCCCTTTATTGGTGGGGTCACAGACACACATCCCTTTATTGGTGGGGTCACAGACACACATCCCTTTATTGGTGGGGTCACAGACACACATCCTTGTAGTGCTGGGGTCACAGACACACTTCCCTTTAGATCTGGGGTCACACAAACCTTCAATGCTGTGCCTACACACACACTCACATGCACGCACACCTACCTTCTTGCTGAATCCCAAAAAGTCTTCTCAGTTGATAATTGCCGGACGTATGATAGTTACTCCACAGATCTCAGAACAGCCTTGAGGAAGGTCAGGAAGAAAGAAAACAATGCAGCTAATAATCATCTGGAAATATCATGGGGATGAGGACACAGTCCATACAGCACACACTGCAGATCTCTTCCTGATCTTGCTCTGCTGTTTGTGCTGTGACACAATGCTGTGCAGCCAGTCCTCCTCCCTTTCCGATGTGACCCGACCCCCAGCGTTCAGTGATGAGCTACTTACCTGGACTGGTCCTCTTCAAGCTGTGACACAAGATGGCTCAGGAATAGAACTTTATACATTCTGTAGCAGTTATGATGTCATGTGAGGTCTATGATGTCATGTTCTCGGTGCTGTCATGTGCTTTGTGATGTCATCATAACGGACACTGCTGTTTTATGTATCAAGTTTACACTTCAGGAAATAAATTACTAAACAAAAAAGTCACAGACTGCAAATATCCCACAGCCCCATGTTATAATTCATGACAGCTATTTAAATGAACCTTTATTTTAATCCATATAACCTTCTGCTATATGAAAAAAACCTCGAGACATGAACTGGAATTTAAATTGTCGTGCATGCAGAATGTAAGAGCATGTTCACACATGGCCACTAACCAGAAAAAAACTAAGACAGAAATACAATACTCAAACACCCTGCAGTAAATAAATTAATCGCGATAGTGCATGAAAATAATAAAGCGTACTTAGTTAACATAATTTTTGTCTAAATAATGCGAAAGCCATCCCGCCTCGTAACGGTGACCCTTATGGGACAGTCCTAACTCTAATATTTAAAACTTTACCGTTATTTGTGTATTGTGTTTCTGTCTTTGTCTTCTACTGCTATGTGAGTTACAGGAAAACACTGGACTAAAATCACTGACTGCGGTGGATTCCCCAATAAAATGTACATTTTATTTCCTTAAATAACATTTTCCTATATACACCTTACCTAATAATCGTGACATTTTGTGGAGCGTGCCAAATATTACCCTCCATTTAAAGTCTGCCAGCTGTGTTTTGTTGAACCTATTCACACTTGGTCGCAGACCAATACCACACTACAAGACCAATGCCTAAAACCGTGATTTATACAGCTGACATGTGCCCCCAACAGCCGCGGGTGGAATCGCGATCCACTTGCGGCTGTTAACATGTTAAATGCTGCTGTCTGTAGCGTCGGCGTCCCTGCCTCCTGCTAGGCAGGGACGCCGTTCCCCTCACCTCTCCGCTCCGTGCCCGGCAGCTTCCTCCCACTCTGCTGGCAGCGCGCGCTGCTTCTCGGCCTCTGTGCTTAGGGCACGCGCGCGCGCGAGCTCTCCCTCTCTTAAAGGGGCCGCGTGCACCGTCCTAAGGAGTCCCCGGCCAATGGCCGGAGGACCTCACCATATATAAGGCACCTCCTCCAAAATGGAGGTGCCCGAGCAATGTTGTTGTAAAGCCTTTCAACTCAACCCTCAGGTCCCGTTGCCAGATACCTGCCAGTTACCTGCCAGATCTCTGCTTGATACCTACCTGATTCCTGTCTATCTGCTTGCATTCCTGCGGTCCGACAGTCTGCCTTCCAACACCTGTCAGTCTGTCTATGGATCTGCCCGCCCGCTCACCTGGGAGCGCTCACCTGCTACCTGCCTGCTAGCCTACCTGGAGGCTCTGCCGTCACTTGCCGTGACCACCTGCCTGTCCAGAGATTCCTTCCCGCTCACCTGGGAGCGCTCACCTGCTACCTGCCTGCTAGCCTACCTGGAGGCTCTGCCGTCACTTTCCATGACCACCTGCCTGTCCAGAGACTCCTGCCCGCTCACCTGGGAACGCTCACCTGCTACCTGCCTGCTAGCTTACCTGGAGGCTCTGCCGTCACTTGCCGTGACCACCTGCCTGTCCAGAGACTCTCGCCCGCTCACCTGGGAGCGCTCACCTGCCACCTGCCTGCTAGCGTATCTGGAGGCTCTGCCTTCACTTGCCGTGACCACCTGCCTGTCCAGAGACTCCTGCCCGCTCACCTGGGAGCACTCACCTGCTACCTGCCTGCTAGCCTATCTGGAGGCTCTGCCGTCACTTGCCGTGACCACCTGCCTGTCCAGAGACTCTTGCCCGCTCACCTGGGAGCGCTCACCTGCTACCTGCCTGCTAGCCTATCTGGAGGCTCTGCCGTCACTTGCCGTGACCACCTGCCTGTCCAGAGACTCTTGCCCGCTCACCTGGGTGCGTTCACCTGCTACCTGCCTGCTAGCGAACCTGGAGGCTCTGCCGTCACTTGCCGTGACCACCTGCCTGTCCAGAGACTCTTGCCCGCTCACCTGGGAGCGCTCACCTGCTACCTGCCTGCTAGCCTATCTAGAGACTCTTATCCTGCTGTCACTTGCCGTGACCACCTGCCTGTCTAGAGACTCTTACCCTGCTGCCACTTGCCGTGACCATCCGCCTGTCAAGAGACTGTCCCCGTCACTTGCCATGACCTCCTGCCCTTCTACCCAGAGACTGTCCCTGTCACTTGCCGTGACTACCTGCCCGCCTTCCCTGGGAGCCACCCGCTTCCTTACAAGGACTGCCCCTTTGTATAGTTGCTCTGAGGTTCCACCTCCCAGACCCGTTACACTGTCAATCTCTGACAGCGGCATTTAACAGCGCCGCGCCGGAAGCGCGTCACTTACCCCACCCATCTGTGACCCCGTCACGTAATCGCGGGTCACTGATGGGTGGGCATGACAACCCTGGGTCTGCAGCAGACCCCAGTGATTGTCATGTACTGACTCTATGAGCGCCATCTAGTGGTCGGCGCTCATAGCACAGGAGCATTTCTGCTACATAGAGCTGATCTGCTCATCCCCTGTATGTAGCAGAGGTGATTGGACAGTTGCTGCTTCTAGCCTCCTAATGAGACTATAGAAGCAAGCAAAAAGTGTAAAAAAAAAAAAATGTTTTTAAAAATATAAAAAAAAATTAAAAATATATAAAAGTTTAAATCACCCCCCTTTCGCCCCATTCAGAATAAAATTCTAAAAATACCACCCAGATACACATATTTGCTATTGCCGTGCTCAGAATCGCCCGATCTATCAATATAAAAAAATAATTAATCCAATCGGTAAACGGCGTAACGAGAAAAAAATTCTAAACGCCAGAATTACGTTTTTTGGTCGCCGCAACATTGCAATAAAATGCAATAACTGGCGATCAAAACATCGGATCTACCCCAAAATGGTATCAATAAAAACTTCAGCTCGGTGTGCAAAAAATAAAACCGGCCCCAGATCCCGAAAAATGGAGACGCTACGGGTCTTGTAAAATGGTTCCATTTTATTTTTTAATTATGGAACTTTGCAAAGCACTTCATTAGTTTCTTTGGCGTCATATCCGTAAAATGATGATATTAAAGTGGCCTCCAGACCCTGCTTTTCCCCAGTGCAGGAGCGTTGCTGGGGTCCTAAGAGATCAGGGACCCCAGCCCCAAAGTACATGTTTCCCCATATAACCTCCCTGTCACTTAAAAGAGGATTTATACATATATAATTACAGTATACCACTGTTACTAATCTAAAATACACTATACAAAGACCAATATTCCCAAAATTACTACTATACAAGGCCAAAATGATCCTGCTACACAATGTCCTCTACCATCACCACCACACAGTGAGTCCATATATGAAAGAAAACCCCGCAGGGTAAAAGACCATCAAAGGAGTCCAGGGAGTATAAAATCTATCATATTTATTCAGCAATAGAAGAATAGGATGATGGGGGAAGGGACACAACACATATGTGATTGTTAGACGTGTAAGCAAAAAAAAGCCAGGCACGCAAGGAAGGGGCCATTCCAGGTATAATGGCTGTCTATAGTATCATCATGGGTATACTAAAATATCCCAAAATAGACGTTACACACAGAGAGATCTATTTCAAGTGTCTATTTCTGTTAATGTTGACGATTATGGCTTACAGCCAATGAAAACACAAAAGTCATTATCTCAGTAAATTAGAATAATTAACAAAAAACACCTGCAACGGCTTCCTAAGTGTTTAAAAATATCCCATAGTCTGTTTCAGTAGGCTCCACAATCATGGGGAAGACTGCTGACTTTACAAATGCCAAGAAGGCAGTCATTGACACCATCCACAAGGTCCCAGAGTTCCAATTTTCCTTTGGAAATCAAGGTCCCAGAGTCTGGAGGAAGAGTGAAGAGGCCACAATCCAAGCTGCTTGAGGTGTAGTGTGAAGTCTCCACAATCAGTGATGGTTTGGGGAGCCATGTAATCTGCTGGTGTAGGTCCACTGTGTTTTATCAAGACCAAAGTCAGCGCAGCCGTCTAGCAGGAAATTTTACAGCACTTCATGCTTCCCTCTGCCGGCAAGCTTTTTGGAGATGGAAATTTCATTCTCCAGCAGGACTTGGCCCCTGTCCACACTGCCAAAAGTACCAATACCTGGTTTAAAGACAACAGCATCACTCTGCTTAATTGGCCAGCAAATTCACCTGAACTTAACCCCATAGAGAAACTATGGGGTATTGTCAAGAGGAAGATGAGACACCAGACCCAACAATGCTGTTGAGCTGAAGGCTGCTATCAAAGCCACCTGGGCTTCCATAACCCCTCAGCAGTGCCACAGGCTGATCGCCTCCATGCCACGCCGCACTATGCAGTAATTGATGCAAAAGGAGCCTGACCAAGTATTGAGTGCATTTACTGAACATACATTTCAGTAGGCCAACATTTCGGATTTTAAAAACATTTTTCAAGCTGATGTTATAAAGTATTCTAATTTACTGAGATAATGACTTTTGTGATTTCATTGGCTGTAAGCCATAATCAGTGGCGTACCGCCAATGGTGGCAGGCCACACCACTGCTATGGGGCCTGTGAGCCTCGGGGGAGCGAGGAGGATAGGTGAGTATTGGGGGGGTGGGAGGTTGCGGCGGCGGAGGAGCGGGCACACGCAGTAGCGGCTGCTGTAGCTACCACGTGTGCCCGCTGCTAAAGGGACATGAATATTCCCTCTTCTCCACTTCCATGGGCGTGGAGAAGAAGGAATATTCATTCTCTTTAGTAGCAGGCACGGAGGAGCGCTGAGCCGTGGCTCCTGCTTACAGTGCCCTCTACTAAAGAGAATGCATATTCACACTTGTCAACGCTCATAGTCCCGGCGTGGAGAGGAGTGAATATGCTGGCAGCAGCAGCTCACCTCGGCAACTGAGAGCGCGCGCTGCTCAGATACCAACATGAGCTGCTGGCAGACAGAACACAGCAGCTCTGGAGCAGAGGTGAGGAAGGAAGGTGAGTATAAGTGTTTATTTTTTGTGTGTGCAGTGATGGGGCCACACATACCAGGATTGGGGAGTGAGGAGGCCATACATACCAAGATTGGGGGATGAGGGGGCTATGCATACCAGGATTGGGGGATGAGGGGGCCACACATACCAGGATTGGGGGGATGAGGAGGCCACACATACCATTCCTGACCCCATTTCTGGCGATTGGATATTTCCCTGGATCTCGTGTATCCTGCTGCATATTGCTGTATATAACATAGGTTTACTTTATGTGAACAATGGCCAAATAGCTGTTGGTTGAGAACCTATATGATAAAATTTGCGATGGAGGTTCCTAATACGGCTTCCAACGAAGATGTGAAATCATCTAAATGTGTATAAGAACTAGCGAGTGATAAAGGAGACAATGGCTGGTAGGTAATAAGTCATTACCTGTCTGCCAATATCTTCTTCTGGAAGACTTCAAGATATCATGTATTACATATTACATATTATTCTGAAAGAGCACCATGTAATACCACATGTGTCCTGGAGAGGCCGCTACGTCCAGCAAAACACAGCTGATTGCTGAGGGTGTTCACTGCCGGACCCCCGACTATCAACTGATCGCCTGCAAGTCCTCATTTGGGGACAGGAGTTGTTCACACTTGGCATATTTTGTGATTCATGAGGGGAGGACAGTAGCCGGATATAGACTTTTTCTATAAAGTCAGATTAAAGGGGTTTTCAGGAATGTTTTTATGTAATATATAGGAGGTTCCCAGTGGTAGAGAAAACACCCAGAGCTTTACTTTCTCCTGCTGCTCCAGCTCCGGATCTTCAGCGCTTCCTGTGCTCTATTGTGACTGGCTGCAGGGGTGATGGCTCAACTTCAGCACACATCATTGCTGCAGCCAATCACTGAGCTTAGAAGCTCTGTCAGCATGGCCCACTGAGCCAAGTGATTGGCT
The DNA here is from genome assembly GCF_046119375.1 of Phyllobates terribilis. Taxonomy (NCBI): domain Eukaryota; kingdom Metazoa; phylum Chordata; class Amphibia; order Anura; family Dendrobatidae; genus Phyllobates; species Phyllobates terribilis. Next base: position 4,148,024 of record NW_027362807.1, on the reverse strand, counting down.
GCAGAGCTGCAGTCATGATGTCACCCTTGAAGCCAGTGACTAAAGATCAGCGGCAGCGGTGAAGTGCTGGAACTGGAGCAGGAGGTAGTAAAGCTTCATCTGTTCTACTTAAGTGACGATTTATATCATTTATATTTAAGTGATGAAAAAAAATTCTGAAATTTGTAAAAAAAAAAATAAAAATAATTTGCTTTTGTCGCCACTTTCCGAGAACCGAAAGCCGCGGCGTTTCCATGTTTCGGGAATGGGGCTGCGTGAGGGCTGTTTTTTTGCACCACAAACTGATGGTTATATTGATATCATTTTGGGGTATATACAATGTTTTGATTGTCTGTTATTATTTATTTTTTTCTTGTTGCAACGACTGAAAATCTGTAATTCTGGCATTTTATGTAATGTTCTAGTTACGCCGTTTACTAAATGGATTAATTTATTTTATATTTTGATGGATCTGACTTTTACAAACGCAGCGATACCAAATATGTGTATTTTTTAAAATGTTTTATAATTCTTAATTTTTAATGGGGGGAAAACTGGGATGATTTGAACTTTTATACTTTTTTGATTTTTTGTTTTACTTTTCACTGTATTTGTTAGTCTCTTTAGGGGGCTTGAACCTGCAATCATCTGATTGCTTGTGCTATATACAGCATTGCTATATATAGCAGAGATCACGGTCTCCTATGAACACTAGCAACAGGCTGGCTGTCACAGGAATCCAGTGATGACAGACAGTATGCAGTGATGGGGCCACACATACCAGGATTGGGGGATGAGGGGGCCATGCAAACCAGGATTGGGGGTTGAGGGGTCCACACACACCAGGGGATTGGGGGATGAGAAGGCCACACATACCAGGATTGGGGGATGAGGAGGCCACACATTTCAGGATTGGGGGATGAGGAGGCCACACATACCGGGATTGGGGGGTGAGGAGGCCACACATACCAAGATTGGGGGGTGAGGAGGCCACACATACCAGGATTGGGGGATGAGGAGGCCACACATACCAGGATTGGGGGATGAGGGGGCCACGCATACCAGGATTGGGGGATGAGGGGTGCCATATGTACCAGTATTGGGGGATGAGGAGGCCATACATACCAGGATTGGGGGATAAGGGGTGCCATATGTACCAGGATTGGGGGATGAGGGGTGCCATACATACCAGGATTGGTGATGAGGGGTGCCATACATACCAGGATGGTGAAATTTTCCAGTAGCTGCTGCCTTTCCTACCCTAGGCTTATACTCAACTCAATACTTTTTCCCATTTTTTTTGTGGTAAAATTAGGGACCTCGGCTTATACTCAGGTCGTCTTATTTAAAACATACAGTATTTTAAAATCAGTGAGTACGTGGTGCCCATAATACTGCAGGACTGTGTGGTGCATTATACTATATGGGGGCTGCATTTTACCCTTTGGGGTGTGAAATATACTGTATGGAGGACTATGGGGAGTGCATTATATTCTATCGAGGACCATGGGAAGTTCATTATACTATATGGAGGATTATGGGGGGTGCATTATACTATATGGAGGATTTTGGAGGGTGCATTTTACTATATGGAGGATTATGGGTGGCATATTATACTATATGGAAGTCTATGTGGGGCCATTATGATATTTTGAGGGCTATGTGGGGGGCCGTTATACTGTATGAAAGCAATTATACGGTGTGAAGGTTTGTGTGGGGTCCATCATACTGTTTGGAGGGCTGTGTGGGGTCATTATACTGTTTGGAGGGCTAGTGTGGGCCATTATACTGTATGTAGGCCCATTATACTGTATGGAGGGCTGTGTGGGAGTCACAGTTGGGGGAATCATACTGTGTTAGGGGCACCATACTTTGCCTTGGGAGTTGAAGTGGGGTACAATAAGGTCATTATACTGTTCATGTAGAGGCTAATGTGGAGGAATGCACCATGGGGGTATCATACTGTGTTTGGGGGGCACTTTTATTGGCATCATACTTCATGGGGGCAATGAAAGAGGGATCTAGGACTTCAGTAGGAGGAACATTAGAAAAGCGAAGTAAAGGCTGGAAAGTTGTGAGATCGGCTCTTCTGTGACACAGACAAATATTTCTTTATTTTTTTGGTGGGGCCTCATGATTTCTATGTGCGCCCCTGGCCATAATGATCAACATTAATAGAAATAAACACTTGAAATAGATCACTTTGATTGTAATGACTTTATATAATATATGAGTTTCATTTTCAGCATTGAAGAACTAAAATAAATAAACTTTTTGATGATATTCTAATTTAGTGAGATGCACCTGTATATATAAGGGGTGTGAGTGCTATCATACTATAAGGGGCTATGGGAGTCATCATGCTATATATGAGGGGCAGTGGGACCATCATATTATATAAAATGGGGAGTGGGTGCCAGAATACAGTTTATAAGGGGCTGTGGGGCCATCATACAGTATAAAGGGAGCTGTAGGGGTCATAATATAGTGTACAAGTGGGTGTGGGGGCCATCATACAATATATATTGAGCTGCGGGGGCCATTATACATTACTGTATATATGGGGCTGTGAGGGCCATTATACAGGATATAGGAAGTTGTAGGGACCATCATGCCAGTTATAAGGAGTTGTAGAGACCACCATACAGTGCATAGGGAGCTGTGGGGACCATCAGACAATGCATAGGGAGCTGTGGGGACCATCATACAGTGCATAGGGATCTGTGGGGACCATCATACAGGGCATAGGGAGCTGTGGGGACCATCATACAGGGCATAGGGAGCTGTGGGGACCGTCAGACAATGCATAGGGAGCTGTGGAGACCATCATACTGGGCATAGGGAGCTGTGGGGACCATCAGACAATGCATAGGGAGCTGTGGAGACCATCATACAGTGCCTAAGGAGCTGTGCGGACCATCATACAGTGCATAGGGAGATGTGGGGACCATCATACAGGGCATAGGGAGCTGTGGGGACCATTATGCAGTGCATAGGGAGCTGTGGGGACCATTATGCAGTGCATAGGGAGCTGTGGGGACCATTATGCAGTGCATAGATAGCTGTGGGGACCATCATACAGTGCCTAAGGAGCTGTGGGGACCATCATACAGTGCATAGGGAGATGTGGGGACCATCATACAGGGCATAGGGAGGTGTGGGGACCATTATGCAGTGCATAGGGAGGTGTGGGGACCATCATACCGAGTGTAGGGAGCTGCAGGGACCATCATACAGTACATAAAGAGCCGTGGGGACCATCATACAGTGTATAAGGAGCCGTGGGTGCCATCATACAGTGTATAAGGAGCCGTGGGTACCATCATACAGTGCTTAAGGAGCTGCGGGGACCATCATACAGGGCATAGGGAGCTGTGGGGACCATCATACAGGGCATAGGGAGCTGTGGGGACCGTCAGACAATGCATAGGGAGCTGTGGAGACCATCATACTGGGCATAGGGAGCTGTGGGGACCATCAGACAATGCATAGGGAGCTGTGGAGACCATCATACAGTGCCTAAGGAGCTGTGCGGACCATCATACAGTGCATAGGGAGATGTGGGGACCATCATACAGGGCATAGGGAGCTGTGGGGACCATTATGCAGTGCATAGGGAGCTGTGGGGACCATTATGCAGTGCATAGGGAGCTGTGGGGACCATTATGCAGTGCATAGATAGCTGTGGGGACCATCATACAGTGCCTAAGGAGCTGTGGGGACCATCATACAGTGCATAGGGAGATGTGGGGACCATCATACAGGGCATAGGGAGGTGTGGGGACCATTATGCAGTGCATAGGGAGGTGTGGGGACCATCATACCGAGTGTAGGGAGCTGCAGGGACCATCATACAGTACATAAAGAGCCGTGGGGACCATCATACAGTGTATAAGGAGCCGTGGGTGCCATCATACAGTGTATAAGGAGCCGTGGGTACCATCATACAGTGCTTAAGGAGCTGCGGGGACCATCATACAGTGCGTAGAGAGCTATGAGGACCATCATACAATGCATAGGGAGCTGTGGAGACCATCATACAATGCTTAGGGAGCTGTGAAGACCATCATACAGTGCATAGGGAGCTGTGGGGACCATCATACAGAGCATAGGGAGCTGTGGGGACCATCATAGAGTGTCTAGGGAGCTGTGGGGACCATCATACAGTGTCTAGGGAGCTGTGGGGACCATCATACAGTGTCTAGGGAGCTGTGGGGACCATCATACAGTGTCTAGGGAGCTGTGGGGACCTCATACAAAATCTAAGGAGCTGTGGGGACCATCATACAGTGTGTAGGGAGCTGTGGGGACCATCATACAGTGTATAGGGAAGTATGAGGACCATCATACAGTATCTAAGGAACTGTGGGGACCATCATACAGTGCATAGTGAGCTGTGGGGACCATTATACAGAGCGTAGATAGCTGTGGGGACCATCATACAGTGCATAGGGAGCTGTGGGTTCCATCATGCAGAGCGTAGATAGCTGTGGGGACCATCATACAGTGCATAGGTAGCTGTGGGGACCATGATACAGTGCATATGGAACTGTGGGGACCATCATACATTGCATAGGGAGCTGTGGGGACCATCATACAGTGCATAGGTAGCTGTGGGGACCATGATACAGTGCATATGGAACTGTGGGTACCATCATACAGGGCATAGGGAGCTGTGGGAACCATTATGCAGTGCATACGGAGCTGTGGGGACCATCATACAGGGTATAGGGAGCTATGGGGATTATCATACAGTGTATAGGGATCTGTGGGGACCATCATATAGTGCGTAGGGAGCTGTGGGGACCATCATACAGTGCGTAGAGAGCTATAAGGTCCATCATACAATGCATAGGGAGTTGTGGAGATCATCATACAATGCATAGGGCACTGTGGGGACCATCATGTAGTGTATAAGGATCAGTGGGGACCATCATACAGTGCATAGGGAGCTGTGGGGACCATCATACAGTGTGTAGTGAGCTGTGGGACTATCATACAATATACAGGGTGCTATGGGGGCACTCAGGACATTATTTCTTTTAAATGGGTGCATCATCAGAAATTTCTTCTTTCACCACCCCGAAATCATCGTCCATAGACTTGAAGAAGAACTTTGTAGTTGGGTGTAGTTTGATTGTAGCTTTAAGGGGGCATTATTAGTTAAAGGGGATACTCAACGGTATTTGTTGCTTGGAGGGAACACTTCAGATATTGAAACTTTCATAAGTTCATATCTGGCATTATTACTTGCTAGGTAGCACAGTGGGGTCTTTACTACTTTCTATGGGACGCTATTATTTTTATAGGTCTCCTTTATCTGGCACACAGTCTTTGTAGCATTAATTGGTGGAGGGTAATCATAGTAATGACATAATTTTTGAAGTATTGAGGTTCCTATTCCACGTCGGAAGAGCAGGCAGCATGGGGAGGTTGTGCAGGGTGGGAATAGATGGGGACGGTGCTGGGAATGTGAGAAGTCAGATGGTCTTTGTACAGTGTGTTTTTTATGTAGAGGCAATGGTCATATAATACTATGTACTCACTGTGTAGTGTTGATGGTAGAGGGCATTGTGTAGCGGGATTATTATTGCCTTGTATAGAAGTAATTTTGGGAATATTGGTCTTTCAGTTGTGTATTTTAGGTTAGCAACAATGGTGTACTGTAATTATATATGTATAGGTCCTTTTTTAAGTGGCGGGGAGGTTGTATGGGGAAACACCTACTTTGGGGCTTTGGCCCCTGATCTTTTAGGACCCTAGCAACGTCCCGGCATACAAGGGATATCGGGCACAAAGTGTTCTGGCCGTTTCCTTTACAGTATGAAGCATTTTCCACACAGTATCCTTCCTGTGTAATATACTCCAGGACTGGTGAGGCGCACTGTCGCTCCCTATTTCTCCATAACTCGGCCTCAGCACTGCAGTGCTGATCAGCAGGTCTGCTTACTTGTTCTTCGGTTTCGCGCACTATGTCTTCCACTACTGGCGCCCTTGAACCCTTGCACTCGTTACTCCCACTAGTACATCATATTCAGTGCTGCTTTGGGGTCCGTAACTTGGCGTCCAATCCAAGGACCCTTCTCTGTAAGGCCACTCTGTCTCATCGGTCCAAAAAAGTCGGGCGCACTTCATGGCCGCCTCATATAGAATGAATGGAGCAGCATTTTAGCATGCGGACCACCGTTCCAATCTAACGGGGGTGAAGGTTCCTGTAGAATGGAGCTTGTTTTTATTGGACAACCCCTGTAATTTTTCACACACTGTTTCTGCATTTAAGTCTATTTTTTGGTAAATATTCGATGACCTGGTGTAATTTGTGATGTGTTGTTCGTCACCTGAGGTTGTATTGACCTCATTTTATAACTTCTAAGGACCAGACTTTTTTTTAATATATCCTGAATAGAACACAATATAATTATATGGAAAACATTATTGTGTTCTTCACAATTCAAGGCGACGTGTCCTTATGAGATCTTTTTCTTGAAGGTATATGGCCCTCAGGTTCTTTCACCATACAATCTGAAGAGCCAACTTGGACTAAGAGTGGCCACCACTGGGCATACACCATGGTGCAGCAAGGGCTAGCAATCTGTCCCTCCAATTGTGTGGGTACTTATTGCTTAGGGAATGTCAGTCCAATTCTTCTTTTTAAGAGGGTTCACTGTCTGTGCATCTCTGTGCCCGAAGAATATTAACCAGGTGTTACTGTATTACTGCTGTTCCAAGTGGCAAGCACATGGTTCTCTTAGAGACAGGACCCTTGTTTAAACCCAAGTAGACTTGAATTGGAAAGGCCACTGGTCTGGACCAGGACTCTGGTTGTGGACGGTGATGGCGGCATGCACGGTTTCTATGTACGTGTCTGTGTGTAATCAGAAAAGAATTTCAGTGGTGGCCTAATAACTGCAAGGAGCGACGGAGGTGTTGGACAAAGGTAAACGAGTGGCTGCAGAACGGTTGGTAAATGTGGCCACTTCATGGGAATATTGGCCACTGATGACTGAGGCCTCCCTCCTGGTTTGGTCCTGGAGCCCCCCGGCCACTTGTTGAACATCTTTCCTGTTTTTTACTGTTACACAAGACCCTGTGTCTCCTGTATTCTGCGGCTGCGTCCCGTTCTTCAGTCTTCTTTCTGTAGCATGGTGTGTACGACGTCCTGGATACAATGTTACTGCTCCATCACAGACTGAACCCCAGAACAATTGTCATGGAATTTGGTACCAGAGTTCTCTCTGTGTCTGGAGCCCCCATATTTTGTGATTACTCTTATCATTCTCACTGAGTAAGGTGAAATCCAGGAGAAAAACACACAAAACAATATATATATATATATATATAATTAATTTTTTTATTGAAATAGCAATAAGCAACATTGTAATGAAAATATTACTGGTCCTTTAAGAAATTAAACTATGGTCACAGTCACTCTCAGATTGGCCCCGGTGGAGACCACAAAACGAGCTGCGGTCATTGGGGACCACCTGAGAGTCATTGGGACCCAAAGATCCAGAAGAAGGCAAAGAAACCCCCCCAAAAGAATTCTGATTCAGGGGGGAAAAAAATTCCTTCCTGACCCAATTTCTGGCGATCGGATATTTCCCTGGATCTCTTGTATCCTGCTGCATATCGCTGTATATAACATAGGCTTACGTCATGTGAACAATGGCCAAATAGCTGTTGGCTGAGAACTCGTCCTGTATGATAAAATCTGCGATGGAAGTTCCTAATACGGCTTCCAACGAAGATGTGACATCATCCAAATGTGTATAAGAACTAGCGAGTGATAAAGGAGACAATGGCTGGTAGGTAATAAGTCATTACCTGTCTGCCAATATCTTCTTCTGGAAGACGTCAAGATATCATGTATTACATATTACATATTATTCTGAAAGAGCACCATGTAATACCCCATGTGTCCTGGAGAGGCCACTACGTCCAGCAAAACACAGCTGATTGCAGAGGGTGTTCACTGCCGGACCCCCGACTATCAACTGATCGCCTGCAAGTCCTCATTTGGGGACAGGAGTTGTTCACACTTGGCATATTTTGTGATTCATGAGGGGAGGACAGCAGCCGGATATAGACTTTTTCTATAAAGTCAGATTAAAGGGGTTTTCAGGAATGTTTTTATGTAATATATAGGAGGTTCCCAGTGGTAGAGAAAACACACAGAGCTTTACTTTCTCCTGCTGCTCCAGCTCTGGATCTTCAGCGCTTCCTGTGGTCTATTGTGACAGGCTGCAGGGGTGATGGCTCAACTTCAGCACACATCACTGCTGCAGCCAATCACTGAGCTTAGAAGCTCTGTCAGCATGGGCCGCTGAGCCAAGTGATTGGCTGCAGAGCTGCAGTCATGATGTCACCCTTGAAGCCAGTGACTAAAGATCAGCGGCAGCGGTGAAGTGCTGGAGCTGGAGCAGGAGGTAGTAAAGCTTCATCTCTTCTACTTAAATATAAATCCTATAAATCGTCACTTAAGTGATGAAAAAAAATTCAGAAATTGGTAAAAAAAAATAATAAAAATGATTTGCTTGTGTCGCCACTTTCCGAGATCTGAAAGCCGCGGCGTTTTCATGTTTCGGGAATGGGGCTGCGTGAGGGCTAGTTTTTTGCACCACAAACTGATGGTTATATTGATATCATTTTGGGGTATATACAATGTTTTGATTGCCTGTTATTATATATTTTTTTCTTGTTGCAACGACTGAAAATCTGTAATTCTGGCATTTTATTTAATGTTCTAGTTACGCCGTTTACTAAATGGATTAATTTATTTTATATTTTGATGGATCTGACTTTTACAAACGCAGCGATACCAAATATGTGTATTTTTTAAATGTTTTATATTTCTTAATTTTTAATGGGGGGAAAACTGGGATGATTTGAACTTTTATACTTTTTTCATTTTTTTTTACTTTTCACTGTATTTGTTCGTCTCTTTAGGGTGCTTGAACCTGCAATCATCTGATTGCTTGTGCTATATACAGCATTGCTATATATAGCAGAAATCACGGTCTCCTATGAACACTAGCAACAGGCTGGCTGTCACAGGAATCCAGTGATGACAGACACAGGGATCTTCAGTGATCAAGTCACGGGTGCGCCAATGAAGAGATGGAATGGTGCACCCCCTGCTGGCGCACATTAAATGCCGCTGTCACACACTGATAGCAAGATTTAATAGGCTAACTGTCGTGGGCAGAGCTCCGCCCAACCTGCAACTGTTAGAGGCATATGATTGCTGAATAACACAGCCATCATCTGCCGAGAAAGATGCAGACTCGGCGTGTGAGCCTGCAAGAAATGCGGAGAGCAGAATTATGACGGATATAGTCCTTCATAAGTTAAGATGCATTTCTTAGTTAAAGAGTGACCGTCATTAACTGTATTTTCTAGACTATACGACGCACTTTTTAACAACAAAAAATCTTGCTCAGTATTGGGTGCGTCCTATAGACCAGAAGCAGAGTCCTATCAAGTATGCTTTTCATGTGTCTGGCACCTGCCGGAGCAGATTTCAGCTGATCGTGGGGGTGCCAGGTGTCAGACCCTCCGATCTCATACTGATCAGCGATCTTACAGATAGGTCATCAATTCTTAAGTCCCAAATAACCCTTTAAGGGGACTGGGAATGAAATCACCACCAAGGCACCAACAGAATAATAAATATGTCCTTGTATAAACTGTTGGTTCATTATAAGCTCATTTTCTACACAATGCAGAAATGAATGATTTATACAGGGGCATCTTTATAAACTCATTACACAGTGGTATTTCACAATGGTGGTGGTTTAGGGGCCTGAAATGAAGTGATGGGTTACCTTTAATACATACATGAACATTCACACACATACACACTCACTTCAACACACACATACATACACACACAGACTCAAATACTCACCTCTATACACACACAATAAACACACGTGCACACACCCCTTCAGTGCTGCAGTGCTCGGTACAAAAACACACAGACCGTTAGTCCAGGGACACACAAACCATAACACAGCCACCCTTTATTGAAGGGGTCACAGAGACACACCCCTTTATTTCTGGGGTCACAGACACACAACCCTTTGGTGCTGGGGTCACACAAACAGACACAGACACACACCTTCAGTGATGGGGCTACACACACAGCCCTTCAGTGCTGCATTTCAGGGGACTTGTACACTTGTGCCAAACACACGTGCACACACCCCTTCAGTGCTGCAGTGTTGAAGACACAAACACACACCCCATTAGTGCAGGGACACACAAACCATCACACAACCACCCCTTTATTGATGGGGCCATAGAGACACACCCCTTCATTGCTGGGGTCATAGACACACATCCCTTTGGTGCTGGGGTCACACAAACAGACACCGACACACACCTTCAGTGCTGGGGCCACACACAGAACGCTTCAGTGCTGCATTTCAGGGGACATGTACACGTGTGCCAAACACACGTGCACACACCCCTTCAGTGCTGCAGTGTTGAGTAAGCAAGCACACACACCATTAGTGCAGGGACACGCAAACCGTCACACAGCCACCCATTTATTGATGGGGCCATAGAGACACACCCCTTCATTGCTGGGGTCACAGACACACATCCCTTTGGTGCTGAGGTCACACAGACACAGACACACACCTTCAGTGCTGAGGCCACACACAGCCCTTCAGTGCTGCATCTCAGGGGACATGTACACGTGTGCCAAACACGCGTGCACACACCCCTCCAGTGCTGCAGTGTTGAAGACACAAACACACACCCCATTAGAGCAGGGACACACAAACCATCACACAGCCACCCCTTTATTGATGGGGCCATAGAGACACGCCCCTTCATTGCTAGGGTCATAGACACACATCCCTTTGGTGCTGGGGTCACACAAACAGACACAGACACACACCTTCAGTGCTGGGGCCACACACAGAGCCCTTCAGTGCTGCACTTCAGGGGACATGTACACGTGTGCCAAACACACGTGCACACACCCCATCAGTGCTGCAGTGTTGAGGACACAAACACACACCCCATTAGTGCAGGGACACACAAACCACACAGCCACCCCTTTATTGATGGGGCCATAGAGACACTGCCCTTCATTGCTGGGGTCACAGACACACATCCCTTTGGTGCTGAGGTCACACAAACAGACACAGACACACACCTTCAGTGCTGGGGCCACACACACAGCCCTTCAGTGCTGCATTTCAGGGGACATGTACACGTGTGCCAAACACATGTGCACACACCCCTTCAGTGCTACAATGTTGAGGACACAAACACACACCCGATTAGTGCAGGGACACGCAAACAATCACACAGCAACCCCATTATTGATGGGGCCATATCAACACACATCTTCAGTGCTGGGGTCACAGGCACAAATCCCTTTGGTGCTGAGGTCACACAAACAGACACAGACACACACCTTCAGTGCTGGGGCCACACACACAGCCTTCAGTGCTGCATTTCAGGGGACATGTACACCTGTGACAAAAACACGTGCACACACCCCTTCAGTGCTGCAGTGTTGAGGACACAAACACACACCCCATTAGTGCAGGGACACACAAACCATCACACAGCCACCCCTTTATTGATGGGGCCATAGAGACACAGCCCTTTGGTGCTGGGGTCACAGACACACATCCCTTTGGTGCTGAGGTCACACAAACAGACACAGACACACACCTTCAGTGCTGGAACCACACACACAGCCCTTCAGTGCTGCATTTCAGGGGACATGTACACGTGTGCCAAACACACGTGCATACACCCCTTCAGTGCTGCAGTGTTGAGGACACAAACACACACCCCATTAGTGCAGGGACACACAAACCATCACACAGCCACCCCTTTACTGATGGGGCCATAGAGACACAGCCCTTTGGTGCTGGGGTCACAGACACACATCCCTTTGGTGCTGAGGTCACACAAACAGACACAGACACACACCTTCAGTGCTGGAGCCACACACACAGCCCTTCAGTGCTCCATTTCAGGGGACATGTACACGTGTGCCAAACACACGTGCACACACCCCTTCAGTGTTGCAGTGTTAAGGAAACAAGCACACACCCCATTAGTGCAGGGACACGCAAACCATCACACAGCTTCCCCGTTATTGATGGGGCCATAGAGACACACATCTTTATTGCTGGGGTCACAGACACACATCCCTTTGTTGCTGAGGTCACACAAACAGAGAAAGACACACACCTTCAGTGCTGGGGCCACACACACAGCCCTTCAGTGCTGCATTTCAGGGGACATGTACACGTGTGCCAAACACACGTGCACACACCCCTTCAGTGCTGCTGTGTTGAGGACACAAACACACACACCATTAGTGCAGGGACACACAAACCATCACACATCCACCCCTTTATTGATGGGGTCACAGAGACACCCCTTCATTTCTGGGGTCACAGACACACATCCCTTTGGTGCTGAGGTCACACAAACAGACACAGACACACACTTTCAGTGCTGGGGCCACTCACACAGCCCTTCAGTGCTGCATTTCTGGAGACATGTACACATGTGCCAAAAACACGTGCACACATCCCTTCAGTGCTGCAGTTTTGAGGAAACAAGCACACACCCCATTAGTGCAGGGACACGCAAACCATCACACTGCCACCCCGTTATTAATGGGGTCACAGAGACACACCTTCATTTCTGAGGTCACAGACACATATCCCTTTGGTGCCGAGGTCACACAAACAGACACAGACACACACTTTCAGTGCTGGGACCACACACACAGCCCTTCAGTGCTGCATTTCTGGAGACATGTACATGTGTGCCAAACACACATGCACACACCCCTTCAGTGCTGCAGTGTTGAGGACACAAACACACACCCCATTAGTGCAGGGACACACAAACCACCACACAGCCACCCCTTTATTGATGGGGCCATAGAGACACACATCTTTATTGCTGGGGTCACAGACACACATCCCTTTGGTGCTGAGGTCACACAAACAGACACAGACACACACCTTCAGTGTTGGAACCACACACACAGCCCTTCAGTGCTGCATTTCAGGGGACATGTACACGTGTGCCAAACACACGTGCACACACCCCATCAGTATTGCAGTGTTGAGGAAACAAGCCCACACCCCATTAGTGCAGGGACACGCAAACCATCACACAGCCTCCCTGTTATTGATGGGGCCATATAGACACACATCTTTATTGGTGGGGTCACAGACACACTGTTATGATCTGCTACAAGCACTAAGGAGATCTGTCCCTACAATAGAACTATGCTAGATCCCTACGATGTAACGGGGAACCTGATCCTGCGATCAGACCCGCTAAAGTCCTCAGCTTGTCTGAACGAAGACCTATAGATGTGAGGGAGGGATCCCTACAAGAACTAGGGACTGGGAGAAAGATGGACACCTCCTAGCAGAAATTGTAGCAGTAAAAAGACAAACAAACAACATAGAACATAGAGGTCAAAAGACCAAGCTAAACTGACTGAGAAAGGTAACAAAGCACCTGGCTAGCTAAAGAGTAGAAATTACAATGAAGGCCAGCAAGGCCAGAAGGGCGGAGCAGGATTAAATAGGCAAAAAAGGTCATGTGACCAGCAAAATAGAAAAAAAACTAACAGGAGGGTTCTAACAGTACCCCCTCTTCTATGAGGATCCTCCAGATCCCCTAGGCCCAGGGTTATCAGGAAACCTCTTGTGAAATTCTCTGACAAGTCTGGAAGCAGAAACATCATCCGCCCTCACCTATGAGTTATCCTCGGGACCGAAACCCTTCCAAGCGACGAGATACTGCAAACTCCCCCTATACCGTCTAGAATTAAGGATGCGGGAAATCTCATATTCCCCGTGCTCCACCACCGGAGGAACAGTGGCAGTGGCGTCTCTATCTGATACATCAGCTTTTTTCAAAAGAGAAACATGAAACACCGGATTAATCTTCCAGGAGGTGGGAATCTCCAACCTAACAGCAGATTGGTTAACTACCTGAAGCACCTTAAAGGGCCCTACAAACTTGGGACCCAATTTTTTAGAAGGAATCCTCAACCACAGATTCTTAGAGTACAACCAAACCATGTCACCAACCGTAAACAAAACCTCTTGACGTTTCCTGTACCTTTTAGATTTTTTGTTAGCCTCCTGAAGATTACACGCACATCCGTCCAAACTCTCTCCATATCACCGGAAAAACTCTCCTCCTCAGGCACAGCCGATACCAATTTGGAGAATGACCCAAAAGACGGATGTCTCCCAGAACAACAAAAAAGGCGAACACCCAGCAGAAGAGGATGTATGGTTGTTAAGAGCAAATTCAGCAAGCGGCAGAAACTCAGACCACCCCTCTTGATTGTCTGCCACAAAACAACGCAAGAACTGCTCAACATCCTGATTCTTCCTTTCTGTCTGGCCATTAGACTCAGGATGATATCCAGAAGAAAACGACAAATGAACTCCCAACCTGTCACGAAAGGCACGCCAAAAACGAGCCACCAACTGAGGTCCCCTATCAGAAACAATGTCAGTAGGAACACCATGGAGTCTGACAATTTCCTTAACAAAGGCCTTAGCGAGTGTCTTAGCGCAGGGCAGTTTGATGAAGGGAACCAAGTGACACATCTTGCTAAAATGGTTCACGACCACCCAGATGACCGTGAAACCCTCAGAGGAGGGAAGGTCAGTAATAAAGTCCATAGCCAGATGTGTCCAAGGTGCACTAGGAACCTCCAGAGGGCAAAGCAACCCCACAGCAGGAGTATGAGAAGACTTAGATCTAGCACACACAGTACATTGACGAACCCACTTAATGACTTCCTTCTGCCATCCAGGCCACCAAAAACTGCGACCCACAAGTCTCTTGGTCTCAGAAACTCCTGGATGACCTGCCAACCGAGACTCATGACACTCAACAAACAAATCTCTCCTAAAGGTCCTAGGCACAAACAACCTCCCATGGGGAGTGTTAGATGGGGCATTCTCCTGTACTTTAAGAATCTCATCTTCCAAAACGGAGTCCAATGCAGCAATCACAACACCTTCTTGTAAAATGCTCTCCTCCTCAGCACCGACCATGGGAGAAAAGCTGCGAGACAAAGCATCAGCTTTAACATTCTTGGTACCCGGGATGTAAATAACAGAAAAATTAAACCGCGAAAAAAAAAGTGCCCACCTAGCCTGACGGGCATTCAAGCGCTTGGCAGCATCAAGATAGATCAGATTTTTATGATCAGTGAAAACCTGAATGGGAAATTCAGCACCTTCCAAGAGATGACGCCAGTGTTCAAATGCGAGTTAAATAGCCAGCAATTCCCGATTACCAATATCGTAATTAAGTTCAGTCTCAGAAATTTTTTTTTAAAAAAAGGCACAGGGATGTACTCCATCCTTGATTTCCTGAGACAACACCGCACCGACCCCCACAGAAGAAGCATCAACCTCAATCAAAAACGGCTTAGTCACATCAGGCTGCATAAGGATGGGGGCAGAGCTGAACATCTCCTTTAGAAACACAAAAGCTTCAATGGCCTCAGTAGTCCACTGAACCGTATTAGCACCTTTCCTGGTGAGATCGGTCAGTGGTTTAACAATAATAGAAAAATTTTTAATGAATTTTCTGTAATAATTGGCGAAACTCAAAAACCTCTGTATCGATTTCAAACCAATAGGCCTAGGCCATTCCTGCACAGCTTGAACTTTAACCGGGTCCATCTCAAAACCCTCGCTGGAGATAATGTAGCCCAAAAACTAATTCTCTGTACAGCGAACTCACATTTCTCTAGCTTAGGAAAAAGCGAATTGTCAATTAATAACTGTAATACCTCACGCACGCTCCGCCAATGAGACTCCAGATCAGGCGAATAAATCAAAATGTCATCCAAATACACACCCACATTTTTGCCGATCAAAGGTCTAAGGATGTCATTTATAAGATTCTGAAAAAATGCTGGTGCATTGGTAAGACCAAAAGGCATAACCAGATTCTCAAAATGACCCACAGGAGTGTTAAAAGCAGTCTTCCATTCATCACCCTCCTTCATGCGCAACAAATTGTATGCCCCCCGGAGATCAATTTTAGAGAACCACTTGGCCCCCACTAACTAGTTAAACAAATCAGGAATCAATGGCAGTGGGTAGGGATTGCGTACAGTAATTTTATTAATCTCGCGAAAGTCCAGACAAGGACGTAAACCGCCGTCCTTTTTTTTAACAAAAAAAAAATCCAACAGCCACAGGTGACTTAGAGGGTCTGATATGACCGGCGGCCAAGCTCGTCTGTATGTATTCCTCCAAAGCCTTTCTCTCAGGAATAGTAAGATTAAATAAACGACTTTTAGGAAGAGTCGCTCCAGGGACAAATTCAATGGTACAATCATAGTCTCTATGGGGAGGCAAAATTTGCGACTCCTCCTCAGAAAAAACTTTCCAAAAATCCTGAATAGGTACAGGTAATTCCCCTTTATCCACAGCAGCAATGCGCCCGTTACAACACTTGTCATAACACTTAGGGCTCCAGGACTTAATTTCATTAGTTGACCAATCCAGTACAGGATTGTGCAATTTTAACCAGTGTAACCCCAAAACTACTAGAGAAGGCAAATTATTTAATACCACCAAATCTAAATTTTCTTGGTGAATACCATTAATAGTGAGGGGAAATTCATAAACCTTGTGAGTAACACATTTCAAGGGAGAGCCATCGACAGAAACCACAGCAATAGGGGATGACAAAGGTTTGGGTATTAATTTAGGTTTTTCCAAGAATCCCCCATCAATCACATTCAGAGTAGAACCACAATCCACAAATACCCGAAATTCAATTAATTCTTCCTGAGCTGCAGTAGTAGCAGAAAGAAATACCCCCTTAGTGTTTAAACAGGCTATACGGGCGTAACTGACCTTTTTTTTTTCTTTGTTCATACGAAGCACACAGTTCTTAATGAAATGGTCAGATTTTCTGCAATAAAAGCACAAACCTTCAGAAAACCTGCGGTCTTTTTCCTGAGAGCGGGGTGACATCGCTCCAATCTCCATCGGCTCTCCAATGTCAGTACAGACCCTCTCAAGACTCGGAGCTGACATGGCAAAGGATTTACTCTCATTAACCCTTGCACGCAGTCTCCTGTCCACCCGTATAGCTAATTGCATTGCCTCCTGCAAGTTTCCAGGTGTAGGATAAGCAATCAGCAGATCCTTAACCCTTTCACCTAGCCCAGCAAGAAACAAACTTTTCAGAGCTGAATCGTTCCACCCCACCTGAGCAGACCACCGACGGAAGTGAGTACAATAATTTTCCACATTACCTGATCCCTGCCTCAAAAGTCTCAATTCCGTCTCAGCTGATGAGACACGATCAGGATCATCATACAACATCCCCAAAGCAGAAAAAAAACTATCCACTAATCTAAAGCACAGATCACTAGGTTGGAGAGAAAAGGCCCATCCCTGAGGTTCTTTGCGCAAAAGTGACATTATGAACCCTATGCGCTGTGATTCATCACCAGAGGATCTGGGTCTCAAACGAAAATACAATAAACAAGCATTTTTAAAGGAAAAAAAATCTTGTTGTTCACCAAAAAATAAATCAGGCAATCGTACCTTTGGCTCCACAAAATGAGCTCCAGATCAGCTACTCACGTGTTGTTGGAGCTCGGCCACCTCCAGAGAGAGTCCCTGCAGGCGTTGAGCCAAATCCTGAACCGACACCATGATGGAAACTAGAGGTCTTTCCTTAGAGATATTTTTGGGCTGGACTTACTGTTATGATCTGCTACAAGCACTACGGAAAGACAGGAGATCTGTCCCTACAATAGAACTACGCTAGATCCCTACGATGTAACGGGGAACCTGATCCTGCGATCAGACCCGCTAAAGTCCTCAGCTAGTCTGAACGAAGACCTATAGATGTGAGGGAGGGATCCCTTCAAGAACTAGGGACTGGGAGAAAGATGGACACCTCCTAGCAGAAATTGTAGCAGTAAAAAGACAAACAAACAACATAGAACATAGAGGTCAAAAGACCAAGCTAAACTGACTGAGAAAGGTAACAAAGCACCTGGCTAGCTAAAGAGTAGAAATTACAATGAAGTCCAGCAAGGCCAGAAGGGCAGAGCAGGATTAAATAGGCAAAAAAGGTCATGTGACCAGCAAAATAGAAAAAAACCTAACAGGAGGGTTCTAACACACACATCTTTTTAGTGCTGGGGTCACAGACACACTTCCCTTTAGATCTGGGGTCACATAAACCTTCAATGCTGTGCCTACACACACAGTCACATGCACGCACACCTACCTTCTTGCTGAATCCCAAAAAGTCTACTCACTTGATAATTGCCGGAAGTATGATAGTTACTCCACAGATCTCAGAACTGCCTTGAGGAAGGTCAGGAAGAAAGAAAACAATGCAGCTAATAATCATGTGGAAATATCATGGGGATGAGGACACAGTCCATACAGCGCACACTGCAGATCTCTTCCTGATCCTGCTCTGCTGTTTGTGCTGTGACACAATGCTGTGCAGCCAGTCCTTCTCCCTTTCCGATGTGACCCCTTTAAGTGATGAGCTACTTACCTGGACTGGTCCTCTTCAAGCTGTGACACAAGATGGCTCAGGAATAGAACTTTGTACATTCTGTAGCAGTTATGATTTCATGTGAGGTCTATGATGTCATGTTCTCAGTGCTGTCATGTGCTTTGTGATGTCATCATAACGGACACTGCTGTTTTATGTATCAAGTTTACACTTCAGGAAATAAATTACTAAACAAAAAAGTCACAGACTGCAAATATCCCCCAGCCCCATGTTATAATTCATGACAGCTATTTAAATGAACCTTTATTTTAATCCATATAACCTGCTGCTATATGAAAAAAACCTTGAGACCTGAACTGGAATTTAAATTGTCGTGCATGCAGCATGTAAGAGCATGTTCACACATGGCCACTAACCAGAAAAAAAAACTAAGACAGAAATACAATACACAAACACCCTGCAGTAAATAAATAAATCGCAATAGTGCATGAAAATAATAAAGCGTACTTAGTTAACAGAATTTTGATCTAAATAATGCGAAAGCCATCCTGCCACGTCACGGCGACCCTTATGGGACAGTCCTAACTCTAATATTTAAAACTTTACCGTTTGTCAAGTGACGTACATGTGGATAAGGTAAGAGAGACTGAACCAAAACAGTGGAAATGGAGACATGGGGCGCAAGATGAATAAGCTTTCCAGCTCACAGAAAGCATCTTGCGCCCCTTGTCTCTCTGTCCACTTGACAAACGGTATGGTTTTAAATATTACAGTTAGGACTGTCCCATAAGGGTCGTCGTGATGATGCGGGATGACTTTCGCATTATTTTGATCAAAATTCTGTTAACTAAGTCCCCTTTGTTATTTTCATGCACTATTGCGGTTTATTTACTGCAGGGGATTTGTGTATTGTGTTTCTGTCTTTGTCTTCTACTGCTATGTGAGTTACAGGAAAACACTGGACTAAAATCACTGACTGCGGTGGAATCCCCAATAAAATGTACATTTTATTTCCTTAAATAACATTTTCCTATACACACCTTACCTAATAATCGTGACATTTTGTGGAGCGTGCGAAATATTCCCCTCCATTTAAAGTCTGCCAGCTGTGTTTTGTTGAACCTATTCACACTTGGTCGCAGACCAATACCACACTACAAGGCCAGTGCCTAAAACCGTGGTCATCAGATGTGATCCCATATCACTGCCGTAAAAATCCTGAAATTTTTGGGAGCTGTCAAATATTATACTCCATTTAACCCCTTTAAAGCATGGGGCGTAATAGTACGCACTAGGCTATCACCTCTGGTTCAGTGAGGGCTCCGGCGCTGAGCCCGCACTGAACCGGGCACATGTCAGCTGATTTATACAGCTGACATGTGCCCCCAACAGCTGCGGGTGGAATCGCAATATACCCGCGGCTGTTAACATGTTAAATGCCGCTGTCAATCTCTGACAGCGGCATTTAACAGCACCGCGCCGGAAGCGCTTCACTTTCCCCGCCCATCGGTGACCCCGTCATGTAATCGCGGGTCACTGATGGGTGGGCATGAAAACCCTGGGTCTGCAGCAGACCCCAGTGATTGTCATGTACTGACGCTATGAGCGCCACCTAGTGGTCGGCGCTCATAGCACAGGAGCATTTCTGATACATAGAGTTGATCTGCTCATTCCCTCTATGTAGCAGAGGTGATTGGACAGTTGCTGCTTCTAGCCTCCTAATGAGACTATAGAAGCAAGCAAAAAGTGTAAAAAAAAAAATGTTTTTAAAAATATAAAAAAAGAAAAAATATATATATAAAAGTTAAATCACCCCCCTTTCGCCCCATTCAAAATAAAATTCTAAAAATACCACCCACATACACATATTTGGTATTGCCATGTTCAGAATCGCCCGATCTATCAATATAAAAAAAAGAATTAAACCGATCGGTAAACAGCGTAATGAGAAAAAAATTCTAAACGCCAGAATTATGTTTTTTGGTCGCCGCAACATTGAAATAAAATGCAATAACGGGTGATCAAAACATCGGATCTACCCCAAAATGGTATCAATGAAAACTTCAGCTCGGCGTGCAAAAAATAAACCCGGCCCCAGATCCCGAAAAATGGAAACGCTACGGGTCTTGTAAAATGGCGCCATTTTATTTATTTTTTTTAGCAAACTTTTAGATTTTTTTTTCACTGCTTAAATAAAAAAGAACCTATACATGTTTGGTATCTACAACCTCGTAATGACCTGGAGAATAATAATGGCAGGTCAGTTTTAGCTTTCAGTGAACGTGGTAAAAAAAATAAAAAAAAAACATCTGTGGTATTGCACTTTTTTTGCAATTTCACCGTACTTGGATTTTTTTTCCCGTTTTCCGTACACAATATGGTAAAACCAGTAATGTTGTTCAAAAGTACAACTCATCCCGCAAAAAATAAGCCCTCACACGACCATATTGACCAAAAAATAAAAACGCTATGGCTCTGGGAACAAGGGGAGCAAAAAAATGAAAATGAAAAACGGAAAATCCCAGGGTCCTTAAGGGGTAAAACTACAGTGTATACAGTGTGTGTGTGTGGTGCGTACAGCGTATACAGTGTGTGTGTGGCATACGGCGTATATAGTGTGTGTGTGGTGCGTACGGTGTATTCAGTGTGTGTGTGATGCGTACGGTGTATACAGTATGTGTGTGTGTGTGTGGTGCGTATAGAGTGTGTGTGGTGCGTATAGAGTGTGTGTGGTGCGTATAGAGTGTGTGTGGTGCGTTTAGTGTGTGTGTGTGAAGTGCGTACGGTGTATTCAGTGTGTGTGTGATGCGTACGGTGTATACAGTATGTGTGTGTGTGTGTGTGGTGCGTATAGAGTGTGTGGTGCGTATAGAGTGTGTGTGGTGCGTATAGAGTGTGTGTGGTGCGTATAGAGTGTGTGTGGTGCGTATGGTGCGTATAGTGTGTGTGTGGTGCGTATAGAGTGTGTGTGGTGCGTATGGTGCGTATAGAGTGTGTGTGGTGCGTATAGAGTGTGTGTGGTGCGTATAGAGTGTGTGTGGTGCGTATGGTGCGTATGGTGCGTATAGAGTGTGTGTGGTGCGTATGGAGTGTGTGTGGTGCGTACGGCGTATACAGTGTGTGTGGTGCGTACGGCGTATTTGCATATAAAGGATGTGATGTTGTGTTTTGTGTGTAACACAGACCTGTAGAAGCGTCTTCACGTGAATCAGCTGTTGTCGGCTTTTTTCTTCCCTGCTCTCCCTGCTCGCCGGACTTTTTATCCTCATGGAATAAAGATACTGCTTTTAAGGACTGGTGAGTGCAGCTCATTTTTCTTTCTTATGGTTATCTTGGAATTATTGACAAGTTTATTATGACATCATAAAGGTGAGTGCAACCAGCACTTATTTAATATATATTTGAATCTTGATACTGCACTTACAATCTGCGCTCTCTCCCCTCTACTTATTTTATAGTATGTTTTTGGAGTGTGGGAGGAAACTGGAGAACCAGGAAGAAACCCACACAAACACGGGGAGAACATACAAACTCCTTGCAGATGTTATCCTTGGTGGGATTTGAACCCAGGACCCCAGCGCTGCAAGGCTGCTGTGCTAACCACTGAGCCACCGTGCTACCCTACCTTTCCACCCCTCTTTGTTACTTCGGGAGCCGGGCTAACTATGGGGCAGCCGCCACTGGCCGTTGAGCGCTGGTCAGCTGCCCATATATTGATAGATTGGATGATTCTAAATGCAGCGACACCAAATATCTGTATATTTTATTTTTTTTGTTATTGTTTTATTTTGAATGTGGTGAAAGGGGGGGATTTAAACTTTTATATTTTTTTAATATTTTTAAAAACATTTTTTTTTTACTTTTCACTTCCTTCAATAGTCTCTATGGGAGAGTAGAAGCTGCGATCATCAGATCACCTGTGTGTAGCAGAAATGCTCACTGGCTATGAGCGCTGACCGCTAGGCGGCGTTCATAGCATCTTGGCAATGACAACCGCAGGGGTCTCCTGCAGACCCCAGGTTGTCATGCCAACCCATTGGCGATTCACGGTCATGTGAACTGGTTTTGGCTCCCATTCTTGAGAAAAAATACTGAACAAAAACTGATAGTGGGGCCATAGCCTTAATTTGAGGGTATTCACATCCTAATTGAAGGGTTTAAAATTACAGCTCTTTAATATGGAGCAGTATCTTTTTCATGGGACCAAAGTAATTGGACAATTATCTCAAAAGCTCTTTCATTGACTGCATGGGCTCTTCCCTCATTAATCCATCATCAATTAAGCAGGTAAAAGGTCTGGAGCTGATTCCAGGTGTGGCATTTGTATTTGGAAACTGTTGCTGTGAACCCATAACGCGGAAAAGAGCTCTCATGGAAGTAAAACAGACTATCATTATATTATATTAATATTAAAGTGTAAGAAATGCACAGTGGCATAAAGTAACCTCACCAGTCAAAAGGGAAAAACACACCCGACGCACGTTTTGCACCTGGCTTCGTCATGGGGAGATGGTGGACTGAACAACCCAATCAAATGTAGGACCCAATCAAAAAAGTTGTAACGCATGTGGATTCCTGCACATACAAAATCAATGGAACATCATCCAATAAGCGGTAGTGACTTCAGACGCTATCTTCAGATGGCACGCCCACTGAAAACAAGGTGCCTGTGCGCATGATTGATGGTGCTGTTTTCATGTGATGCGACCAACACGTGAGAGGAAGCAGTCATCTCACCGGTGACGCGCCAATACTGGAGGTGCTGACGGATTCGGCACATAAAAAAAATCACATGATAATGAATAATGTGGTGGCAGAATGGGAAGTGATGTACGATCACATCATTATAGTCACGGTCATGTGGCTGGGCGGAGAAGATCACATGGACGGCAGTCACATGATCAGTTCTTCACAATACAGATGGACAATGACCCAAAACATAGTGCGAAAGCAACCCTGGAGTTTTTTACTGTAAAGTAGTGAAATATTCTGCAATGGCGCAATGGCCGCGTCAGTCACCAGATCTCGACCCCATCGAGCTGCATTTCACAGGCTGAAGACAAAACATAAGGGAGAAAGACCCACAAACAACCAACAACTGAAGTCACTGCAGTAAAGGCGGCAAAGCCTCACAAAGGAGGAAACCCGGCGTTTGGTGATGTCAATGGCTTCCAGACTTCAGGCCGTCATTGCTGCAACGGATTCTCTACAAAGTATTAATGAGCATTTTATTTATGGTAAAGTTAATTTCTCCAATTACTTTTCAGCCCCTGGAATGAGGAGGCTTCGTAGAAAAATGGTTGTAATTCCTAAACGTTTCACAGGAGATTTTTGTTTAATCCTTTTAATTAAACCTGAAAGTCTCCACTTCAATTACATCTCAGTTGTTTCATTTTAAATCCAGATTAGCGGCCTGCAGAGCTGAAATCACGAAGATTCACTGTCCAAATATTTCTGGACCGAACTGTATTCATATATTTACACTATATGGACAAATATTGCATCTCTTGCCCCCAAAACAAAACCCAAAATGTTCTCCTTCCCCTTTTCCTAACTCCCAATCCCCAAATAGACAAGGACATTCGGAGTTTCCAATCCTCCCTCTTTGGCCACCGCCCCACTATCAGTGTTTGGTCAGTAATCGGTCAGTATTTTTTCTCAGGAGTGGGAGCCAAAACCAGGTGAGGAACAATCAGAGAAAAGGTATAATAGAAACAAGTCACCAATTCTACATTTATCACCCACTCCTGGTTTTGGCTCCCACTCTTGAGAAAAGATACTGACCGAATACTGACCAAATACCGATAGTGGGGCCGTGACCTTTTGTAGACAAAGCATCTTCAGCCTCGGCTCTTTACCTCCTACAGACGAAATGGTGGGAAAACAAAACACTTTTTATTAATCCGTTATATTTTATTACAGTTTTTACTACAGGGAAATTACAATAAAATGTCCCCAATCCCTTTTCCCTTCCCCCAATCCATAATGCTGGGGTAAGATTATCTCTACAGAGACCCCTGTACAGGAATATTAGGGCTCCAGCGACATCACATCTATTATACAGAGAATAGCACTATCTCCATAGCTCTGTACACAAGGACATAGAGATCAGACAAGGTCCTCATATTCAGGCAGCTTCTATTTTACTCCAACCCTCTTTATAAGAACAAGATCAGAGTCTCATTATACCGAGCAGAGAAGCTCCAGGGACAAAGACCCCGTCTGCTCCTAACACGCCGGGGGCCCGGAGTATCCAGCCACGGGGCCCGGATTCTCTCATTTGTGGCCCCAGCGTTTCTTGTAGAATAAATCCCTTTCTCATCCAGTCCTGTAGTAATGACTTTGTTATCAGGTTTTGTAGGAGGGTTCGTCTGACTCCATCTTGTTATCAATACCTGTGCGAGAAACAGGAGACGTCCGAGCGCAGCTTTACCGAGTGTCCAGTGTCAGTTCTTCTACAGTCTGATAAAGAGCCGCGGTGTCTGCGACTGAACCTGGGAGTATACAGCTATAAACAGCGTACACACACGGCTCCTCTCCGTACACCTCTTACACACGCGGCTCCGCTCCGTACACCTCGTACACGCGCGGCTCTGCTCCGTACACCTCGTACACACACGGCTCCGCTCCGTACACCTCGTACACGCGCGGCTCCGCTCCGTACACCTCGTACACGCGCGGCTCCGCTCCGTACACCTCGTACACGAGCGGCTCCGCTCCGTACACCTCGTACACGCGCGGCTCCGCTCCGTACGCCTCGTACACGCGCGGCTCCGCTCCATACGCCTCGTACACACGCGTCTCTGCTCCGTACACCTCGTACACACAGCTCCGCTCCGTACACCTCGTACACGCGCGGCTCCGCTCCGTACACCTCGTACACGCGCGGCTCCGCTCCGTACACCTCGTACACGCGCGGCTCCGCTCTGTACACCTCGTACACGCGCGACTCCGCTCCGTACACCTCGTACACGCGCGGCTCTGCCTCGTACACGCACGGCTCTGCTC